>NC_064828.1:118591273-118896169 GCF_024166365.1 Elephas maximus indicus | reverse complement strand
CCTAATGATAAGAGGAAGCCAAATTCACATATCAGTGCAATCATTTTCATGTGTAGGATTGATAAAAATTTAAAAACAACAGAAAGTATTCAGTTTTGGAGAGAGGGTGCCTACGCACGCTCCTTTGCAAACGTAGATGCAAGGGCAAATTTGCACATTTAAAAAAAATTTTTTTTTTTTAGAGACCGTGAAATTGTCAGTTTCTGTTGCACTTTTGAACGTGCTTGCCCCATGACCCAGTGATTCCTCGTCCAAGGGTCCTCCTGCAAGGAGACTCTGTGCAAGTGCACAAACACGCACGCACAAGGGTGGTCGCTCCACAGTGCTCGAAATAGCAGCATTGGAGTACACTAAGCACCCACCAGGAGAGGAACAGTTACATAAATCGCGGATCTTCATTGTGATGGAGTGCTGTGCAGTTATTAAGAAGAATACAATAGACCTGGGCAGGGAACAAGGTCCACAATACATCGTTGAACAAAGAGTCAGCCTGCAGAGTGTGACGCATCTTGGTAAGTGCCGTGTGTGCGTTTATGTGCTTAGCCACGGTCTGGAGAATAGACAGTAGACTGTTGGAAGTGGCTGCCCCTCGCTGGGTTGTGTCAATGGGGCGATTTGGAAAAGGGTCGCGGGAATGGGTGCCCAGCTTGAAGAGTGGAATCAATGTCACTGAACTGTACGTGTAGACATTGTTGAGATGGCGTGTATTCTATTATATTTTCACCACAATAAAATAAGAAAAATAAAAATAAAGTGGTTGCCCTGGTAGTGTGGTGGGGTGGAGTATGAGGAGGAAATATATTTCTTTGTCAATAAAACAACTAAAACTTTTTTTTTTTTTTGGTGTTTGCAACAAAATGTGGATGTCATTTTAAACCCTCTGCTGTCTCTTCTAGGGGAGACACGAGGACTTAGTCACACTGGGAGCTGGGCTCCTCCCGATTCAGTCTTAAAGGATACTAGGAAAGGCATTAATTCTATTAATTAACGCATCAGTAGAGTTCGTCTCAGCAAAGGATGCCTTAATGAGATGCCCAGGGCATTCATTATTTATCTTCTAAATATCAACTTGAGGGCCCTGCTTGTGTCAGGTGACAGAACACGTGTCCCTGATGAGGGCCCAGTGCTGGAGAAGCACATACGGCCCACAGTCTCTCTCCCTCCCCCACACCCAGGTCCTCCCCATCCCTTCCTGTCCCTCCACGGATAACCTCTGCCCTCCTCCCACAGATCCCAGCCCCCCCCCCGTCCTCTTTCCCCACCCTTTGCACTCCAGGACCCCAGCAAGTGAACTTTTCCAGCCTGGAATGTAAACCTTGGTTCCACCCCCCTGCTGTGGGGATCTCGGACAGGTTCCTCCTGGACCTCTGTCTCCTAGACGCCTTCCTTAACTCTGATGGAGAGCTGGGGACACAGAACCAGCCTTATAAGGTTCAGACAGGTAACCATGTAAAGCACCTGGTACCGTTAATGGGAGAGGTGGGCCAGTGGCAGTATTCTCACCTTCCACGAGGGAGACCTGACTCAGTCCCAGCCAATGCGTTTCACACACACCCACCATCCACAGGTCAGTGGAGGCTTCCTGTTGCTATGAAACTGAACCGGTTTCAGCAGAGCTTCCAGACTAAGACTAGGAAGAAAGGACTGGTGACCCCCTTCTGGAACTTAACTAATGAAAACCCTATGGCTCACAAAGGTCCGATCTCCAGTCCATCATGGGGATGGCACAGGACCGGGCAGCGTTTTCTCCACCTGTGCATGGGGTCGCCATGAGTCGGGCCCACTTCACCGAAGCTAACGGGTAATCACAGAAAGCTGGTCTCCACAGGCGGATTCTGCATTCTGCCTGTCCCCTGCCGGGGCTGGCTTTCCATTCTGCATCTCCGTAGGTGGGGTCCAACCCCACCCAGCCAACCTCTTCGCGTCTCTCGCGCCCCACTTCCGCGGCAGCCGGGAGCTGTCCGTGGTGCTGCCCGCAGGCGCGACAGCCCTCGGGCCGGTGCGCACGCGTCCCCGGGCGGGGCGCGCGAGGACCAGGCGGCGCCCTGACTGCGCAGCCTCCGCGCGCCCCGGCCCGGCCTGCGCAGCGCCGAGACTCGGCGGTCCGGGCACCCAGGCCGTAGCCTGCGCCCCGTGGCTGTGCCTCTAGCCCTGCCGTCCGGTCTCCCGGGCTCCGGCTCAGCCATGGCGCTCAACAACTTCCTCTTCGCGCAGTGCGTCTGCTACTTCTTGGCCTTCCTCTTCAGCTTCGTGGTGGTGGTGCCGCTGTCCGAGAACGGGCACGACTTCCGCGGCCGCTGCCTGCTCTTCACCGAGGGCATGTGGCTGAGCGCCAACCTGACGGTGCAGGAGCGCGAGCGCTTCACGGTGCAGGAGTGGGGCCCGCCGGCCGCCTGCCGCTTCAGCCTGCTCGCCAGCCTCCTCTCGCTGCTGCTCGCCGCCGCGCACGCCTGGCGCACGCTCTTCTTCCTCTGCAAGGGTCATGAGGAGTAAGTAGGTCGCCCTGCCGCCCGCCCCCCGGGCACGCGCCCCCTCCGTGCCAGCAGCGCCCCCAGGCCCAGTTCCCCAAGGATGAGTGTGAACCCCTCCACCTCGCCCTCGCCACCTCTTGGTAAACGGCCCTTTGTCTACACGCACAAACCAGGGGCCGTGAAAAGACCCAGTGCTTTTCCTGCCCGGGCGCACCGCATCGCCCGCTTCCGGGCACTTAGCCACCTCCAGGGGCAATGTTGCTCCGTCATCCCCAGGGGCCCTCCCTCCCTGGCTCCGCTGGCCCGCGCCGCCAGGACCTCCCAACCTGGTCTGGGGCCTGCGCTCGCTCGGGGTGGGGGAGGGGACTAGGCCCTAGGCTGGGCCTGGTGACGGTAAGGCTTGCGTTGGAGAGGGGAGGAGAGGGTGGTGCCGGGGAAGAGGGATGGCAGAGAGAAGGCCGGAGGGAAGCCCCTCGCGACCCGCCTGGCTCTCAGAACTTGTCTGGGGGCTCGCAGGACAGGGAAGGTGCAAGAAGCGGGGCTGCAGGCGGAAGGGCTCTTCTCCTGTCTGGCCCGCCTCCCCTCTGCTCAGCCTCCATTGTCCGTTTTTTGCCCTGGCTCCACCGAGGGACAGTGGCATGTGATAACCCCGGGGTGGGGCAAGTCCTCAGCAGTAGACCCCACGAGCCCATGAACCCCTGCTCTGGGATTGTCTGGGAATCCGGCCACTCTTCTGGCTAAGACTACTGTACCCCAGAGCAGCCCCAGCGTCTGCAGAGGTCCTTGCAGGCCCAGTGCCCAGGGCTGCCTCACATCCATGCCCTGAAATCCTGGCCCCCAGTCCCCCACCCTAGCCCCTCAACATGTGTTGGCAGCCTTCGTGGCTTTTTACTCCTTGTGGGAGGGGGGAAATGGAGCAAGGGGCTCTGGGGGACCTAAGCTTGGCCTAATGGCCTAAGAGGCCCCGAGAGAGGAAGAGGGGTCTGCAGGGAGAAAGAAGGGGGACTGGGTCTGATAAGGGGTGAAGAGCCCCAGCCCCTCCAGTGCGTGAGTGTCCTGGGGCACCAGACAAGCACCACAGACTGGGGGGCTTAAAACAACAGAAATTCATTCTGTCACAGCTCTGGAGGCCGGAGTCCAAAATCAAGCTGTCGGCAGGCAGGGCCGACTCTGGAGGCCCTGGGGAGAATCCTTGCATGCCTCTCCCTGGCTTCTGGGGGCTCCCAGCAATCCTTCGCTCGTGGACACATCGCTCCCATCTCTGCCTCCGTTGTCACCCGGACTTCTCTCTGAGTCTCTCTGTTTTCCAAAACCAGTCATTGGATTCAGGGTCTACTGTAAATCCAGTAGATCCCTGGGTGGTGTGAGCAATTAACCTGCCCGGCTGCTGACCAAAAGGTGGGAGGTTCAAGTCCACCCAGAGGTGCCCTGGAAGAAAGGCCTGGTGATTTCCTTCCGGAAAATCAGCCATTGAAAACCCTGTGGAGCACAGTTCTGCTCATGGGGGCCCCACAAGGCTGAGTCAACCCCACAGCACCTGGCGTGTGTTATATGGGTTTAAAGTGGCCCCAGTGAAGCGTATTATCCCAATGACGTTATGTGTGTATTTATTTATTTATACCTCCAATGTTTACAAATATATATGGAGTCCCTGGATAGTACAAACAATGAATGCCGTCTGCTTTGAACCAAAACTTTGGAGGCTGGAGTCCAGCCGGAGGCACCTCGAAAGAAAGGCCTGGTGATCTCTACTGCTGAAAATTCAGCCGTTGAGAATCCCACGGAGCACAGCTCTGCCCTGACACACGTGGGGGTCATCCTGAGTTGGCCTCCACTCGATGGCACCTGTTTTTCTTTCGTTTTGGAGCACAGCTCTGCTCTGACACATGTGGGGGTCGTCACGAGTCGGGGTCCACTCAATGGCACCTGTTTTTCTTTCGTTTTGGTTAAAGCCAGGATAATTTCATCCTGAGATCATTAACTTAATTACCTCTGCAAAGACCTTCTTTCCAAACAAGGTCACATTCACAGGAACCGGGGGCTACAACTTGGACATATCTGATAGGGACATAATTCAACCCGCTGCACAAAGGTTCTGGATACGAGGTCTGCAGGAAGCCAGGGGTCAGCCTGGGGAGGCCTCTGGGTGCTGGGGGCTGTGATCCCAAACTCTGGGGTCCAGGCGAGCCCTGGCCATCCTGGGGTGCTGACTGCCTTTCTCCAGGCCCCTTCTCCTCCCTCCCTCAAACTACTCCGTGGCTGGTGTCCCAAGGGGACGTCATCTGCACCACGTTGCCAAGCTGAGTGGACTCCCATCAGTGCCCCTGTGCAGGTAGGGTCAGGAGGAGCATCCCTGAGGGTCTGAAGGAGGGGATGGGGGTGGGGGAGGACAGCCTACCAGGAGTGGAGGCCCCTCAGTCTGGGAAGCTGGGGGTGGAGGGGACAGGCCATGTAGGGGCTTTGGTTTGGCACAGATGTCTGTGCATATGGCTCCAGCCTCCTGGGGGCTCCTACAAGGGAAGTGGCCTTCAGGGGCTCGTGGTCTAGCTGGGGTGGACCTGAAGATAGCTCCTTAGAGAGAAGCTAGCCTGCGTGGCTCAGAGTGGGAGAGATTCCAGAGGAGGACCGACCACCAGGTTCTGCAGGGGAGGATGAGGGGAGCTGAGAGCCCCCAGAGCTTGCAATAAAGGATTCCAGGACACGTGGGTGCTGCCCGTTTTGTACCAGTTGGCAGCAAACCTGGGGACTTGGCCAGTAGCTGATTCTTGGACAGAGCTGTTCCCTGGATCATCTCAGAAGCTGCCCGCCCACCCACTGAGATGGCCATTCTCAGTCCCAGTGTAAGATGGAGACCTGGGACGCAGGGGCCCTCCTCCTCCATTGTGCGGAGTGGACTGAAGTCCTGGCAGGCCCATCGCCCCTCACTGGCCCGTGGTGGGATTTGAGAGCCATTAGATGACTTGGCGTGTACGTGGTCTTGGTGGGGGGAACTTATTGTGTACCACCATGGCCTTGACCCTCCAGAAGCTGGACACGCAGCCCCTGCTCTCGTGGCTGTGGGCCTGGCTGGTGGGAGGTCTTTACCCTTTGCTTCAGGTGTAGATTTCCCCATCCTCCCTCCAATGACCTCTGTCCACTCTCTGGCCATCACAGTCAGTGCTGGGCCCAGGGACATCAGTGATATAATGTCCTTCTTGGCCATCTGGCGTTATTGGCTGACATCACGTGGTTGTGCATCCATTCTGTCTCCTCTCTGCCTGCCGCACGGTCCAGCTGGTGGTCAGTCAGCTGCAGTGATCACGTTGGAAGTGTCAGCCCTTGTCTTAGTTCTGGGCATCTTGTCCTGTTTGGAATGACGGAGGTCTGGCTGTAGGACTGGGTTGAGGTTTTCGGCATGTCCTAGGCCACAGGTGTCCATCGAGGGGACCCTAGACTGGAGGACCCCTGGGGCTGGATGGGTGAAAAAGATGCCTGGGTGCTGAGGACTAGGGAGTTGCCACGTCTGCCTCACTGTCTTGGCACCGATGTCCTATAGATTCACAATCTGGCCGGAGGTCAGCACACCAAACTGCCCAGGGAGGCAGTGTCTGCAGAGTCCAGCTCAGCTGCTGGTCAGGTGTGTGGACCAGGTGACAAGTGCCAGTGGGTGAAGAGGACCCACGTCAGCCAAGAGGCTGGGACAGGCATTTAGAGTGAGCTCCTGTGATGGCTAAGGGCTCTGGAGTCCATTGGTGGGCCCTGGACACAGCCCACCAAGGTCATTGCTGCCTGTCAGACTTTGGCATGGCCGGCGGAGCCTGTGGAGGGCGGCTGCTGTGGTTGTCGTCAGGTGCTGGCCAGTCGTCTCCAGCTCACGGTGACCCTGGGTGTGACAGAACAACACACTGCCCAGTCCTTCACCTTCTTCATGATTGTTGGCATGTTTGAGCCCATTGTTGCAGCCACTGTGTCGATCCGTCTCATGGAAGGTTTCCCTCGTCTTCACTCTCCCTCCACCAAAATGATGCTCTCCTCTAGCAACTGGCTTCTTTTGGTGATGTGTCCAAAGTAAGCGAGTTGAAGTCTTGGACAATATTCTGTGACCCACAGGGTCTCCATTGGCTGATTTTCAGAAGTTGGTCACCAGGTCCTACTTCCTAGTCTTTCTCAGTCTGGAAGCTCTGCTGAAACCTGTCCACCGTGGGTGACCCTGTTGGTATTTGAAATCCTGGTGACATAGCTCCCAGCATCATAGCAACACGCAAGCCACCACAGTACAACAAAGCGACAGACAGATGGTGGTTGGGGTTGGCACAAACTCTAATTCTCTTAAGCTGCACACTAGGCACCCTCCTCGGTACCAGGGCAGAGCCCTGCCCACTGGTCTGTTCCAGGGTGCTCTAGGCGGCGTCCCTGCTGCTGGGCCAGATGCAGTGTCTCAGGTGCCAGCCCCTCCACACAGGCCATGTCTTCTGAGGAACAGGGTCCCTGACAGCACGAGTCCAGGAGTGTAAAGGGTTAAAGGGTGAGGGGCAGGTTTTTGCAGAAGGGGTGTCACCTCGGCACCCCACTGTTAGTTGCTGAATGAATGAATGGCACGTGTGGCTTTCTGTTGCTGTTTCAGGTGGGCCGTGGGCCAGGGGCTTGGGTCAGCCCCCCCACCCCAGATGTGGGCCGCAGGCTGGGCTGGGGAGCCGAGAGCAGGCCGGGTTAACACACCCCATCTGCAGCCCACGCATTCTCTCAGCCCTCTGAGGCTCCGCTTTGCAGGTCGGTCACCATGGAGACGGCAAGTCTGAGCAGTGCCCTGCCAGGCAGCCAGACAGGTTAACCCGGTGTGTGCCGGTCTGAGCTGGCCTGCTCGAGGGGGCAGCTGACGCTCTGGACTCACCCATCCCCCGACATCTGCAGGACCCAGCCGGGTCCCGTGGGGACAACCAGACAGGACGGGAGGGGGAGATGGCACTGTGAAGTTGCTTCCAGTGGTTACTGCAGGTTGGCGTCCCTAACGTGGCTCAGGAAGAGGGCGGGAGCTCCAGAATTGTGTCCAGGGGGTTTCCAGGTAATCAGATTTCCTGGCTGTAGGAGGTTGTGTTGTAAACCACCCTAGAGACAAGAGGGGGCAGGAAGTGGCAGGAAGTCGCAGGAGGAGGCAGGAGGGGGCAGGAAGGGGCAGGAAGGGGCAGGAAGGGACAGGAGGGGACAGGAGGGGGCAGGAGGGGGCAGGAGGGGGCGGCCCCAAGCACTGGGTGTCTCACGTGTTCTAGGCGCTGGGTGCTCCCCAGGTGCCGAGTGTTCTGGGGGCTGCTGGGGAGACCCTTGGCAATACCCTCGGAGGTGGAGTGGGCTGTGATAGGCTCTTATTATAACTATAACTTAAACTATAGGCCCGACCCCCTACTCAAGGCCTCCCAGAAAGATTTTGGGGTTCAGCATTGAGTCTACCAGGGTCCCAGCAGGGAACAGATGGTTCCCTCGAGGGGGGCACAGTTCAGGATGGCTGGCCGACAGATAAGTTCACAGAGGTGGGGACTGGGCTTGGGGACCTGGAAGGGGCAGATCATGTATAAGAGGCCAAACCGAGGAGCAGGGACCTTTGGTTTGGGGACACGCCAGTCCGAAGCAGCTCCCAGGAAGGGGCCTGGGAATAAACACCGGCCTTCATTCTCTTCCCCTCCCACGCCTTACTGGGGCCCCCCTTGATCAAACCTAGCCAGAAGCCAGGGGAACAGGAGCCATCACCAGGGTCCATGGGGTCACCTCCTGGCCAGCACACGGTGTGGATGGGGGAAGTGGCTCTGAAGGGCAGGTGGAGGATTCCGGTGCATGGGTGGTTTGGATTTGGGCGGGTGGCATGGAGCCTCCTGCAGGGACAGTCAGGGCTGTGGGTCGGGCAGGGAAGGTGTCACACTGGGTGGGGATGGACCCACACGGCTCACGTCTGTGCAGGTTCCGCTCTGGTGTTCTGCTGTCCATTTCGGTTTGGGAATTGTGGGTCAGGGTGTGGGCTGTGGATCGTGTTGCTGACTCGTGGCCTTCATCCCTGGCAGTGATGATGGTTCAGAGGCATGGCCCCCCCAGTACAGAGCACGTGTGTGTGCATGTGTGTGTGTGAACACACACATGGTGGGCCCTGCTTTTCCCACCCTCCTGGAGTTTTTGCTGGCAGCTCATCCTTAAGCACCCTTGGGGTAACTCAGCCCCCCAGCCCTGGTGGATGGCTCCCCTATACCTGCTGTCTCGGCACTGCACCTTGGGGTAGTGTGGCTGGAGGGGGGCCTGTCTGTGGCTGCCCACCTGAGACCTGAGACACCAACTGGACCTGACTACTTTGAGTTGGGGCCTGGGCCTTGGTTTATCCTGCTCACGGGCTGGGGGTGCCTCCTAGGGGCCAGGGTGGCACTATTTTAATCTCTCTGTTCTCAGTGTCTCACTCAGGGCCAGAGTGGATGCTGAAACAGTGCTGTTGACGCATGAGTGAATAAATGAGTGCATGAATGAATGAATGAGTGAGTGAGTGAGGGAATGGATGGATGGGTGGACAGTGCGGGAACTCTGTTTTTCCTCAGTCGGTAGCTACCATCACCAGTGACAGTGGCTTTGACGTTTTCTTGGCCAAGATTCCAGCTGAGCCCTTGTTGATTAAATGTTCACCCTGAAGCCGGTCTTGTTGGTCATTTTATTTGGATCCAATGTGGGAGAGCGTCGACGTTCGTATCAAATCACCTGGCTGTGGGTTAGGGCCGCCTGGTCTCAGGGATGGACATGGCCCTTCCTTGGCTGCCCAGCTCCTTGCTGCCTTCCCCTCTGGGGTTCTCCTGGTGGGACTGACCCCCCTGCCTTGACAGCCAGGCCCCAGCATGCATTCCAGGCTTAGCCAACTGAGCCCATGCTCAGGACTTGAGTCTCAGGGTGTGTTCACGAGTGGTGGGCGTTTGTGGCCGAGGCAGGGAACCTGGGTGGTCCTGACCGCACGCCCTGTGCTCCTTATGACTGGCCCCGGGGAGGCTTTCAGCATTCCCCGTCTGTCCTGGGTGGCCCCAGGGGGCTCTCACTGTCCCCCCATCTGGTCCCAGGGGTTCCCAGTGGCTCTCAGTGAAGGTCCCTCTTTGTGTCCCTGCAGCTCTTTCTTCTATGCCTTCCTGAACCTGTTGGTCAGCGCCCTCGTGGTCTTCCTCGTCTTTATCGCCAGTACCATTGTGAGTGTGGGATTCACCATGTGGTGTGATGCCGTCACTGAGAAGGGCACCGTGCCGCACAGGTGCGCTGGGCCCCCCACCTGGAAACCGCCACTGTGTCCCCACCAGGATGCCTCTCTGCTCACGGTCCCAGCCCCAGCCTGCAGCTCTGCCTCCCATGCCTGGCCACCCCTCCCAGAGTCTCCTCCTCCAGGCTAGTGGTGGCCCTGGCCCTGTCCCAGCTCTGCACAGCAGTGAGACCATGAGCCCTGAGGGTGGGACACGGTGGGAAGGGGCCAACCAGCAGGTGTCGGAGATTTGGGGTTCCCGACATTGCAACCTGTGGATGGACGGCGGAGTTCCTGCCGGCGTCTGTGTGGCCCCAGGCATTGACCCCAGAGCCCCTGTCTGCCCCCTTGGTGACAGCCCCTCCCCGTTAGTGGGTGATGCTCCCACTGTCCATGGGCTGCTCCTGGGCCAGCTGATGTCCCCTCCCAGGGCTGGTGGTCACCGCCCACCTGCTGTCCCCGCCCACCTGGAGTCTTGCGTTTTAGCTGCGAAGAGCTGCAGGACGTCGACTTGGAGCTGAATGTGGACAACTCCGCCTTCTACGACCAGTTTGCCATTGCCCAGGTGGGCTGCAGATGGGGAGGGTGTGTGTACGCGTGTGTGTGCATGTGTGCGTGCGTGTGTGTGCTCGTGCGTCTGTGTGGACACGTGTGGATGCGCGTGCACACATGTGCAGTCCTGGGGAAGGGCCAACAGTCCAGGGCACTTTCTGGAGGGAAGGGCCGGTGTTGGGGCTCCCTGGGGGCAGATAGAGCATGAAGCGGGACGCTGGCTGGTGAGAAGTTTGGGTGTGGGTCAGGGACTCCATGTGCTGGGATTTGTCAGTGGTCAATGAGGGTCATAGGGCAGGACCTGGGGTCAGGCCTGGCCCCTGAAATCCCATTGTGCTCCAGGCCCAGAGGTCAGGAGTGAGGGGTGCCAGGCAGGGAGGCCATCCACTTCACACCCCCCAGTGGCCTCTGCACTGGCCAGTGGCCGTCCCAGACCTTTGCCACTGAGTAGCCCTCAGGCTGTGCCCGCCCCCAGGTTCTTTCTGAGCCAAAGACGCTTTCACACCAATCGGTGGGAGTCACCTCGACCCTAACTTGCTGCAATTAGATCAGGCATCGTGAGCCTGGGTACCAGCGTGCTCCAACAGGAATCTGTGTTTACCACTTCTCCGGCCTTGTTCTAATTAAAGCGTGCCTCCTTCAGATGTTTGAAAACAGCAGAGAAAGGTCAGTTGGAGGCGATGTTGTGATTCACTGCCTCTCTGGGCTGATCAAGCCCCCGGTGGGTTGAGAGTGGGCTGCCCCAGCCCCGCTCCTCCGTGGGGACCCCCGCCCCAGCCTGGGGGAGTGTGTCAGAGTCCCTGAGAGCAGGTGCGCACGGCTGGGAAGGACGGCTGTGTGGACACGGTTACGCCAGTGTGGGCTCAGCCTGCTCCCTGAGGCAGCTGGGGTGGGGGGCTCCAGGCTGTCTGCCCCCCGCCCCAGTACTCACTTCCCCCTCAGTGTATCCTGGCCTTTCCACTGGCTGCCTGGACAGGTGTGCGTGCACCTGAGTGAGCCACACCTGGTGGGTGGACATGGGCCCCTCAAGTGGGGCGGCCCAGCTGGCCCTGACCTCTGTCTCTCTACCCCGTCTAGTTCGGCCTCTGGGCCTCGTGGCTGGCCTGGCTGGCCACCACCGTGCTGGCCTTCCTAAAGGTCTACCACAACTACCGCCAGGAGGACCTGCTGGACAGCCTGGTCCACGAGAAGGAGTTGCTGCTGGCCCGACCGGGCCCCCGCGCCACCTGCCAGGAGGACAAGAATGCTGTCATCTAGCCCCCACCCCACCCAGAGTCCTGCCCATCCTGGGAGCTGGGGCTCTGCCTACCCCCCAAGCCGTGCACAGCTTTGCATGCCCCCTCCCTCTTGGCCCTGTGTGGACTGCAGGTGGCCCCGCCCTCCAAGAGCCCAGTGTCTACCCGGGAAGAGGAAACCGTGACTGAGAGGGGCATGGGCCTGAAGATGGGGTGTTGGAGAAACCTGGGGTTGTGAGAAAGTCTGTCAGGTGCACCTTAGAAGAGACTCGTGTGGGCTGGGCCCTTCCAGGCGTCCTGCAGGGGCAGACACACCCATCCCAGCAGGACATACCTGTCTTGGCAGAACACACCTGTCCCAGCAGGACACACCTGTCCTGAAGGTCACACACTTGTCCTGCAGGTGTGGACACGCCTGTCTGCCAGCACTGGCCTGGGTAAGCCTGGGGGGCTGAAGGGTGGGCTGTGGCCCCTTGGGTCCTCTGGGGTCCACATTCTGTGTGCCGATGTGCCGTGTGCCACTTACCCAGGTGTGAAGGTGCTTTGCATCTGGTCAGTTACCTGCACGATCCCGGGAAGCACCTGTCCCCAGAGTGGCTCCCCACCCCACGATGGCCAGATGTCCTGGCATCGCTTGCTCCTGAATCTGGGAGCAGGGCCTCGAGTGCGGGAGAAGCTCCCAGTGCGTCCCCCACCTCTGACCTGGGCGCCCCTCCTCCCTGCTGGGTGCTGAGTCTCCCTCAGCTCCTGCTCCAGGATCCCTCCCCTGGGAGCTGGAGCTGACCCAGGTTCAGGGATGGTGGTGTCACCTGGATCAGGTATCATGCTGGATCAGGTGGTGGCTGCCTGTACATCCTGGGGAATGGCCGTGCTGTGGGGACCTGGCTGGGGGAGACCACATGGTCTGGCTGGGGGAGGCCCCAGTGAGCTTGTTCCTCTGTGTGGGCTCTGCCTGTGCTTGGGGGTGATGAATGCGGGTGTTTGGGTGACAGGGCTCCCCCTTATCTAGTAGGGGAGTGAACATGCACACGTGGAATGAGGGGACTGGTGACACTGCAGCTGTAGGTCTGTGTGTGTGCATGCGAGTGCATGTGTGAGTGTGTGAACGTGTGTGTGTGCGTGCGTGAGTACAAGTGTGCACATGAGTGTGAGTGTGCATGACTGTACGTGTGTGTGCAGTGTGTACCTGTGTGTGTGTGTATGTGTGAGTACAAGTGTGCATGAGTGTGCATAAGTGTACCTGTGTGTGCATAGTGTCTACCGGTATGTGTGTGCGTGTCAGTACAAATGTGCATATGAGTGTGAAAGTGTGTGCATAGTGTGTGTGTACCTGTATGTGTGTGTGCGTTTGTGAGTGTGTGTGTGTTTACCTGAGTGTTCTTGTGTGTGGGTACATGTGTGTGTGCCGGAAAGTTGTAGTGTGCGGGCTCTGTGTGGGGCAGAGGTCAGAGAGAGAATGGGGTACACTGAGCTCCTTCTCCGTGGCCCCTGTTCCCCTTGGGTGCCCACCGAGTACCTCTGCCTGAGAGGAGGGTGGTATCACCCCCACTTTGTAGAGTCTGCTGCACTGAGGCCCATGGAGAGGGGTGGCACCTCAGCTGGAGTAGCAGGCAGACTGAGAGGCTGGGTGTGACCTGGGGCCCAGGAGCTGGTTCCCCTGCCTCCGTGGGGAGCCACCAGAGCTGTTGGGCTGTGCGGCCCCAAGCCGGGCACTGGCCCCCTGACTCCCCCAGCTGTGGGCCCCCCCACCCCGGGAAGTGTGCCTGTGAGCTTGCCGTCCTTGCTCCCAAGGGTGGGGGGCCTCAGGGGTCAGAGTGCACATCTCCCCCATGGTGGAATGTACACACTTTCCTTCCCCTGTGCTACAAAGCTCTCTCTGTGCCACTGCCCCCCGGCTCACCATCTGGGGTGTTTCCCCTGTCTATCACCAATACCGGCTGGTCTATCTCCAAACAGGGAAAACCAGGAATCCCAGAGGCACCTGTGGCCCCAGGCCTGGTCTGGCTGCCAGGTGGGGTTGCTTTCTGGTAAGGAGTGAGGTTTCCTGTCAGGCCAATGCACAGGGTCCAGGGTCAGAGCCCGACGGTCAGGGCCCAGTGGGCATAGCACCTCAGAGCCCACTGGGCATGTCTAGGAGCACCTGAGTTCTAGGGGAAGGTATATGGCAGAATCCGAGGCCACAAAGCTGATCTGGGGTCCCAGGCTCCCTGCTGGCCCTACCCCAACCCACTCTATGTGCTCTAATCCCTTCTTGCGGGACCCTGTCCAGACGGAGAGCTTCTGGTCCCCCCAGGAGGCAGAGTGGCCCATCTGGCTGGTGGCCACCAGGACCACCCAGGAGGGCTGGGCAGGGCAGGAAGGCCGGGGGCCAGGTCCTTCCTTGGCAGCTGCCCCTCCTGGGTCCAGGGACCTGGTCTGGGCAGCCCCGGCTTGGGGGTCAGCAGAGGCCTGCCTGTGTATTCTGCAGAGTGGGGATGTCCTGACGCACGAACCCATCTCCGCTGTGCCTGCACCCCTGCACCCAAACACCAGTGCTCTGGGTGCTTCTAGGAAGGGGACAGCCAGAGGTGTGCTGGGGCACCAGGGGGGCTGACTCCCAGCAGGCCTGGTGCTGGGGTGCAGAGAGGAGGTGGAGGACATGACTTGGGGCTCCTGAAATGAGCCCACAGCTTGGCCCTACGACCCTATGACCCTTTGCTTTCCTCCTCGCAGCGGTTTTGATAGCAGACATCCTTGTCCTCATCCCTCCTCTGGCCACGCGGGGTGTGACTATTCTTAGACCTTACTCGTATCTGTTTCTCAAAGTAAAAATAAAAACACCCGACTCTAGTGTGGGCGGCAAGGAGTCTCTCTGTTCTTTTCTGTCCGTCCCTCTCATCAGCTCACCTTATCTCCGTTGTCTTAACTACTTAAGTTTTAAGATGAAAACGTTGCCCCTGTTGCTTGAGTCTCAGACATGGAAAGGAAGTGGACACTGGGCTCCCCGTGGGCATGATTTCATGTCCGTTTCTGGGTGGACTTGACTACTGAGCCCCACTGCGCCTGGCCCCTGTGGGCAAAGCTCAGCCCAGGAACACATTATTGAGCAGCATTTTTTCAGAAGCAGCAGGCCGTGTGTCTTGTGGGGCCATGCTAAGGACGGAATTGTGTCTCCTGGGGGACACCCACCTGGAAGGGGGCTGGCCTCCCAGAGGAAGCCTCCCACCCCACCTCCATGGGCTGCCATGAGGGCTGAGAGGGGCTCCCCTCCCCCCAGCTGAGTTGGGTATTGGAATCCTACCTCATAGGCTGCTAACCAAAAGGTCAGTTCGAATCCACTAGCTGCTCCTTGGAAACCCTATGAGGCAGTTCTACTCTGTCTTTAGGGTTGCACGCTTTGAGCTGGAATCAACTCAACAGGACAGGTTTGGCTTTTTTTCTTAAATACCTATGAACGTAATCCTGTTTGGAAATAGGGTTTTCATTGTCCTGTTAATGAGGTCACAACAGTGCAAGGTGTGTCTTACACCAATCACTTTTGAAATGTAAACAGGACAGATAAAGCACAAAGGGGAAGGTAGATGCCAGGGAACTGGGGAGCCAACTGGGGCTACAGGAGCTGAGACAAGGATCCTCCCCCAGAGCCAACATCCTGAATACGGGCTTTTAGGCGCCTTCCTAAACAGTGAGAAAATAAATTTCTGTCCTTCAAGACCATCCACTTGTGGTATTTCTGTTACAGCAGCGCCAGGAGACAGAGACAGACCTTTCAGAGCTGGACGTCTTTCCATGGCCTTTGCCCATGAATAGCTCTCAGCCGAGAATACTCAGCAGGGGGGCGGGGAGACCCCCTCAGCCCTCATGGCAGCTCATGGCGGGGGGGTGGGGGCTTTCTCGTGGAAGCTAGTCCTCTTCCAGGTGAGTGTCCCCCAGATGGAACCAGGGGCCCTTTGGGAGCCACGACCCAGGCTGAGCCAGGACTTAACCCCTAGGAGCCTCTCTTTCCCTAGCTGGACTATGGGTTCATAACACCTGCCTGTCGACTTCCTGGGGCTGTGGAAGCCAGGGTGTGGGAGGCGGTAACCATGGTGATGGCCATGATGCTGGGGCCCCCTCCCCAGTCCTGAGGGACATGCAGTCCAAGGAGTGGCCCCACCACAACCCCTCTGGGGCACTGATCTTGGAAGCGGCCCCTCTCCTCCGGGATCCCCCACTCGGGCTCCCCAAATTCTAAAACTGGAAGAGACCCTGGAGACCCCTGCCCAGGCCCCCTGAGGCCCAGATGGGGAAGGGGCTGTGGGGATGGTAGAACAGGTGGAAGCCCAGACAGTGTCCACCGCAGCATCCAGCAGGGGCTCGGCCAGTGTCGGGAGACTCATTCCAGACGCTTCCTGGAGACGGAAGTCATGAAGGAACCCCAAGGAGAGGACTCAGCTGAGGGGTGTAGGGAAGACCCAGGGGCACTCGGATGTCAGCTGCACCCCCACAGCTGGGAGAGACCCACCCCACAGCCTGTCGTCCCATTTCTCCTTCTGCAGAAATTCCACGACTGGAAGAGGCCACTGTGTTTAATAGAAGTGGATTCTCCCCACAGAGGAGCTGCAGGGTACATGGTTAAAGGGTAGGTGCTAGGGGGCAGCACCTCAGCTGGGGAACTCCTGAGAGGGTCTGGAGGCCTTCCGAGGGCGCCGTGGCTCACCCAGGCGGCTCCTCCTGGTGTATGCTGGGACTCCAGCTTTGGTCGGGGTCTAGACCGCCTCAGTGCCTGGCCCTGAATGCAGCCTCAGGTTTGTTACCATGTGGCCCCATCTCAGAGCCCTCAGCCCCTGCCTCCGAGCTGGGGTGCAGAGCTGGGTGCAGAACTGGGGTGCAGTGCTGGGGTGTGGAGCTGGGGTGCAGAGCTGGGGTGCAGAGCTGGGGTGCAGAGCTAGGGTACAAAGCTGGCTGGATCTGGGTCTGAAGGTGGTGGGGGTCCTGGCAGAGCGAGCTGCCTCTCACCCTCCCTGCCTCCATGCCCCCACCACTGCTCCAAGGACTCCTTCCCAGGCTCTTGGGGCTGGGTGAGGGCTCAGACCAGGGGTCAGAGGTGGCATTTCAATGTTACACCACCCACAAGGCTAGGCTTGGGGGCCCCCTGCATGTGGCTTCGGGAGGGGCCCAGGAAGGAACTCGCATGGAGGTAGGATGCAGTGACACCCAGCTCCGGCCAATAGACCTCTCTTCTTCCCGGGGTCTCTGAGGTTTGGGCTGCGCAGTCCCTTCCCCAAGCCACCCACAGACACAAGCAAGGTGTTCCTCCAAAGTGGTGGCCAAACCCGGGGACACGGAGCCTTTCCACTGGGGCGAGGGAGGGTCTAAAGGGCAAGGGTGGGGCCCGGAGCTCATGGGTGCTGACTTTTAGTTGTTGCTGTTAGTTGTTGTCAAGTTGGCTCTGACTCATGGCGACCCCACCTACAACAGAATGAAACACTGCCCGGTCTTACACCATCTCCGTGCCCGTTGTGTGTGTGAGTCCATTGTTGAGGCTATTTAGTATTTTGACTTTTAGTAATGAGGTCCTTTATCCAGTCTCCCAGTTGCCCTGACATGGGAGACAGGGGGTAGCGGTGGGCTGCCCCTGCCTCTGCAGCCCTGATCTCAAGGCATGGGGCGTCTTTCCCAGTTAGCTCCACTGGCCCCCTGAGTCGGGGGTTCACCAGGTCCCATAGTAGGCCTCTCTCCTCCACGGCGGTCCCCGGCTGCCCACAGCCAGGGTTCAAGGGCTGTGTGCCATAGGCGCAAGGCGAGGACCAGGACCCTGGCCCAGAGGTCCTCAAGGGCCAGTGCGATGGGCTTGGTGCGGCCGCAGCACAGACCCAGGGCCACCACCAGCAGGATACACACGGAAAGCCGCAGGAACAGGGAGCCTCGGCCTCGACGTGAGGGCCAGCTGCGCACTGGGCAGGCAGACAGGGTCAGGGCTGAAAGGTAGGCCAGTCCCCTGCCACGCAAGGGCCCCCATCCACCTCAGCCCCATTCCCCTGAGGCTGGAGGGAAAGCGGGCTGCCTGGCTGACCCTGCCAGCTGGCCCAGGGCCACCACACACAGCCGCTTTGCCAGGCAGGGTCCACTCAGCCCAGAGGTGGGTGCTCAGGCGGGGTCCTGGGTGTGACTTGAGGGCCCGGGGACGCTGGGGAAGGTGGGGGGCAGGGGCTCAGAACTTACCCCTGATGGTGGTGGTGCTGTTCCTGCGGGCAATGTCTGTGGATAAGAGCAGAGGTTGGAATCTGGAGGGAGAGCTTTGGGGGCTGCTATCTGCCAGCCCCCACATCCTCAGGCCCTGCCCCATCCCACCGGAGGACCTGAGACAGGTGTGGCAGGCACAGCCCTACCCAGACCAGGGCTGCCCCCTATCCTGCCTGGCTGTCTGCCTGTGTCCTGTTCTAAGAGCGTGGGCCGTGAACATTTGCCGAGAGACCTGCCTGGCTGGCGGGGGGAAGGGACAGCACCACCCAGCCAGGGTCACATCGGGTCTGGGTGGGCTGGGTCTGGGAGGGTGGCTTGGTGGTCAGCTGGGCAGGACGCAGAGGGGCCCAGGCCGCTGCTCGCTGAGGCATCAGGGACTGGCACTTCGAAGGAGGGAAGGGCAGGAACTCAGCTGCCCCAGCCCACCCCCTGGGCGACCCAAGACCCCTGTTTCTCCATCTGCACTGTCCCACCTCTGGGCTGCTGGGACCCCTGAGGAAGTGCTCTGTGGACAGCGAGGCCTGGACCCCCCAGACAGTGGCGGGTGGTGAGGAGCAGGGGGTCAGTTGTCTTGCAGGAAGCCCAGGAGGTGGGGTGGGGGCAGGCCTGGACCTGGTGGCTGTGCGGGGCTGAGCAGGGTTGGGGGGTCAGGTGTCTTCTAGCAAGGCAGGAAGCGGGTGGGCCTAGACCAGGGCTGCCTGGCCAAGAGGGACGATGATAATGTGTGCCTGTGGAGCCTTGGCCACCAGACTCACGGGGAGCTCGTTTTCTAGGTAGGAGCAGTGGGACCATGGAAGCCCCTTTATGTTGCCCCTTCCCCTGGAATGCAGGTGGGTCTGCGACTTGTTTCCAACCAAGAGAACAGAGCAAAGGGGAAAGCATTCTGCAATGTAATTCAGGACATTAAGCAGTCAACTTTGAGTGAATCAAAAGGGGATTGTCTTGGGTGGGCCTGACCTCATCAAGCAGTCCCTTTAAAAGAGAGTCTAGAGGCCAGAGAGAGACGCTGTAGCTGGCCTTGAAAAGGCAAGCCGCGTTGAGGTCTACAGCTGCAAGGAACTCAATTCTGTCACCACTGCCTGAGCTTGGCAGAAGACCCCAGCCTTGGTGAGTCCCTGGTCCTGGCTATCGATGGCAAACGGGGACCACACACAGAGGGCCAGCTAAGCCAAACCCGACTCCTGCCCATGGAAACCGTGAGACGATAAGTGGCTGGTGCTTGAAGTGGCTGAGTTTGGGGTATTTGTTACCCAGTACTGCTTACTAATGCAGAGCTGTGCCCCAGGAGAAGGACCCAGAGTGGGAAGAAAACCAAAAACTAAACCCAGTGCCGTCGAGTCGATTCCTACTCATAGCGACCCTATAGGAAACCCTGGTGGCGTAGTGGTTAAGTGCTACGGCTGGTAACCAAAGGGCCGGCAGTTCGAATCTGCCTGGTGCTCCTTGGAAACTCTACGGGGCAGTTCTATTCTGTCTTATAGGGTCGCTATGAGTATGACAGTGGGAGGAAGTGGGCGGAAAGGAGAAGGCAGGGTAGGGGAGGCACACGCAGAGCCCTGGGTCTGGTGGTGGGAGAATCTGGGAAGTGCGCGGTGAGTGGGATGAGGTTCTGCTGCCGTTCATAGGAACGTTGTCAGATACAGAGCCCGAAGATGAGCACCCAGGCGGGAAGGCACTCAAATACTACCGGGGAAGAGCTGCCATCTCAAAGTATAGTCGACCTTACTGATGTGGATGGAGTCAAGCTTTCAGGACCTTCATTTGGTGATGTGGCACAACTCAAAATGAGAAGAAACAGCTGCAAACATCCATTGATAATCTGAACCTGGAATGTATGAAGTATGAATCTAGGAAAATTGGAAATCATCAAAAATGAAATGGAACAGATAAAGATCGACGTCCTAGGCATTTGTGAGCTGAAATGGATGGTATTGGTCATTTTGAATCAGACAATCATGTGGTCTACTATGCCCAGAATGACAACTTGAAGAGGAATGGCATTGCATTCATCATCAAAAAGAACATTTCAAGGTCTCTCCTGAAGTAAATGCTCTCAGTGATAGGATAATATCCACACGCCTTCGAGGAAGACAGTTAATACCACTATTATTTAAATTTACGCACCAACCACTAAGGCCAAAGATGAAGAAATTGAAGATTTTTACCAACTTCTGCAGTCTGAAATTGATCGAACATGCAATCAGAATGCACTGATAATTACTGGTGATTGGAATACGAAATGATGCTGGAGGTCGCATGATTGAATTTTGCAAGACCAACATCATGCTTGGCAAAGTACAGGGTCAGGAGAAAAGAGGAAGACCCTGAACACAGTGGCTGCAACAATGAGGACGGTGCAGGACTGGGCAGTGTTTCATTCTGTTGTGGATAGGGTCACTATGAGTCGGAACCGACTTGACGGCACCTAACAACAAGTTCAAGTCGAAACTAAAGGAAATTAGAACAAGTCCACGAGAGCCAAAGTTCAACCCTCAGTATATCCCACCTGAATTTAGAGACCATCTCAAGAATAGTTTTGACATGTTGAACACTAATGACTGAAGACCGGATGAGTTGTGGAATGACATCAAGGACATCATCCATGAAGAAAGCAAGAGGTCACTGAAAAGACAGAAAAGAATGAAAAGATCAAAATGGATGTCAGAAGAGACTCTGAAACTTGCTCTTGAACATCAAATAGCTAAAACGATGAAGTAAAAGACCTGGACAGAAGATTTCAAAGGGCAGCTTGAGAATAAAAAGTAAAGTATTATGATGACAGGTGCAAAGAGCTGGAGATAAAAAACCAAAATGGAAGAACACATTTGGCATTTCTCAAGCTGAAAGAACTGAAGAAAAAATTCAAGCCTCGAGTTGCAATACTGAAGGATTCTACAGGGAGAATATTAAAAGAGGCAGGAAGCATAAAAAGAAGTTGGAAGGAATACAGAGTCGTTATACCAAAAAGAACTGGTTGAAGTTCAACCATTTCTGGAGGTAAGATATGATCAGGAACAGATGGAGCTGAAGGAAGAAGTCCAAGCTGCACTGAAGGCATTGGTGAAAAACAAGCCTCCAACTGATGGAATATCAATTGAGATGTTTCAATAAACGGATGCAGCGCTGGAAACGCTCACTTATCTATGCCAAAAAATTTGAAAGACAGCTACCTGGCCAACTGACAGGAAGAGGTCCATATTTATGCCTGTTTCTAAGAAAGGTGATCCAACAGAATACAGAAATTATTAAACAACATCATTAGTATCACATGCAAGTAGAATTTTGCTGAAGATCATTCAGAAGTGGCTGCAGCAGTATATTGACAGGGAACTGCCAGAAATTCAGACCAGATTCAGAAGAGGACGTGGAACCAGGGATAGCATTGCTGATGTCAGATGGACCTGGCTGGAAGCAGAGAATACAGAGAAATATTTACCTGTGTTTTACTGGCTATGCAAAGGCTTTCAACTCTGTGAATCATGACAAATTATGGGTAACATTTCGGAGAATGGAAATTCTAGAACACTTAATTGTGCTCATGAGGAACCTGTACATGAATCAAGAGGCAGTCGTTTGAACAGAACAAGAGAATACTGCATGGTTTAAAGTCAGGAAAGGTATGCGTCCACTATACCTATTCAATCTGTGGAAACCCTGATGGCATTGTGGTTAAGAGCTATGGCTGCTAACCAAAAGGTTGGCAGTTCGAATCCACCAGGTGCTCCGTGGAAACCGTATAGGACAGCTCTACTCTGTCCTATTGGGTAACTATGAGTTGGAATCGACTCGACGGCAACAGGTTTATTCAATCTGTATGCTGAGTAAATAATCCGAAAAGCTGGACTATATGAAGAAGAATGGGGCATCAGGTTTGGAGGAAGACTAACAACCTGCGTTATGCAGACAACACAACCTTGCTTGCTGAAAGTGAAGAGGACTTGAAGCACTTACTAATGAAGATCAAAGACCACAGCCTTCAGTATGGATTACACCTCAACATAAAGAAAACAAAAATCCTCACAACTGGGCCATTGAGCAACATCATGATAAATGGAGAAAAGATTGAAGTTGTCAAGGATTTCATTTTACTTGGATCCACAATCAACAGCCATGGAAGCAAAAAAAAAAAGAAGTAAGAAATCAAAAGACTCATTGCTTTGGGCAAATCTGCTGCAAAGGACCTCTTTAAAGAGTTGAAAAGCAAAGATGTCACCTTGAAGACTAAAGTGTGCCTGACCCAAGCCATGGTATTTTCAATTGCATTATATGCATGTGAAAGCTGGACAATGAATAAGGAAGACTGAAGAAGGGCTGATACCCTTGAATTGTGTTGGCGAAGAATATTGAATATACCATGGCCTGCCAGAAGAACGAACAAATGTGTCTTAGAAGAAGCACAACCGCAATGCTCCCTGGAAGTGAGGATGGCGAGGCTGCATCCTTCATGCTTTGGACATGTTGTCAGGAGGGTCAGTCCTGAAGAAGGACATCATTTGCGTTCAGAATGCTCCCCACTCTGCCTTCTTGAGGGGACAAAGAAACCTGCCAGTAGCTGCAGTCACGGCATTTTATGCCACTTGTGGTTTCTTTGACTGTATTCTGCCTAGACTGACCCTGGGGCCTGGGTTTTGCCAGGGTTACACCTGGGAAGGAGACTCTGGGTGGTGCAAACAGTTAAGATGCTTGGCTGTTAAGTGAAACGCCGGAGGGTTAGTCCACTCAGGCCCCTTGGGAGAAAGTCCCGGTGGTCTGCTTCCAAAGGGGCCGCCAGGGAAAACCATTCGGGGCGCAGCTCTCTCCTGACGCCCGTGGGCTCACTGCGGGCCAGGGTTGCTGCGAGTCAGGGTCGCCGCAAGTCAGGGTCGCCATGAGCCAGGGTCGCCGCGAGTCAGGGTCATCACGAGCCAGGGTCGCTGCGAGTCAGGGTCGCCGCGAGTCAGGGTCGCCATGAGTCAGGGTCACCACGCGTCAGGGTCGTCATGAGTCAGGGTCGCTGCGAGTCAGGGTTGACTCAACAGCATCTGGCTCTTTATTTCTGGGAAGACAGGAGGGTGGCCAAGGTCCCTCTGGTCGCCCCGGGACCCAGCCAGAGCTGTGCATGCTCTGTCCGTGGTCTCACAGGAGGCCCTGTGACACGGCGCCCCACTCCTACTGCACCCTCGGACATGGCACCCCACCTGCCCTGGTCCACCCTATGCACCCTCGCCCCAACCCCACCGCACCCCTCGGACAGGCGCCCCACCCGCCCTCGCCCGCCCCATGTGCCCACGCTCTCTCACAGTGGACCGCAGCCTCCAGGGGCTCCTGAAACCGCACACGCCGTCGGCTCCTCCGAGGCTCCTCTCCAGGGCTGCAGCCCTCGGGCTGGTTGCGTCTCAGGATTGAGGGCGGGCATGTCCTGTGGCCTTCCTGGGGTGGGGAGCAGACACAGATGTGAGCCCCTCTGCCCGCCCTGCCCCCAGCCAGGATCCCCAACATCTGTTAGGGCTGAATGGTGTCCCCAAAGGGATACTTTAAAGTCATAGCCCTGCACCTCGAATGTGACTGTGTTTGGAAACAGGGTTTTTCTTTGTTATCTGGAGGCCCTGGGTGGTGCAAACAATTAAGGTACTAGGCTACTAACTGAAAGTTTGGTGGTTTGAACCCACCCAGGGGTGCCATGGAAGAAAGGACTGGCGACCTGTTTCTGAAAGGTCACAGCCATGAAAACCCTTGGAGCTCAGTTCTACTCTGAAACATATGGGGTTGTCATGAGTCAGAATCGACTGGACAAAACTGGTTGGTCTTGTTATCAGATGGGTCAGATGAGGTCACACTGTAGTAGGGTGGGTCCCAATCCTTTCTGAGTGGTGTCCTGTAAAAGGGGAGACGTGGGGGCAGACAGAAGCCACTCGACAAACATATCTACAAACAATAAAGGAACACCAAGGACCACGGCAGTCACCAGGACCTGGGACGGAGGCCTGGAGCAGCCGCTCTCTCAAGGCCCCAGAAAGAATTGACATGGCCGACACCCTTATCTAGGACGCTCAGCCTCCAGAGCCTCGAGACAATGCATTGCTGTCCTCTAGGGTCACCGCTTGTGGTCCTGTACTCTGATGTGGCAGCCCAGGAGCCCAAGACACCTGCCCTGGGCTCTCTGTTCAGGGATGCCATGGGGACCGGAGCAGGGTATGGGCCCCTCCTGTAGGGCTGCTCTAGCCCCGCCCCATCCTGTGGGCTGGTCACCCCTGCTGCCCAGCATCAGTGAGGATGGCACAAAGCCAGGAGTAGTCAGGAGTGGATGTGGCTCTATGGTGCTGTGGACGGGGCTGTGACGGGGCAGGACGGTGTCTCTGCAGGGCTGTGTCCCTACGGGGTCCTCCATGACTTTTACATGCCAGTCAGCAGCAGCGATAACATCCACGAGGCCCTCTACATGAGGGCCGTCTTCCCAAGGGTGTACCTACTGAATCTCCTGGAATTCTTGGGGTGGGGGGCTTAGACAGGTGGCTCAGCCAGGAGGGACAGTGGCCAGGGAGGTGGCCTTGGGGACCCGGATGTGTCTGAGTGCACAGCCCTGCCCAGCAGCACCAACCATGGAGCCTGGGCTGTGTATGGTCTTGTTAACCCAGCCTGCTTTTGAAGGACAGGGCTGGTGATGGCTAGCGAAATGGTAACGGAGGGGGCTGTGTTTGAGATTCCTCCTGGTGGGGTCCGCCACAGCCAGAGCCTGCTGATAGCTTCTGGGGAGATCGCCCAGCTCCTGGGGTCTGCACTGTCTCCGCCCTTGGCTGGGACATGGTGCCTGTGGTCTGCTTGGCCTGGCAATGAGCTCAGAGTCTGAGCCAGGCTTCAGGGAGTCCAGGAAGCCTGGTCCTGCTACCCGGAATCCCTGAGGGTCCCTTGGAAAAGTTGAGGCAAGGACCAGTTAGTTCTGTGCACAACCTCTCCTGGTCTCCTGCCCCCTACCCTGCACCCGCAGCCTTTGTTCTGAATGCACCAGGGCAGCCTCCAGACTGTTCCTCTCTCTCCACCCTGCCCCACTCCAACACTCTCCTCCCAGCCGCCAGAGTGTGAGGCCCTGCTCCACAGCTTCCCGTTTCCTTCGCGCATGAAGGGGCCCTCCCCCAGCCCTCCTGCTTCCTCCTCTGGCCCATCCTCCCTCCCAGGCTACAGGCTGCACACCCCTGGGCCTGTCCTGGCAGAGACACCCCCAGGGCCCCACCGGCTCCCCCCCTGCACCTCTGGCCACACTGGGCCCTGTCCTGGGAGCCTCCAACTTGCTACCATTCAAGTCCTTCAAAGGGCTGCTCGCTTCCTCCTCCCCCCTCAGGATTACCCCTCCCCAATCCTGTGGCCAGACAATTGTGTCAGAGCTCTCCTCAGCAAGGGTTGCCGGGCTTCTTGCTCCTCCCACCCTCCCCACCCCCCAGGGGAAGTCTAGCTCCAGGGGCTGGGGGACAAGGGCCCTGACATCAAGGGATAAAGGTCTGGGGCACTCAGCTTCTAGAAGTTAGACCTCTTCTCTCTGGTTCCCCCTTTTGGAAGGGGGTGCCTGCGTTGTTGTGTGGAAGCAGATCACCTGCAGCCCAGGTGTGACAGGTCCACAGATGGAGAGGAGTCCCACCCCAGGATGGAGCACCCAGAGTCTCCCCTGTACCTGGTTTAGACGATTCGGAAGATGGGACTCTGAACAGATGCTGGAATGGGTTAGACTTTTGGGAACGATGTGATAGGTGGGAAGACATAAATTCTGGGGGACCAAAGGATGGAGTGTTAAGGATTAAATCCAAAATGAGGAAGTCCTAGCCTCTGTACCTATAAATATGACCCTGTTTGGAAATACAGATTTCGTTTTTTATGTTAACGAGGTCGTACCAAAGTAGGCTGGGTCCTAAACCTAATCCCTACTGAAAGATGGGTTATAAAAAGAACAGAACACAAAGACACACACACACACACACACCCAGGGAGACAGACCCCACATGAGGACCCATCTACAAGCCATAAAGAGAGTGCACACACACACACACACACACGCACGCACATGCACACACACACACACACACAGGGGGAGACAGACACCATGTGAGGACCCATCTACAAGCAAGTGAACACCAAGGATCGCCG
Source organism: Elephas maximus indicus (assembly GCF_024166365.1). NCBI lineage: Eukaryota > Metazoa > Chordata > Mammalia > Proboscidea > Elephantidae > Elephas > Elephas maximus. Next base: position 118,870,370 of record NC_064828.1, on the reverse strand, counting down.
GCAGATGCTAGAAACTAGGAGAGGCCACAGAAGGAACTGACACAGCTGAGACCCTGATTTGGACTTTCAGCCTCCGGAATGGTGAGACGATACACTTCTGTCCTTTAAAGCCTCCACTGTGAATTTCTGTTACCGCAGCCTGGTCTGGCAGCCTTACCTGCTCAGCTCTGGACCTTGGCGAGTCTGCGGTGGCCTCCTCATCCTTGCTGGCCCGACGGAGCGTCTCTGGCCGGGAGTTGGGGCTCAAGGTGAGTGCCGTGGTCCTCATTTATTTCAACATGGTCCTGAGATAAGCAGGAAGATTATTTATCACGAAGCCAATGCTCGTGGGAATAAACACAAAAGCAGGGTAAACGTCCCCTTGGACACTATTTTTCCTTTGCAGAGATCCCAGTGCAGATAAACCCTGCACCCCGTCTGCCCCACACCATCCTATCATGAGCAATTTCCTCCGCTGCACAGTCTTCACAGTTATCTCTGGTAACGGCTGAGTAATATTCCACCGGGAGAAGTTCTGTGATGTACACGGCACCCTCTATCATCGGGTGTTCAGGATGTTTGTGTTTTATTGTTGTCATTTGCAATTTGTTGAAGTCAGGGATAAGGCTGCAATAAACATCTCTGCTTTTGCTTCCTATTAGTGGAGAAGCTCCTAGTGTGGAATGATGTGGTCAGGGGCTGTGTGTTGTCAGAGCTTGGGATGGGTGCTGGGAAAGGCTGCCCCAAAGGGTGGCACCCACCTTCTGGGGATGGTGAATGGGGAGGAGCTGAGCCCCTCCAGGCCTACCCCTCAGTACCTACGACTCTATCTTCATTTCCCTTCTTCTTTCTCTCTCCCCATTCCCTCTGTCTCTCTTTCTCTCCATTCCCTTACCCCCATCTCTATCCCACTCTCTCCTTGTCTCCCCGTTCTAAATTGCTTACTTAACAGGACAAAGTGGTGGTAGCTGGTAGCTCTCATCTGCATGTCTTAGGGTGTGGAGGTTGCACACCCCCGTCTGTGGCTCCCTAATTGCAGCCCCTCCTGTGCATTATCTTTACAGCCTGAGGGTTCTCCTCTGGAGGCCTCCCCAGCCCTGCTCGGTGGCAAGTCCTGCAGCACCCAGAGACCATGAGCACCCAGAGCCCAACAGTACCCAGAGCCCAGAGTACCCAGAGCCCAGGGTACCCAAAGCCCTTGGGCACCCAGAGCCTATGGGCACCCGGAGCCCAGGGCATCCACAGCCCAGGGCACCCAGAGTCCATGAGTACCTAGAACCCATGGGCACCCAGAGCCCATGAGTACCCAGAGCCCAGGGCACCCAGAGCCCAGGGCGTCCACAGCCCAAAACACCCAGAGCCCAGGGCACCCATGCAAGTGAAGCTGAGATTTGAGATTCTGTCTTTGAGGGCCCTGAGGGGTGATGGGTGCAAACCCTCATTTGCATATGGGGAAAGCCAGAGAGACAGGCCAGTTATGGTGAGGGGGTGTCACTGGCCTGCTCCCCATACCTCATAACGAGAGAACTGGCGGGGGTGGGATGGTGCCAGGAGCCATCCACCCTGGGTTCTGTCCTGCCCCCTTTACCCCCACCCCCAGGCTCTTGCAGGGGTCCCTGTTCTCGGGTCCTAGGTGGGTATCCTGCTCTCTGTGTGGGAGCCAGTGTTTGCCTGGGGAGCTTCCCTTGGCTTCCATCCGAATCTCAAATGTTAGGGATTGAATTGTGTCCCTGCCAAAATACGTACTGAAGCCTGTGCCTGTGCACGTGAACCTGCTTAGAAATATGTTTTCTTTTGTTATGTTAATGAGGTCATATCCGAGTAGGGTGGGTCCTAAGCCTAATTCTTCCTGGTTATGGAAAGAGCAGATTAGATACAGAGACACACAGGGGGAGACAGACGTCAAGAACACCCGGAAACAGGAGGGTGGCTCCCAGAATGAACAGTCCCCAACAGACTGGGACCCAGCCTCCAGAGCCACGAGACAACAATTTCTGCTCTTGAGAGCTGCCTGCATGTGGGGTTTCTGTTACGGCACCACACAGTGACCAAGACATCCTAGGCCTTGGCCCCCGAGGACTCCAGGTGCCCTGGGGGTGAGGGGCTTGTGTGAGGTCTCTGAGCCTGCAGTAGGGGAGCAATGGCAACTCCTTCAGTGACCCCAGCAGCCACCGTGTATTTCCCACTGGGAGATGACGGGGTGGCCCAGCCCCTGGCTCCCTCCGCAGGAATAAATATAGCAGACAGGCAGCACCCCGTTAATGATGTCTGTGCAGACACTGTCTGGGCGGCTCAATTATTTCAAAAGGTGTAATTTTCTCCTATCTCAGCAGCAGATTTTTTATTGCAAACAGGGTCGCAGAAGGAGCCAGCTGCTGGAGGGGGCCAGGAGTAGGGGAGAGAGGGAGGCTGCTTTACCACAGGGGTGGGGAGGGGAGGCTATGGGGTAAGGGCTGTGGGCAGCTCCTGGTGGCCCAGCACTCAGAGCCTCGTGGGCCCTTGGGCTGGGGCCACAGTTGTCCAGGAAATGGGGGCTGCGTGCAGATGGGACCTGCAGGGCCCAGCGAGCTGTCCCTGGATGATGCAGACGTTAACGGCTCAAGTGCTAACCAAAGGTTGGCAGTTCAAGTCCACCCAGAGGCACTCGGAAGACAGGCCTGGCGATCTGCTTACAAAAAATCAGTCGTTGAAAACCCTGTGGAGCACAGTTCTACTCTGACACACACAGGGGCGCCAGGAGCCAAGGTCGACCCCAAGCAAGTGGTACCGATGGGGCCCACTGAGGACTGCAGGGGCCTGTGCAGGCCCGCAGGACCTGTCCTGACCCCCGACGCTGTCCGGCAAGGTGACGGCAGCCCTGTCTGTCCCAGGGATGCGACTCAGTTCCCACCCTGAGGGGACAGCAGTGTGTGGGGAGCAGCCTTTTTGCCGCTCGGGCCAGTCTGCCTGGCCTACATCCCGGCCCACGTATGCTGTGTGAGCTTGGGCAAGTCTCTCATCCTCTTTGTGCCTCAGTTTGTCAGCTGTAAAGTGGGAGTGATAATAAGGACTGCCTCCCTGGGCTCTGGGGAGGGCTGAGCAGGTGAGGGTGTGTCCTGGGCTCTGAGGCGTGCCTGGGCCACCTGCTCTGTTACTATTCAGCAAAGTGTGTGACTTCGCCATCACAGACCTTGGATGGTCTGGCCCTGTGTGGCCCTGTGTGGCCCTCCTATGGGGTGGGTGCACCCTGCTGTGCCCCGACTCTAGGCACCAGGGTTTGTCCATCCCGGCGGCTGTGCCAGGCCTTTCCTGCCCCCAGGTGGCCTCCTCCTGGCCTTATCCACGCCCAGGCAGGGTCCTGACCAAATGGACTCCAGGCTTCCCTCTAAGGGTCATCTCCTTTGAGAAGAAGTGGCCTTTGGTGTCCCTAAGCTTGAGCCTGAGCCCCTGTGAGCTCAGTTGAGTGGAGGGCCTCAGTTTTACGAGAAAGTGGCTCTGCACAGTCAGCAGCCTTTTGTGTGTGGGGCGGCAGCCGCGAGGCCCTGGCAGAGACAGGACATTGTAACACAAGGACACTGGCTCTCAGGCAGCTTGTGACAGGGGTGATAAAGGGTGGAAAATAGCTCTGGGCGGAACGGGCCTGTGGAGTGTCAGCACCCGCCCGCCTGAGGGGACAAGGCCCCTCTGCCCAGGAAGGACCTTAGGTGCTGGCTGGCTGGGTGGCTCTTCCACACGGCTCCTATAGCCTCACGTGAGCCAGCGGAGGGTCTGTGGCTCCCATGTTACAAATGGGGAAACTGAGGCTCTGGGAAGGAGGGTGCCCACTGGGTCTGTGCTTTGAGCCCTGCCCTGGCTGTGGTCCAGAGGTGTGCCTGGAGGCTGCGTGCCCCGGACTCCAAAGGGGCAGGTGTCAGCCGACTGTGGCTCCCCAAGCCCCGGCAGCCCCAGTGGGAAGGGGCTCTCATCTACCTAACCCATTCTCAGTGAGGTGCTGTGATGGGGAAGGGGCACCTCCTTCAGTCTGAAAGAGACCCCTCTCACCAGGCTCCTCCCTGCTGTAGCCAGAGCCCCCCAGCAGCAGGTGAAGCTAAGTCTCTCTGCTGTGGCCTCCACCAATGAGAGAAGATGGTCTGTCTCCACGGACCTCAGAGAGCTGACACATGTACACACACAGCCATATGTCCACACACACACCCACACACTAACAGATACTCAGATACACACGCTTACACACATGCACAGATACATACAAACATGTACGTGCATGTACACACATGTACACACACCCCTGACCCACCTGAGCTCCTGCTGGTGCCGTACTCTGGGTGTGAAATCCCCATCTGAAGGTCTGAGGCCCCTCAGCTGCAGGGTGATCAGAGCCAGGCCCCGCCTGCAGGCCAGGAACCGGAGCCGCTGGGCTCACAAACGGTGGAGAGTTTCCATTACAATGGCACGGGGTGCGGCCTCCGGCCTCCGCTGCCCCTGGAGCCCAGTCCTGGGAGCAGCTGTGTCTCACGGGTGTCACCTCAAGCTTGGGGGTCCTGGGGCAGCTTGCCCTCCTCCCAGGTTCCTGGGCTGCTCGCTGTGGGCTTAAATAAAGTGGCTCGATTGCTGGTGCTGCCCGGTGGGCCTTCTTGATCTGGACACCCCTGCCCGCCTGCCCTTTGTGGGGCAGGGCATGGGGGAGGGCTCCCAGGAAGGGCTGCTGCTCCAGCCCAGTGCTGGCAGGACACTCGGGCAGCTGGGAGATAACAGTGATTCCGAATTAGGCCCAGTGAGAACTTCCAGGGAGGCCCTTGCTGGCGTGGGGGTGGCCCTGGTCACACTGGGCTCCTCGGGAGCTGCTGGCCCTGGCAGAACAGGTGGGGGCAGGAGCTGGTCGCAGGCCCCCAAAGGCCCCTTCCCATGCTGGGATGTGGGTGCGTTTAGGACGTGGATGGTGGTCAGTGTCTGCTGGGAGAGGAGGCTCTGCCTGGAATGGAGGCCTCCAGCTCAGCAGGGCAGCCTGGCCTAGTGGACTGGGCAATGGGCTCCCAGCCCAGGCCTGGCTGTAGTGGGACCTGGTGTGGATCAAGTTCCTTTCCCCAACATGTGGATGGGGTGTCTGCTGACCACTGAGGGCGCTATAGGGGTCAGAACTGCATTCAAGGCCTCCACAGTGCCCCCATAGAGTAGGTGCCCAATATAAGTGCTTCCTAAACAGAAGGGGTAAGTAGGTGCATAGCAGAGCAGGTGAGTGCTTTCTGGATGGCTCAGCAAAGAGCTAGCTCTCTGGGGACTCCCAAACACGGTGGCTTAGGCTCAGTTACCTGAACAAGGAGTTCACCCCACTTGGCTGTGCCTGTGTTGACCTGGCCTCAACTTGTTGGGGTGGGCAACCCGAATGGCTGCCCTGTGAGGGCCTTCGGGGACAGCTTGCAGTCTCTGATCCCAGGTTTCCTTTCTGTGAGAGGCCCCCCAACCTCTGGCCCTGGTTCTGCTCACCTGCTGCCCGCTGTGCCCCTGTAAAATGGGTGCAGGGCTGAGGATCCTGGCTCCGCTCTGTCCCAGTGCTGAGCCCAGGGTTTCTGAAAGGGCTGTGCATCACCTGCCATTGGGAGAACTTGGAGGGATCTGCTGTCCTCCTGCATCTCCCAGAGATGGTACTGCCTCGGTGGGAGGGTGGCCTCAGGCTGGCTGCAGCACCCCACTCTACAGAGGGACACGCATAGAACTAGAGGGCTGGGGTCTTCTGGGGCTACCTGCTGCCCTGGTCTGCTCGTGACTGTCCCCGTTTACTATGGATTGAAAAAGCTACACACAGCCCTGCCCCCCAAGTATGCGCCGGAATCCCAACCCCTACACCTGTGGGTGTGATATGATGTGATGTGATGTAGTCACGTCCCATAATGTAATCTAATGGAAGGTGACCAGTCAGCTGAGGTCATACCGGTGTATGTATGGTGGATCCAGAGCCTAACCACTGCTGAGTTCTACACGGAACAACATAGATCGGAAGAGGTCCCTGGTGGCATAAGCAGTGTTCCACTACTAACTGAAACAGCTGTTCGGACCCAGCCACCAGCGTTCCTGGCCACTTCCTTTTGGGGCTGTACCTGGACTGCTGTCTTCACTCTCCGGCTGTGAGCAGCGAGCTTCTCTAGTAAAGGGCCAGAGAGCTCTGTGGTCTGTGCTCTGCTCTGCTGCTGTAGCTGAAAGCAGCCGTGGACAGTGGGAAGGCCAATAGGTGTGGCTGTGTGCCCGTAAAGCCGTACTGACAAAAACAAGGGGTGGGCCGGACTGGCCGACTCTGCTCTAGGGACACCACCACGGAGGGAAGCAGTGGGCGGGGGTGAAGGGGTGCCCTATCCATAGCCTGACTCCCAGCTCTGTGCTCCTGGTTGGCGACACCCAGCTTCCCTGTCAACCAGGGCACTGATGCCCACCCCACCTGGCGGGGTAGAGGATGACTGAGGAGGTCAGATGGCATGCCCGAGGCACCATGCTCCGGGGCAGCTCCTCTCCGCCTTCTCTTGGCCCTGGGCACAGCCCGCCTTCTGCCCTCCTGCTCCCCACCCCGCCTTAGCAGTGTTCGATGGTAATTTACTTGCATTTTGAAGGATTTAGGAGCACTAGATCAGCGTTGGACCCTCAGGTTCCAGCTGGGTAATACTTCCTGCCTCATCTGATAAAGCACACCTCTGCTGCTCCATTGATCGCTGCTCACAACGCCTGGGCTCTGCAGAGCCAGATAAGGCGGCTGGGAGTGCAGCTACTGGGGTCCCTCAGGGGGTCCTCAGAGGGTCCTCAGGGGTCCTCGCAGTGTCCTCAGGGGTCCTCAGGGGGTCTTCAGGTGACCTCAGGTGTCCCCAGAGGCCCTCAAGAGTCTTTGAGGGTCCTCAGGGGATCCTCAGGGGTCTTTGGGGGTCCTCGAAGGTCCTCAGAGGGTCCTCAGGGGGCTCTCAGGGGGTCCTCAGGGTTCCTCAGGGGTCCTTAGAGGGTCCTCAGGGAATTCTCAGGGGGTCCTCAGGGGATCCTCGGGGGTCTTTGGGGGTCCTCAGGGGGGGTCTTTGGGGATCCTCAGGTGGTCCTCAGGGGCTCCTCGGGGTCCTCAGGGGGTCCCCAGGGGGTCCCCAGCATTTCTCAGGGGGTCCCAGGGGTCTTTGTGGGTCCTCAGGGGTTTTTGGGGATCCTTGGGGATCCTCAGCAGTCTTTGGGGACCCTCAGGGGGTCCTAGTGGGCAGAGGGAGGGGAATAGCCTGACCTGTGCTCTCAGACCTGCGGGCAGCTAGTGGGTTTCACACAGCCAAAGGGTGGGGCGTGGGGTACACCATTGTATGGGGGGGAAGCCCAGGCAACACCCAGTCTCCCCTCTCCCCCGCTTCTGTCCACTCCCCCTGGGCCCTGGGGGCGCAGTGATGACACATGGCCCCTGCCATCATGCAGCCCCATTTGGTAGGAGGCAGAGGCCACCTAACAGCTGCGTGGTCCTAAGTGCTGGACACAAAGGAGGGAAAGGCCTGGACGGATGGCCGAGGACAGATCTCAAAGCAGAGCTGGAAGGGGCTCAGTAAGGAGGCTGGCGGAAGTCATGGTGACCTCCACCTTGTCAAACCCTTGAGGCACTCAGCAGCCCCAGCCTGGTTACCCAGCTGCCCTACTGCACGCGGTCTCGCTTGGCTCAGGAAGCCCTGAGGACCTTTGTGGGGGTGGGAGGAGCTCAAGGCCCCAGCACAGCCGGGTACACTTTCCCAGGTCTCTAGAGCCGGGACCTGGCTAACGAGTCTGGGAGACGGGAGGGTGTGGGGACTGGCAGGGCCCCAGTGAGGCCAAGCAACAGAAAGACCTCTCACACTGCGTGGATCCAGGGAGTGGGTGGGAGGCCTGGCCCAGCCCCCTCCCCTGCCTAGGACACACCCCAGGAGCTGTTCTGGGAAGTCAAGCACGTGCAGGCTGGAGGGTTCAGGGCTTGAGATGGGAACTGATTCAAAGGAAAAACAAGGAAGGGGAGTTCCTGCCTGGCTCATTCGCAAATGTGAACGCGTTGGTCCACAGGGCCCACCCCCCATAGTCCAGGGCCCATCCCAAATCCCAACCCCTCTGGCTGTAGTGTCTTCTGGTGGTTATTTCCACAGTGGCCACCGGCTGCTTCAGTCCTTCCAGCAGGCACCAGAGAGGGTTTGGTCCAGGACCTGGGAAAGGGAGGACACCTTGGGTGTCCAGCAGCAGGAGGTGAAGGCGGGAGGGGCCAGGCCAGGCAGGCCCTACAAGCCACTGCATTAGAAGGGACATGAGCCGACTGGGTTTAATAGGATCCCTGAGATGCTGCCAAGAGAAGAGACTGAGGGAGCAGGGGAGAAGGAGCAGAGAGGGGAGATAAGGGGCTGTTGTGATAATGAGGTGGGAGAGGAGGGCTGGAGGGGTGGGCTCCTCCTGAAGGCCGAGCTGGTAAGACCTGCTGAGAGATTGGGTATGGGAGTTTGAGGGTTAAGGACAGCTCAAGGTTGAACCAAGGATGGCTCAAGGTTAGTTCAAGGTTAAACCGAGGTTGGCTCAAAGTTGACCCAAGGTTGAACCAAGGATGGCTCAAGGTTAGTTCAAGGTTAAACCGAGGTTGGCTCAAAGTTGACCCAAGGTTGAACCAAGGATGGCTCAAGGTTGGCTCAAGGAACTCCCCAATCCCTATTACATAAAGCCTATCAGCTTTCTACCAGCTTTCCTGCTTCCTTCCTTCTTTCTCAGTGGAGCCGCCCGCCAGCTTCTCTCCCTCCCTCTGTCCCACCAGGATGCTCTGGCTGAGCTTATTGGTGGCATCCATGTGGCCAAGTCCAGTGGGGGCCTCATGCCACTCGATCCAGCCTTCTGCCTTCTGAGAGCTCTCCCTTCTCCCCAGCCCTGGCCCAGCACTCCGAGACCTCCTCCCACCTTCCTGGTCACACCTACTCCCTGCCCTGGCTAGTGTCTCCTTTTCAACAGCCATACCCCTTCACATGGAGGCCCAGACCCTTCCTTGGACCCCCTCTTGTTTCTGCCTTTGGTCACCTGGGGTCGCTCCTCCTACCCATGACTTTAGATGTCATCTCTAAGCTGGTGACTCCCAAATTCAGATCTCCCCCGTCCCCCCAGAATTACCTCCTTGAACTCCAGGTACATACATTCATTCCCTGTTCCCTTGGACATCTACCAGGCACCTCAATTAACCAGCCCCTAACCTCCGATAATGCCCCCCAAAATCGGTTTCTCCTGCTGTCCATGGAAGGCAGAACAGTGTCCTCCCCAAAATGCTCACATCCTAATCCCCAGAACCCGTGGACATGCAATGTTACACACAAAGGGGGATTATGGTTGCAGATGGAATTAAGATTCTTAATCAGTGGACCTTAAAATAGGCAGATGATCCTGTCCGAGGAGGAGCAGCTGGCCACAAAGCAGTGAGTTCTCTGGCACAGGAGGCGAGCAAAGGGTGATTCCTGCTCCAGGGACTCTCGAGGGCCCTGTACAACTCCGGATTCTGTGTGCGGTGGGGAGGAGGTGCAGGGGGTATGGAGGGGAGCGTGTGTTGCTGAGCGTCTTTGTGGCCCTCGCTCTGTCCTACCTCCTCACCTGCAGCTTGTTCAAGGCGCTTCTCTCCTAGTTTGAGATACAGGTCAAGATCCTGACCTGGTTATGGGCTCACAGCTCATCCTTCTCAGGTGGGTGCTTCTAGGGTGAGCGCCACGTCTGGCCCTCCTGTCGCCAACCAGAGCCCCTTGGTTCAGAGGCCGAGGACGCCCAGGCAGTGCCTCACAGCGTGCAGCTGGCTTCTGCATTCCAAGCCACAGGACTTCTGGCCCCCTACTCGTTCCAATGCTGAGATAATGGGAGCCTCTGGGCCCCATTGTGCTCCAACAACTTGGCCCTTTTCCCTTCTCCTAAATTATTCATGACCTTCAGGAGGCCGTAAAAGTCCTTTGCTGTCTCCAGGAGCCATCATTACAATGATAAATTTCATTTATAAAGTTAGTCCCCCCACTGCCCAGCTGCCTGGGGGGCTGTACATAAGCCATAACCAAGACAGGCCGTGGGAACTGCTGCAACAGCTGCTTTCCTGGTGAGGCCTGGGGGCTGGCCGGAAGGGGCAGGGGCTCTGCTCGTGGTTGGGAGAGAAGGTCGTTTGGGGCCACGGTGGGTCTTTAGTGGGGCAATCACAAGCGTGGCTCCTGCATTGGACCTTGGGGTGCCACTTGCTCCCTGTCCTGGGGCTTTGGGCCCTGAGGCCCACCACGGGGATGGACAGGTCCCAACCCAGGACCCCTGCCCCTACATTCACACAACCATAATTGTGCTTGTGTGGGCAGTAACTTGTAGAGCACACTGCCATCCCCCAAAGTGATCCATGATCGCTGAGTGTTCATGCTGGGCCCAGGCTTGCCAAACACATGCAAGGGTTAGCTCCTACATGTCCCCTCAGCACCCAGCGGCTGGCCCAGTGCTGGCCCTATTGGCCAATGGGGAAACGGGGCACAGAGAAGTGCCTCATACAGGCTGAAGGCAGAGTCAGGATTTGAACCCAGGGCTGCTGGAGCTGTCCCTATCCTTGACCCTTACGTCATGCCTGAGGGGCATGAGAGGCACCAGAAAGAGCTTGTCACCAGAGCCAGAGGCTACCCCAGGCCCCTTTCCTGGCTGCCTGGCTCTGGGCCAGCCACTGCCCGTCTCATGGCCCCAGCCCTCACCTGCAGAAATCCTTGCCTCAAGGGGTTGATGCAGGCTTTGGAGGAGACAGGTGTGCTGCACTTTCAAAACAGTGAGGGTGGCTGGCAGGGTGGGCATGTGGGGCTGGTCCACAGGAGGCACCAGGCATGACAGTGGCTGAGTAGCCCAGGACACAGATACCCAAGGTGCCTGGCCCAGGTGTGCACGACCCAGGCGTACATGACCCAGGAGTTCATGCCTCAGGTGTGCATGCTCCAGGTGTGCCTGGCCCATGTGTGCATGCCCTAGGTGTGCATGCCACAGGTGTCCCCCAGGTGTGCCTGGCCCAGGTGCACATGACCCAGGTGTCCCTGGCCCAGATATGTAGGGCTCAGGTGCGCTTGTTCCTGGTGCTGCCTTCCATGGGTACAGTCTGAAGCCCTGAGGCCCAGAGAGAGGGTGCAGGCTCTCATGACCCTTCTACCACGTGCGGGGGGGGGATGTCCCCTGGGCTGGACATGCTCATCTGCTGGCCAGGCTGAAAGGACAAGAGGGATCAATCTCCAGGGCTCTAGAGGACCCCAACATCGGGCAAGAGAAATGCCCAGACCTCCTGTGAGCTGTTGGATAAAGGGTCTGTGATCGTATTCATGCCAGGGGGTCCGGAGCACCATCAAGGCCCCCAGTTGTAGTGAGGGCTATGGAGGCCGGGTGAGGGAGGAATCCTGGCTTAGGGCCCGCCACAGAGGTCCATGGATCTAAAAGCCCACCCTAAGCTTGTTGCCTTGGCCCTAGTGCAGAACTGAACTGTATGTACTCAGTAGCTGGTAGGACCCTCACATCAGTTCCCTGAACTGCAGAGCAAGAGCCATTATGGTAGAAAAAAAATCAACCCAACAGGTGGAAGATCTGGAAAGCACCCTCCCTGATCAAGACAGTAATTCCACCCATCATGGTGGAATTGCAGAAATTAGAGCTGTCCTCAAAGACTTGGAGAATACAGAGCTGGTAGCCCTCTCACACCACCATCCAGTTCCTCTTCACATCCCTGCAAAAGCCAAAGGGATAGTGCCAATGATGGTGGATTACCCTGAACCTAACCAAGCACCAGTTCAAATTGGAACTGTACTGACATGTCATACCTGTGCTAGCATAGAGCAACACCTCCACTGGCTTGGTGTGTGGCCGTTGATTTAGGTGATGCTTGTTTTCCACTTCCCATCCATAAAGGGGAGCAGAAACAGCTGGCATTTCTCTGGGAAGAACAGCAGTGTGCACTCAAGGGCCTCCTTCAGTGCTGCGCTAGCTCTCCTGCTATTCCATGACAGTCTAGTTTACTGGGATGCTGCTAGCCTTAACATTCTGCAGAAAATTGTGCCGATTCACTATATTCATGGCACCAGGATATTATTATTAACCAGACCTGGTGAATAAGAAGTATCAAGCATTCGGGGTGGAAAGATAAAGTGGACAGAGATTTAAGGGCCTAACCCATCATGTGTTCATCTGTTTGTCATACTGTGGTGGCTTGCATGTTGCAGTGATGCTGGAAGCTTTGCCACCAGCATTTCAAATACCAGCAGCTTCACCCTTGGTGGACAGGTTTCAGTGGAGCTTCCAGATAGACTAGGAAGAAGGACCCAGCAGTCTACTTCTGAAAAAACTGAGCAGCGAAAACCTTATGAATAGCAGTGGAATTAAAGATTTGTAACAGCTTCTGCAGTCAGAAATTCATCAGACATGCAATCAACATGCATTGATAATTATTGGCCATTGGAATTCAGAAGTAGGAAACAAAGAAGGATTGGTAGTTGGAAAATATAGCCTTCGTGGTAGAAACAATGCTGGAGATTGCATGATAGCATTTTGCAAGACCAATGACTTCTTCATTGAAAATACCTTTCTCAACAACGTAAATGACAACTATACACCTGGCACTTGCAAGACGGAATACACAGGAATCAAATCAACTACATCTATGGAAACAGACGGTGGAAAAGCTCAATATCATCTGTCAGAGCAAGGCCAGGGGCTGACTGTGAATCAGACCATCGGTTGCTCATATGCAAGTTCAATTTGAAGCAGAAGAAAACTAGAACAAGTCCATGAGTGCCAAAATATGATCTTGAGTATATCCCACCTGAATTTAGAGACCATCTCAAGAACAGATTCGAAGCACTGAACACTGATGACCGAAGACCAGATGAGTTGTGGGATGACATCAAGGACGTCATACATGAAAAAAGCCAGAGGTCATTAAAAAGACAGGAAAGAGGAGTCAGAGCCAAGATGGCGGAGTAGTCAGACACTTCCTGTGGTCCCTCTTACAATAAAAACCAGAAAAAAACAAGTGGATTGATTATATATGACAATGTATGAGTTCTGAACATCAAAGACAAAGTTGAAGAGTCGGGCAGAGTGGTAGGGAGAGGGAGAAATGGTTCAGAAGCAGCAAGGATTTGCCAGACCTGATCTGGCTGGCACACTGCAGGCTGGATCAGCCGGAGCGTGTGGGCTGAGGCAAGCAGTAGTGTTTGGGACGTGTTTCCCACAACGAGTGACTGATGAACTGGACACCTGAGCTGAATCTACACAAGAAAATTAAATGGACTCCTGGGCTCACATACTTAATAACAGCTATAACCACCTGGTGACAGGATGTGAGCAGTAATCAAAGTAGCTCACACGACCAGCCTATTTGAGCATATCAAAACAAAACAAAAACAAGAAGCTAGGGCACAGTAAGCAAACATAAAATAAATATAACTTATTGATGGCTTGGAGACAACAGTCAATATCAAATCACATAAGGGGGCACACCATGATGGTTTCAGCAAGTGACCAAAACAAAAAACTAAAAAACCTCCTGGAGGAAGATAAGGTCTTGGAATTACTAGAGGTAGAATTTAAAAGATTAATATACAGAGCTCTTCAAGAGATCGGGAAGATTAGGCAAAATGCAGACCAAGACAAGGAACACACAGACAAAGCATCAGAGGAGCTTAAGAAGGTTATACAAGAGCATAACAACAAACTTAACAGGTCACAAGAGTCCACAACGAGACAGCAAATAGAAATCCAAAAGATTAACAATAAAATTTTAGAATTAGACAACTCAATAGAAAGTCATAGGAGCAGAATCGAGGCAATGGAAGCTACAGTTAGTGAGACTGAAGATAAAGCACTTGACACCAATTTATTTGAGGAAAAATCAGATAAAAGAATTAAAAAAAAAGAAGAAACCCTAAGAATTATGTGGGACTCTATGAAGAGGGATAACCTACGAGTGATGTACCAGAATGGGAGGGGGGGGAAGCAACAGAAAACACAGAGAGAATTTTTGAAGATTTTTTGGCAGAAAACTTCCCTGATTATGGTGAAAGATGAGAAGATATCTATCCAAGAAGCTCATCGAATCCTGCACAGGGTAGATCCCAAAAGAAAGCCACCAAGACATATTATAATCAAACTTGCCAAAACCAAAGATGAAAAGAGAATTTTAAGAGTGGCTAGGGATAAATGAAAAGTCATCTACGAAGAAGAGTCAATAAGGCTAAGTTCTGACTACTCAGCAGAAATCATGTAGGCAAGCAGGCAACGGGATGACATGTAAAGTCTTGAAGGAAAAAAGACTTATATATCTAGCAAAACTGTCTCTCAAATATAATGGTAAAAATTAGGGCATTTCCAGATAAACAGAAGTTAAGGGAATTTGTAAAAACCCAAACAAAATCACAAGAAATACTAAAGGGAGTCCTCCAGGTAGAAAATCAATAACACCAGATAACAACCCAAGACTGGAACACAGGACGGAACAACCAGATATCAACCCAGACAGAGAAGTCACAAAAATAAATCAACGCTAAAACACCAAAAATAAGGAAACAGAGAAGTCAATATGTAAAAGATGACAACATTAAAACAAACGAACAAAAAAAGGAATAAATAATGTAGTCATAGAACTTTCGTATGGACAAGAAGTCAAGGCAGTATCAATAAATAAAAGATTGGTTTAAACTTAGAAAAATAAAGGTAAATATTAAGGTAACCACAAAGGAAACTAAGAATCCCACACATCAAAATAAAAAAGAAGAAAAATGCCAAGACTCAGCAAATACAAAATCAACAACAATGAAAAAGAAGAAAAGAAAATACATAAAGAAAACGATTCAGTGCAGAAAATTAAGTGGAATAAAGAAACTGTCAATAACACACAAAAAATACATCAAAATGATAGCGCTAAACTCATACGTATCAATAATTATGCTGAATGTAAATGGACTAAATGCACCAATAAAGAGACAGAGAGTGGTAGATGAAAAAAAAAAAAAAAAACCATGATCTGTCTATATACTGTCTATCTGTCTATATGATGCCTATAAGAGACACACCTTAGACTTAAAGATGCAAACAAACTAAAACTCAAAGGATGGAAAAAACAAATGACAACCAAAAAACAGCAGAAGTGGCAATATTAATCTTTGACAAAATCCACCACAAAGGACAAGGAAGGACTCTATATAGTGATTAAAGGGCAATACACCAGGAAGACATAATCATAAATATTTATACACCCAACAACAGGGCTGTAATATACATAAAATAAAATCTAACAGAATTGAAAAGAGAAATAGCTCCACAATAACAGTAGGAGGCTTCAACACATCACTTTCAGTGAAGGACAGAACATCCAGAAAGAAGATCAATAAAGATGTGGAAGATCTAAATGCCACAATCAACGAACTTGATCTCATAGACATATACAGGACACTCCACCCAATAACAGCCAAGTATATTTTCTTCTCCAGCACACATGGAACATTCTCCAGAATAGACCACATATTAGGCCGTAAAGTAAGCCTTAACAGAATCCAAAACATCGAAATATTACAAAGCATCTTTTCTGACCATAAAGCCACAAAAGTAGAAATCAATAACAGAACAAAGAAAAAAAATCAAATACATGGTAACTGAGCAACACCTTGCTCAAAAACGACTGGGTTATAGAAGAAATCAAGGCTGGAATAAAAAGATTCACCGAATCAAATGAGAATGAAAATACATCCTACCAGAACCTTCGGGACACAGCAAATGCAGTCCTCAGAGGTCAATTAATAGCAATAAATGCACACATCCAAAATAAGAAAGGGCCAAAATCAAAACATTAACCCTACAACTAGAACAAATAGAAAGAGAGCAGCAAAAGAAGCTCACGGGCACCAGAAGAAAGGAAAGAATAAAAATTAGAGCAGAAATAAATGAAATAGAGAATGGAAAAACAACAGAAAGAGTTAACAAGACCAAAAGCTGGTTCTTTGACAGATCAACAAAATCAATAAACCGTTGGCTAAACTGACAAAAGAAAAACAGGAGAGGAAGCAAATAACCCAAATAACAAATGAGGTGGGTGATATCACAACAGACCAAACTGAAATTAGAAGAATCATAACAGATACTATGAAAAATTGTAGAGGTAGAACAACTAAATAAGCCTATAATAAAAGAAGATATTGAAGAGATAATAACCCCCCTCCCCCCCGCCAAAAAAAAGCCCTTCCCCTCATGGTTTTGGAGAATTCTACCAAACTTTCAGAGAAGAGTTAGCATCAGTACTGCTAAAGGTATTTCAGAGCATAGAAAAGGAAGGAATACTCCCAAACTCATTCTATGAAGCCAGCATAACCCTGATACCAAAACCAGATAAATGCCACAAAAAAGAGAAAACTACAAACCAATATCCCTCATGAACATGAATGTAAATTTCCCCAACAAAATTCTAGCCTATAGAATTCAACAACATATCAAAAAAATAATTCACCATGGCCAAGTGGGATTCATGCCAGGTATGCAGGGATGGTTCAACATTAGAAAATCAGTGTAATCCACTACATAAATAAAATGAAAGATAAGAACCATATGATCTTATCAATTGATGCAGAAAAGTCCAATACCCTTTCATGATAAAAACTCTCAGCAAAATAGGAATAGAAGGGAAATTCCTTGACATAATTAAGGGCATTTATAAAAAGTCAACAGCCAACATCATCCTAAATGGAGAGAGTCTGAAAGCATTCCCTGTGAGAAAGGGAACTAAACAAGAATGCCATTTGTCACCACGCTTATTCAACATTGTGCTGGAGGTCCTAGCCAGAGCAATAAGGCAAGAAAAAGGAATAAATGGCATTCAAATTGGTAAGGAAGAGGTAAAAATATCCCTATTTGCAGATGATATGCTCTCACACAGAGAAAACCCCCCAAAATCCACAAGAAAACTACTGGAACTGATAGAAGATTTCAGCAAAGTATCAGGACAAAAGACAAACATACCAAAAACAGTTGGATTCCTCTACACTAACAAAGAGAACTTCAAAGAGGAAATCACCAAATCAATACAATTTACAGTAGCCCCAAGAAGATAAAATACTTAGGAATAAAGCTAACCAGAGATATAAAAGACCTATACAAAGAAAACTACAAGACAATACTGCAAGAAACCAAAAGAGACCTACTAAGTGGAAAAACATACATTGCTCATGGATAGGAAGATTTGGCATTATGAAGACATTCAGGCGGCTTACAGATACAGGAGGAAATGCTCACTATCATTAGCCATTAGAGAAATGCAAATCAAAACTACAGTGAGATCCCATCTCACTCCAGCAAGGCTGGCATTAGTTCAAAAAACACATAATAATAAACGTTGGAGAGGTTGTGGAGAGACTGGAACACTTACACACTGCTGTTGGGAATGTAAAATGTTACAACCACTTTGGAAATCTATTTGGCGCTTCCTTAAAAAACTAGAAATAGAATTACCATACGATCCAACAATCTCACTCCTTGGAATATATCCTAGAGAAATAAGAGCCGTCTTACAAATAGATATATTCACACCCATGTTCATTGCAACACTGTTCACAATAGCAAAAAGATGGAAACAACCTAGGTGCCCATCAACAGAAAGGGAAGAACATGCTCAGCATTTCTCAAGCTGAAAAAACTGAAGAAAAAATTCAAGCCTTGATTTACAATATTGAAGCATTCTGTGGGCAAAATATTGATTGACACAGGAAACATCAAAAGAAGACGGAAAGAATACACAGGGTCACTGTACCGAAAAGAATTGGTTGACGTTCAGCCATTTCAGGAGGTAGCATATAATCAAGAACCGATGGTACTGAAGGAAGACGTCCAAGCTGCACTGAAAAAAAAGGCACTGGTTAAAAACAATTGACAGAATACCAATTGAGATGTTTCAACAAACAGATGCAGACTGGATGAGCTCACTTGTCTGTGACAGGAAATTTGGAAGACAGCTACCTGGCCAACCATATTTGTACAAATTCCAAAGAAAGGTGATCCAACAGAATGTGGAAATTGTTGAAGAATATCATTAAAATCAAACACAAGTAAAATTTTGCTGAGGGCCATTCAAAAGCCGTTGCAGCAGTACATTGATAGGGAACTGCCAGAAATTCAAGCTGAATTTGGAGGAGGACATGGAACCAGGGATATCATTGCTGATGTCAGATGGATCCTGGCTGAAAGCAGAAAGTACCAGAAAGATGTTTACCTGTGTTTTATTGACTATGCAAAGGCATTCGACTGTGTGGGTCATAACAAATTATGGATAACATTGCGAAGAATGGGAATTCCAGAACACTTAGTTGTGCTCAGGAGAAACCTGTACTTAGAACAAAAGGCAGTCTTGCATACAGAACAAGGGAATACCGAGTGGTTTAAAGTTGAGAAAGCTGTGCGTCAGGGTTGTATCCTTTCGCCATACTTATTTAATCTGTATGATTAGCAAATGATCTGAGGAGCTGGACTCTATGAAGAAGAATGGGGCATCAGGATTGGAGGAAGACTCATTAACAACCTGTGATATGCGGATGATACAACCTTGCTTGTTGAAAGTGCAGAGGACTTGAACCACTTACTAATGAAGATCAAAGACCACAGCCTTCAGTATGGATTGCACCTCAACATAAAGAAAACGAAAATCTTCACAACTAGTCCAATAAGCAACATTCATGTTAGATGGAGGAAATATTGAAGTTGTCAAGGATTTCATTTTACTTGGATCCACAATCAACACCTATAGAAGCAGCAGTCAAGAAATCAAACGACACATTGCATTGGGTGAATCTGCTGCAAAAGATCTCTTTGAAGTGTTAAAAAGCAAAGATGTCACATTGAAGACTAAGGTGCACCTGACCCAAGTCATGGTGTTCTCAATCGCCTTACATGCATGAGAAAGCTGGACAATGAATAAGGAAGACCGAAGAATAATTGACTCCCTTGAATTATGGTGTTGGTGAAGAGTGTTGAATATACACCATGAACTGAGAAAAGAATGAACAAATCTGTCTTGGAAGGAGTGCAGCCAGAATGCTCCTTAGAAGCGAGGATGGTGAGACTTCATCTCACATACTTTGGACATGTTATTAGAAGGGACCAATTGCTGGAGAAGGACATCATGCTTGGTAAAGTAGAGGGTCAGTGAAAAAGAAGAAGACCCTCAACAGGATGGATTGACACAATGACTGCAACAATGGGCTCAAGCATAACGATTGTGCGAATGGGGCAGGACTGGGCAGTGGCATTTTGTTTTGTTATACACAGGGTCGCTAAGGATGGCACCTAAAAACAACAACGACCCACCAGGGGCTGAGCCATAGTAATACATCTATTTCCTTAAGATAAGAAACAGGGCGCAGTGGTGGTTCAGTGGGAGAGTTCTTGCCTTTCATGCAGGAGACCTGGGTTTGATTTTGGGCCAGTGCCGCTCACGTGCGGCCACCATTTGTCTGTCAGTGGAGGCTTGGGTGTCGATGTGATGCTGAACAGGTTTCAGTGGAGCTTCCAGACGAAGGTGAAGCAGGAAGAAAGGTGTGGTGACCTGTTTCTGAAAATCAGCCTATGTGGGGGCCGAGGGGAACAACAACAAAAGAAACAAGTTAATGCATTTTTCCATCCTACCACTAAGAAAGAGGCACAATGCTTGACGATGCCCTTGGATTCTGGAAGCAGCCTTTGATGCTCTTGGGACGGCTGCTGTAAAAAATGGCCTGGAGGAAGTGTCTCACCTCCTCTAAGTTCACAAGGGCAAGGAGAATCAAGATCACCAGGCCAAGGCTGATTCCTGTGAGGTGGAGGTCAGATAGATCTCCACCTTCCAACCTTTCACCAATTCTGACACGAGCCATCCCTCCCACGGCACTCTCTACTTCTCTGCTGGGTTTGATAATTCATTGCAATGGCCACACAGAACTCACAAACCATACTCATGGTTATGGGATTTATCACTGAAATAACAGGTTACAATTCAGGATAAGCGGTGACAGGATACAGTTATTTGATCAGGACAGCTGCTTCTCAGCCATCCCTGCAGGCAGATCTCTCTCTGGCCCTCAGCCACCCAGCCCCTTGGCCTCTCGGCCTCACCTCTGCCCTGCTCAGGTAAGTGTTACAAAGCTCCTAGCTCTGTGGGCTGGCAAGTCCCACCACAGCCATTTTGCGCGGGTCTCCTGGTTCCGGCCATCTTGTGCCACTAACACTCTTGTTTCTGCAGCACCGCCATCTCTTGCTGTCTTCTGTGTTACAGCTCCTCTCTCTCTCTTTGTGTCTCCCTTTAAGACTAGCAGGATGGCAAAACCGAACAATCCCCTCATTAGGGATTCATACACCCCATTTTCATGGCCCCACCCCCTACAAGGGTGCCATGCACATTATTTGCATTATTAACAAGCTGGTTAATCCCTTTAGTGGGCCACAAGCACCTTATTTGTATAGTCCCACCAATCATTGTGCGGGAGTCCCAAAGACTATAGTAATTCATTGCACCACAGGTCACCCCCTGACTTGTCTAGCCATTGGCCTTTTCATACTGAAGGATTAACTTCCCTCTCCCAATCATTTTACCGGTCCAAAACAGTTTTTAACAATTAGTCCTTCAGTAGGGCAGAGTCCTCAGGGCGAGGTTACTCAGGTACCAGCCATTCAGGTCTGCTGCAGCTGTCCTCTGATCTGGTCAGGTTCTCCAACAGTCATCTCAGCTTCACTCGTTCCGGCCTCTGATAAAATTTAACCGAGAGAATATTATTCCCTTGCTCTGAAGCTCAAGAGGTATCAGCATAGCAAAACCTGTAAGGGACTTCAGGTTTGCTTACTGTAGTCCAGCAATTCCTCCTCCCTAGTCCACTCCTTTGCATTTACAACTTCTACAATTGCAGTTTTTACAATCACAGTTAATCCTGTTAACTTCAGTCCAGCAGTTCCTCTCCGGCTCCGTCCACTCTTTCACGGTTACTGCTTCTACAATTACAATTTTTACAGTCACAATTAACCCTGTTAAAAATCAACACTCACAACTGAATCACATATTTCATTACCATCTTTCCCCACGCTCTCTTTTCCAGACCTATAAGGAAAAGGGAAACACTGGTAGCATAGTGGTTAAGTGCTATGGCTGCTAACCAAAAGGTTGGCAGTTTAAATCCACCAGATGCTCCTCGGAAACTCTATGGGGCAGTTAGTTCTACTCTGTCCTATAGGGTCGCTACGAGTCAGAATTGACTTGATGGCAGTGGGTTTTTTTTTTTTTTTTAATGAGGAAAAGAGGAATCTATTCAGTGGGGATCTTCCCTTGTCCCTCTCATTTTGAGTGTAAGCATACCCATGAAAGCATGTAAGCCAGTCACTTCATGCCTTTATTTTCCCCCTCCTCCATTTTCCATTTTAGATAGTCAATTTCTAAATTGCCTGTTCCTTTCAGAATAGTCTCCCACGTGTCTGTCAGTTTGTTGTACTTGGGGGGGGGGGGCGGGTTGTGTGTTGCTGTGATGCTGGAAGCTATGCCACTGGTATTCAGATACCAGCAGGGTCACCCATGGAGGACAGGTTTCAGCTGAGCTTCCAAACTAAGACAGACCAGGAAGAGGGACCCGACAGTTTACTTCTGAAAAGCATTAGCCAGTGAAAACCTTATGAATAGCAGTGGAACATTGTCTGATACAGTGCTGGAAGATGAGCCCCCAGGGTGGAAGGCACTCAAAAGATGACTGGGAAAGAGCTGCCTTCTCAAAGTAGAGTCAACCTTAATGACGTGGATGGAGTCAAGCTTTTGGGACCTTCATTTGCTGATGTGGCACGACTCAAAATGAGAAGAAACAGCTGCAAACATCCATTAATAACCGGAACCTGGAATGTATGAAGTATGAATGTAGGAAAATTTGAAATTGTCAAAAATGAAATGGAATGCATAAACATCAATATCCTGGGCATTAGTGAGCTGAAATGGACTGGTATTGGCCATTTTGAATCAGACAATCATATAGTCTACTATGCTGGGAAAGAGAACTTGTAGAGGAATGGTGTTTGTTGCATTCATCATCAAAAAGGACGTTTCAAGATCTATCCTGAAGTACAACGCTGTCAGTGATATGATAATATCCATATGCCTATAAGGAAGACCAGTTAATACGACCATTATTCAAATTTACGCACCAACCACTAGGGCCAAAGATGAAGAAATAGATTTTTATCAGCTGCTGCAGTCTGAAATTGATCGAACATGCAATCAAGATGCATTGATAATTACTGGCGATTGGAATGTGAAAGTTGGAAACAAAGAAGAAGGATCAGTAGTTGGAAAATATGGTCTTGGTGATAGAAACAATGCTGGAGATCGAATGATAGAATTTTGCAAGACCAAGGACTTCTTCATCGCAAATACCTTCTATCACCAACATAAACGGCGACTATACACATGATTTTTGTACACATGGACCTTGCCAGATGGAACACACAGAAATCAAATTGACTACATCTGCGGAAAGAGATTATAGAAAAGCTCAATATCATCAGTCAGAACAAGGCCAGGGGCCAACTGTGGAACAGACCATCAATTGCTCATATGCAAGTTCAAGCTGAAACTGCAGAAAATCAGAGCAAGTCCACGAGAGCCAAAATATGACCTTGAGTATATCCCACCTGAATTTAGAGACCATCTCCAAAGAATAGATTTGATGCACTGAACACTAGTGACCTAAGACCAGATGAGTTGTGGAATGACATCAAGGACATCATCCATGAAGAAAGCAAGAGGTCACTGAAAAGACAGGAAAGAAAGAAAAGACCATGATGGATGTCAGAGGAGACTCTGAAGCTTGCTCTTGAGCATCGAGCAGCTAAAGCAAAAGGAAGAATTGATGAAGTAAAAGAACTGAACAGAAGATTTCAAAGGGTGTCTCGAAAAGACTAAGTAAAGTATTATAATGACATGTGTAAAGAGCTGGAGATGGAAAACCAAAAGGGAAGAACATGCTCGGCATTTCTCAAGCTGAAAGAACTGAAGAAAAAATTCAAGCCTCGAGTTGCAATAGTGAAGGATTCCATGGGGGAAAATATTAAATGACGCAGGAAGCATCAAAAGAAGATGGAAGGAGTATACAGAGTCATTATACCAAAAAGAATTAGTCGATATTCAACCATTTCAAGAAGTGGCATATGATCAGGAACCGATGGTACTGAAGGAAGAAGTCCAAGCTGCTCTGAAGGCATTGGCGAAAAACAAGGCTCCAGGAATTGATGGAATATCAATTGAGATGTTTCAACAAACAGATGCAGTGCCGGAGGTGCTCGCTCATCTATGCCAAGAAATATGGAAGACAGCTACCTGGCCAACCGACTGGAAGGGATCCATATTTATGCCCATTCCCAAGAAAGGTGATCTAACTGAATGTGGAAATTATAGAACAATATCATTAATATCACATGCAAGCAAAATTTTGCTGAAGATCATTCAAAAATGGCTGCAGCAATATATCGACAGGGAACTGCCAGAAATTCAGGATGGTTTCAGAAGAGGTCGTGGAACCAGAGATATCATTGCTGATGTCAGATGGATCCTGGCTGAAAGCAGAGAATACCAGAAGGATGTTTACCTGGGTTCTACTGACTATGCAAAGGCATTTGACTGTGTGGATCATAAGAAACTATGGATAACACTGCAAAGAATGGGAATGCCAGAAAACTTAGTTGTGCTCATAAGGAACCTTTACATAGATCAAGAGGCAGTTGTTTGGTCAGAACAAAGGGATACTGATTGGTTTAAAGTCAGGAAAGGTGTGCGTCAGGGTTGTATTCTTTCACCATACCTATTTAATGTGTATGCTGAACAAATAATCTGAGAAGCTGGACTATATGAAGAAGAATGGGGCATCAGGATTGGACGAAGACTCGTTAACAACCTGTGATATGCAGATGACCCAACCTTGCTTGCTGCAAGTGAAGAGGACTTGAAGCACTTACTAAAGAAGATCAAAGACCACAGCCTTCAGTATGGATTGCACCTCAACATAAAGAAAACAAAAATCCTCACAACTGGACCAATGAGCAACATCATGATAAATGGAGAAAAGATTGAAGTTGTCAAGGATTTTATTTTACTTGGATCCACAATCAACAGCCACGGAAGCAGCAGTCAAGAAATCAAAAGATGCATTGCATTGGGCAAATCTGCTGCAAAGGACCTCTTCAAAGTGTTGAAGAGCAAAGATGTCACCCTGAAGACTAAGGTGTGCTTGACCCAAGCCATGGTATTTTCAATCGCATCATATGCATGTGAAAGCTGGACAATGAATAAGGAAGACTGAAGAAGAGTTGATGCCTTTGAATTGTGGTGTTGGTGAAGAATATTGAATATAGCATGGACTGCCAAAGGAACGAACAAATCTGTCTTGGAAGAAGTGCGGCCAGAATGCTCCTTAGAGGCAAGGATGGCGAGACTGAGTCTTACATACTTTGGACATGTTGTCTGGAGGGATCAGTCCCTGGAGGACATCACGCTTGGCAGAGTACAGGGTCAGCAGAAAAGAGGAAGACCCTCAACGAGGTGGATTGACACAGTGGCTGCAACAAGGAGCTCAAGCATAACAACGATTGTGAGGATGGCGCAGAACCAGGCAGTGTTTCGTTCTGTTGTGCACAGGGTCGCTATGAGTCGGAACCAACTCAACAGCACCTAACGACAACAACACATCAAACTAGTACTCTGAAGAGACAAGCATGTACCTTCATCTGAAGAATCTTCTGTTCCAGTTGGAACTTTGAGCACCTGCATCTGTGAGCAAAGCCCAGTCCAGAGCAAGCCATCAAATTGCAGCAACCTGCACCAGCTCACGGTGTCATACATCTCTCTATTCATTCAGTTGAGCTCTGGTCAGCTCATCCCGAGCTCCTGTGGGCTGTCAACAGGTATCAGCTGTAGGCTCGGGGGTCTACACACCTCCCTGCACTTCAAACCAGCCAGCCCCTTCTTTCTGTCTCTCATCCCTAGTCCCCATGGACTAGGTCAAGGCAGAAATGGGGGACCTCAGTACTGCCAAGAAGAAGAGACAGGAGCAGAGCATGTCCTTTGGACCCAGGATCCCTGCACTGAGAATTTCCTAGACCCAGCAGACAGGGAGAGAGAGCTGTAACAACGGAGATGGTGAGAAATGGTGAGAAGCAGTGGCAGAGAAGCAGCAGCAGCAGGGGCAGCAGAACCAAGAGATGGGCAGGAGATGGCATGGTGGGTTTCCTGGCCCATGGCACAAGAAAGCTGAGTGCCTTTGTGCAGGAGGCTCGCTTCCAGAGTGGGGGTGCCTCCCAGCACGTGTTGGTGGAGCTGGATTTGCTGATCCACAGAACAAAAGAGCTGAGCACCATTGGGCTGAGGCTCGTTAGTGGAGTGGGGTGCCCCCATGCACTTATTGGTAGAGCCAAAGAGCTTCGTAACGCTTGCTGGAGGAGGGCAGAGGCCAAGCTGAGAGGCCAAGGGGCCAAGAGGCTGAGGGCTAGAGTCCTTCCTGTGGGCACAGCTGAGAAGAGGCTGTCCTGATAGCAGAGCTCTATCCTGAGTCGTTTCTGATTCTGAATTGTGTTACTTCCCTAATAAACCCCATAACTGTGAGTATTTTCTGTGAGTTCTGTGTGGCCACTGCAACGAATTATCAAACCCAACAGAGAAGTAGAGAATGCTGTGGGAGGGACGGCTGGTGTCAGAATTGGTAAAAGGTTGGAAGGTAGAGGCAGGTCTCACCCCCTTCTCATAGGAATCAGTCTTGGGCTGTTGATATTGCTTATCCTCCCTCGTGAAGTTAGAGGTCAGATACCTCACCACGTCATTTTTACATATTCAATGGCATAGTACATTCAAATAAACACAAAACCCTTTTTAAAAGACTCTAATTACATCTTCCCTTCTCCACACCTCGACCATCTTGCCATTCATACACATATGGCCTTGGGCCTCTGGCTGGGAGGAGCCAGAAGACCCTGGCCCCCTATCAATCACCTTGTTTCACCGGCCTGGCTTTCACCCCAGGCCACTCCAGGTGTGTCTTTTCTCCCCTCAGCTGCAGCATAACGTCTCTTACTTTCCACTCAGCCATTACAGACAACGATCACCCAAGTAACCATCTAAGAATCAAAAGTTTCACTTCCCACATCCCTTTGTTCTTTCTCTTCCTAAGCTCTATGCTTCCATGAATCTGGAGCCATTTCAACGTTTTCGCGGAGCCATTTCAACATTCTCGCGGATACCAACTGTAAAAAAGTGGTGTGGTGGCAGATCGGACCTCCATTCTCTGACTTCATGAGGTGGAAGGAGAAT
Organism: Elephas maximus indicus; assembly: GCF_024166365.1. Classification (NCBI taxonomy): domain Eukaryota; kingdom Metazoa; phylum Chordata; class Mammalia; order Proboscidea; family Elephantidae; genus Elephas; species Elephas maximus. Next base: position 118,844,101 of record NC_064828.1, on the reverse strand, counting down.
CAGGATCGACAGCCCATGGCTGATTCCTATGAGGTAGAGGTCAGACATGCCTCCAACCTTTTCACCAATTCCGACACCAGCCATCCCTCTTGTGGCACTCTCTGCTTCTCTGCTGGGTTTGATAATTGTTGTCATGGACACACAGAACTCAGACAATAGTCACGATTATGAGGCTTATTAGGGAAGGAACAAGTTACATGCAGTTCAGGATCAGAAATGACTCAGGATACAGTTTTGCGATGAGGACAGCTTCTTCTCAGCTGTGCCTGCAGTCAGGCCTCTCTCTGGCCTTGGCCTGTTGGCCCCTCAGCCGCTCGCCTCTTGGCCTCATCTCTGCCCCGCTCAGGCAAGTGTTATGAAGCTCCTATCTCCGTGGGTCAGCAAGCCCCACTGCAGCCGTCTATCACTGGTCTCCTGGTCCCAGCCATTTCAGGCCGTTGTTGCTCTTATTACTGCTGCGCCGCTGTCTCCTGTGTTACAGCTCCCCCCCCACTTCATGTCTCCTTTTAAGCCTAGCAGGATGGCAAAACTGACCAATTCTCTTGTTAGGGTTCTATACACCTCATTTGCATGGTCCCACCCCACAAGAGTGCCACACACCTTGTTTGCATTATTAGCAAGCTGTCTAATTCCCTTGGTGGGCTACAAGCACCTTATTTGCACAGTCCCACCCAATCATTGTGTGAGAGTCACAAAGACTATGGCTACAAGGGCCATATTAAGTAATTCACTGCACCGAAACCGCTTAGACCCGGCTCTCGATGACCTTGGAGTCTCCCAGGGGCCTATAGTAGGCTGTGGTGGAAGCCGTCTGGTTACCAGAAACATGACTTGGCTGAACCAGTGGTGCAGGGCCATCCATGGCAGATGAAGTTGCTGGGTGGTGTCTCTGGCCCCAGTAGGGGATTCTCAGCACAGACCCTTTATGTTCTGCAGTGACGGCACATTGTCTCCACCGCTTGAAAAGCAGCTGCCAGTGTGCTCCAGGAGAGACAGAGCACCTGAGGCCAAGTCAGCGTGTTACTAGACTGGCCTTTCCTGAGCTAAGAATCATCAGGATTGGGCCTGATAGACCAGGGGCATAATTAAGTTACCTGAGCAGGTGCCCCAGACCTCCATGCTCCTCGTCACCTCCATGCACACTTATGGCCTCATTGGGAAATAGGGGCAGGTTCTCTATGATTAGCTCTCAATGAGGAGAAGAATGCAGCCCTGGCCTCCTTCGAGATGGCTCAGTTTGTGAGTGCAATTCAACATGAGTGACCCTGAAGGACAGTGATGAGGTAGAATCTTCCAGTGTCCAGAGCTGTGAGCACTAAACTTGGTTGTCTACTGTATATGGAGGGAGAAGTGTCCCGAGGCAAATGTGTACACAGACTATTGCCCGGGACAAACAACTTGGATGGTTGCCAGGGGCCTGGGGATAGCAAGATTGGAACCTTGAAGACAAGGAGGTGTGGGAATGAGGTATGTGGATGGACCTATGTGAACAGAGGCATGTAGATGGACTAGGAAGAAAGGGGCACAGAGTATGTGTGATGGCTAAGGTTGTGTGACAACTTCGCTGGGCCATGGTTCTTAGTGGTTTAGCAGTTATGTAACGATGTAATCACCTCCCTGACGAGATCCGCTATGAGCAGCCAATCAGCTGAAAGGGAGTTTCTTTGGGGACGTGGCCTGCATTCAATATATATGAACGCTTTGGCAAAGCCCCCTGGCTTTTGCTGGCTCAGGGTCCTGCATCCAGCTTGCCATCATCTGACCTCCAATTCTTGGGACTTGAGCCAGCGGCCTGCCCTCCAACCTGCTGGTCTTGGATTTGTTGGCCTCTGCAGCCTGTGAGCCAGCGGCCTGCCCTCCAACCTGCTGGTCTTGGATTTGTGGGCCTCTGCGGCCTGTGAGCCAGAGGCCTGCCCTCTAACCTGCTGGTCTTGGATTTGTGGGCCTCTGCGGCCTGTGAGCCAGAGGCTTGCCCTCTAACCTGCTGGTCTTGGATTTGTGGGCCTCTGCGGCCTGTGAGCCAGCGGCCTGTAGTCTGACCTGCCAATCTTGGGTTCATCAGCCCTTGCAGCTACGTGAGTCAGGAGAAGCCTCCAGCCTGATGTCTGACCCACAGACTTGGGACTGTTCAGGCTCTACAACCACGTGAACTAGCTCCTTGATATAAATCTCTCTGTCTATACACGTACACATATACAAGGAGTCCTGGTGGCACAATTAAAGTGATTGACTGCTAACTGAAAGGTCAGTGGTTCAAAACCGCCAGTGGCTCTGTGGGAGAAAGATGTGGCTACCCGCTTCCCTAGAGACTTGTAGCCTTGGGAGCCCTGTGGGGCCTCTGTGAGTCAGAATCATCTCCAGGACAGTGGGTACATATGCTTCACTGGTTTTGCTTCTCTAGAGAACCAGCCCAAGATGGTGTGGGGCTCTGCGTCTGATGCTCATGCCAACCAGAGCGCAGGGGCCATCAGAAGGGGCAACTAACAGCAGGTGGATGAGGTGACTCACCTGGCGGAAGTCAGATAGCCCATCCTTGGTCACCCCAGGCCTTGTTTAACGGGCCTCTGAGTGGAGTGTCCGTAGTGCAAAAGGAGGCCCTACAGCAAGGCTGCCTCTCACAGGCCTCTCTCTCACTGCTGAGCCCTTGATATGATGCCATCTTTCTTAGGGGTAGCTGGGTGGTGCAAAAAGTTAACATGTTCAGCTGCTAAGTGAAAGTTTGGAGGTTTGAGTCTACTCAGAGGCACCTTGGAAGAAGGGTCTGGTGATCTACTTCTGAAAAATCAGCCACTGAAAACCCCGTGGAGCGCAGTTATGCTCTGACACACGTGGGGCCGCAGTGAGTCAAAACGGACTAACGGCAGCTCGTCTGGTTTTGTCTCTTGTGATCTTAGTCTCCTAGGGCTGCCGTGACAAAAAACACCACAAGTGGGTGGCTTTACAGAACAGAAATTTATTTTCTTATTGTTCTGGAGGCTAAAGTCCAAATCAGAGTCTAAGTGAATAATTTATTTTATAAGAATCAGCACAAAGCCCAGTCCCATGAGGTGGAGGTTAAAGATGTCCCAAATGTCTGACTTACCCAATCTGCCGTCCACCCGTCTTCTCTAACAGCAATTACTCTCCTCCCCTCAGCGCTTCCCTTCCAGTCTTTGGGTTCAGTAATTCGCTGCAACGTCTCACAGAACTCAAGAACTGTACTTACAATTACGGGGTTTATTAAGGAAGTAACGGTACAATTCAGGGTCAGGATCACCTCGGAAGTAACAGGAACAACCCAGAATATAGTTCCTTCATCAGGACAGCTTCTTCTCAGCTGCTGCCCGGTCGTCTGGTTCCTGCTGTCTCGTGCAGCGATCGCTCTTGCTGCTGCCACGCTGTATCTCACTGTCTCCAGTGTTTCAGCTCCTTCTCTCTCCGTGTCTTCCTCTAAAACCTCTGTCAGGGAAGCCGGTTACATAGCGAGCCCCTATCATGAACTAACCAATCCTCTACAAGAGTTCCATGCATCTTATTTGCATAGCCTTATCCCCCACAAGAGTTCCATGCACCTTATTTGCATAGTCCTACCCAATCATTTTGTGGGAGTTACAAGACCATGTCTAGAAAGGCCATATAAAAGCAGTTCACTACACTGCAGCATCTTGGCCACGTGGACTCCTTCTGTGGCCTCTCCTAGTTTCAGGTGTCTGCTGGCGATCCTTGGCATTGCTTTGCTTGTAGATGGGTCTGCCCACGGTGTCTGTCTCCCCGCTGTGAGTGTGTCTGGGTTTGTTCTCCTCTTTTTGTAAGACACCTCTCAGAAGGGACTAGGCTTAGGACCCACCCTACTCTCGTATGACCTCATTCACATAACGAAAGAAACTCCCTGATTTCCAAACAGGGTCATAGTCATAGGTACGGTGATTAGGTATTTCTCACGTATCTTTTTGGGGGACCCAATTCAATCCATGACACCATCCATTACTGAAACAGCCAGTCTCTTATCACACTGGACTCATTCTTATCAGAACTGACACTGACTTCATCGACTGCCTGCAATTCTTCTGCCGCTACCACCGTCTGAAGTCCTCAGAGTGTGGGATTTATCCAGTGTGTCTTGTAACCTCACCTCCAGCAAGGACCCATTTATAGTGAAGGAGAGACATGAGCACATGACCATGGACCCACTGGCTCTACCTCACACTACCTGCCTGGAAGCAGCCACAGAATGGAGTGCTGGAATGGCCCCACTGAATGCTTGGCTCACGTGGGGTTGGGGGTGGCACCACGCTGAGTTGGGACCCTGTCCCTCAGAATTCCTAATGAGCTCCCAGTCAAGAGCTGATATGTGACGTGGTGTCTCCTAAAGTTGGAAAGCCCCTCTTGCAATCACCTAGACACTCAATGACAGGATTTGTGCCCACCCCCCCTCAGCTCCAAGTGATCAGAGGTTCTGGCTCCACCAGGGGCTAAAAGGGGTTCACCATGCTAATGAACGATTCTGGAGTCAAGTTATAAAAGTTTTAACAAGGATTTTATTTGGGGGTAAACTGAATTGCTGCCGCAGGGAAGCCTGACTTGCGAGGAGATGCCAAGGGCTTTGATTTAATAAAGACAGCAGCCTCCTTATATAAGAAGCTCGGAGGGGTTTAGTTGGGAAAAAAAGGAATGTGTTCTGGAAAGCTGTCGTTTCAGCAAAGGCGAGTCCTTTCAAAGTGGGGGCAAAATTGTGCTTGAGCCGCGTGTCCCTTCTTCTGTCTGTGACAGGTGCAGGGTTCTTGGTTTACCGTGACGAACTCTTAAGAGAAGGTGTGTTTGGAAAATACCAGTTAAGGAAGGTTTACAGGTGGAAGCACCTGGGTTTGGTCTAGGCTGGTCATGGCCATTGACTAGCAGATCCGGAGCTCCAGCTGCTGCATGTTATTCTGGGATCCTCATTCTGGTGGGCTTGTGGACAAACCTAGAAGTCACTATACTGGTGTGGTGATTGGCCTTGATTACCACATGTAGCTAGGGTTGCTGCCACAAAATGGTGGCAGGGGAAGATGGCGAGGAGCTTGGAGGATTCCCTGGGATGCCTCATGGTGCTTCCAGGCCTGGGAATAATGGCAAACGGCAGTTCGGGCAACCATGGTCTGACCAGTGCCAGGCCCCTCAGGTGTGGAGGTCTAGGCAGCCCCCCAGACAAGCCATCTCAGCCAGCGGAAGTCCTGGCCGTGGGCGAGAATATCTATACCAGATGGCAGAGACATGAGATGAGAAATACTGAGTATGAGCGGCAACCACTTGGAGCTGTAGGGCCCAGAGCTTGTTCCACTCACTCTCCTGCACTTTTATAGAGATTGTGGTGGGTATCTTGAAGACCTGGCCATAAAGTACATTTAATGTGGGACACAAGGAAGTCTGAGTGGTCTGGGGGGTGGACTGTAATGGACCCCTCTGAGGCCCCATCCCCTGTCCCCTCGGCCCTACTGTGGTTTCAGTCACCATCGAGGTGGGCTGTCCAGGCAAGCTCAGACTCATCTCATACTGACAGTTTCCACATCAAGCGCAAGTTGACTGCTGTGCCTTGGATTAAATTATGTCCCCCCAAAATGTGTGTACTAACTTGGTTAGGCCATGTGTCGTTGTTCTCCATTTTGTGATTTTCCTGTGTGTCATAAATCATAATCTCTGTCAGTGGTTAAAAAGGATTAGGGTGGGATGTAACACCCTTGCTCAGGCCACATCCCTGATCCAATGTAAAAGGAGTTTCCCTGGGGTGTGGCCCGCACCACCTTTTATCTCTCAAGAGATAAAAGGAAAGTGAAGCAAGTAGAAAGTTGGAGACCTCATACCACCAAGAAAGCAGCACCAGGAGGAGAGCATATCCTTTGGACCCGGGGTCCCTGGACCTGAGAAGCTCCTTGACCATGGGAAGACTGGGGACAAGGACCTTCCTCCAGAGCTGACAGAGAGAGAAAGTGTTCCCCTGGAGCCAAAGTCCTGAATTGGGACTTTTAGCCTGCTTTACTGTGAGGAAATAAATTTCTCTTTGTTAAAGCCATCCACATGTGGTATTTCTGTTATAGCAGCACTAGATGAATAAGACAGATGGTGTCTCCCCCAAGAGATACGTCCACATCCTAACCCCCAGTACTTACAAATGTGACTGTGTTTTGACAGGGGTCTTTGCAGATATAATTACATGAAGAATCTCAAGATGAGATCATCAGGGATCATAGGAAGGGCCTTAAATCCAACAACAAGGGTCCTTGTAAGAGACAGGAGAGGAGAAACCCAGGGAGGAGAGGAGGCCCTGTGAAGACAGAGGCAGAGACTGGAGTGAAGCTGTCACAGGACAAGGAATGCCTGGAGCCACCAGAAGCTGGGGGAGACAAGGAAGGACCATTCCCCAGAGCCTTTGGCGGCAGTAAGACCCTGCTGACACCTGGATTTCCGACTTCTAGCCTCTGGAACTGCCGGAGAATCTCTCTCTGTTGTTTTATGTCATCAGATTTGTGGTGCTTTGTTACAGCAGCCCCACCAAGTCTTTCTGTTTTTGGTTCAGGGTCTTCCAAGTGCCGGGAGCGAACGTTCCAGGGGCACCCCTCAACCAGTGGGGGTGGGAGGGCATATGCCCTCCAGCAGACAGCTCTGTGGCGCTCTGTGCCCAGCTCCGGAGGTGCTGCGGACTTAGACCCCATTTCCCACAGCTGCACCCTCCTGTCTCACTCCCCCACTTTCCCGCCCCTGTGTCCCGGGATCACGTCCTAAGAACCCTGTGCCCCGAGTTCTTGTCAAGCTCTGGCTTTGAGGAAACTGAGGCATGCCAGGTGGGGCTGACGCAGGGCTCCTTGTGTGGCGAGCAAAGGCCTGGTCCTGGGACTCAGGGGAGAAGGAGGTAGGGTCCCTCTGCAGGCTGGGGCTGCCTCCTCCCTTGGTCCCCCACCAAGGCTCACCTGCGGACTGCTCAGGTGGAGGAGGCTGGTCAGGACGAGGGGCTCAGCAGAGCTCAGGAGCTGCCCTCCTTCTCTGCTGCTTTGGGGGCTTGCCCTGTGCTCCTGGCCCAGACCTCAGGAGCTGGCAGGAGGCCACCTGGGGGGACAGACATTGGCTGAGCACTCAGTGGAGGGGTCCGGAGGTGACCCACTCTCCCTGGGCAGCCAAGGAGGACCTGTTGACCCTGCCCTTCCCAGGGCCCCATAAGGGGTCGGTATGGGCAGGAAGAGCCCGCTGGCGGGAGCTGCATTCCTAGTCAAGTCCTATTTCCACTTCCTGTTAACACCACAGTTGACTGGAGCTGCTGGAGGCCCCACCATTTGCATTTTCTTTGTGACTTTCCAGGTTTTCTGCAATTCCATGATTAAAGTGGCCACACAAAGTTCCAGGAAGAAGTAATTTAAAAAAGTGGACTGTGAACAATCCCGTGTCAGGAGTTGGGCCCTGGTGGGTGTCTGGGGTGGTGGGGACAGGCTCACGGTGGGGCCGGGGGGTGGGGGGGCAGAAGTTCCACCCAGCACTGGGCCTGTGAGGGGAGGGGGCGGCGGGGCGCTGCTGGGGGTGGGGGTAGAGGCTGCTGCAGCTGGGGAGGGCAGGCGGCATGAGGACATTCACGGAGGAGCTTGGAGAGTCATTTCAGGAATAGAAATGAATGTTAAAGAAAGATTGGGGGGTGGGGTGGTGGCGAGTAATTCAGGATCAGATCCCTGATCGGTAACGCGAAGAAGGTGCCAGCTTGTGTCCAAGTGTCTAAGCCTTTGGGTAAAAGTGTGACATCTTTATCAAGGTTAGAGCCAGCAGGGTTATAATTGTGGCTGTCTTCACACAAAGCCAGTTCTTTTGTGTGGAACAAAGCTGCCTGAATAGATGACTCTCCTGGCTCGTGCTCTCTCTCTCCTCCCCTGCCTTGTGCCCCGCTTCTGTCTCTCTCACCCCTCTGCCTTTTCCTCTTTCTGTCTCTGTCCATCTCTCTCTGTCCCTGTTATACACACACACACACACACACACACACACACACACAGGATGTCTCTGGAGCCTTGCCACCCCACCTGAAGACCCCCTTACAGACACCCCTACCTCCATTGACCGCGGACGATCGCGGGGTCCATGCAGGACATCACCCATGGCTGGTGGCTGGACATGCAGTGGACACCCGGCTCCACAGTGGATGTCGGGGAGGCCCCATGCTGAGGCCCACTCTCTGGGTTCACCCACCACCCACTCTGCACAACGACATGAAGTCACTTGTGAACGAGGACCACGCAGCAGCCCCTCCAGGGTTAGGGGGCACACCAGGTGCCTGTGGGCTGCTGGTGCCGAGGCAGAGGCTTTGCTAATGTTATTGGTACTGCTACCAAGCACCACCAGCACCTGCCTGCATGTCCAGGGATGTGACAGCGCGGGACATCCCTTCAGAAGGTCCAAATCCTCCTGTGACCTCAGCAAGCTGCTGCCCACTGGGTTCACACTCCTCTCCTGTCAGGCAGGGATGGCAGGGTGCCTCAGATGGTGGTTCAGGGTGAGAACTGCTAAGGGGTGCCGCCCCTCCACAGCCCACAGAGTGCGCTCACGGTCTCCACACACACACGTACATGCTCCCCAAACACATGTACACACTTCCCCACACATACATGCTTCCCACATAATGCTCCCCACACACATGTACATGCTCCCCCCCACATACATGCTCCCCACACACATAATGCTCCCCACACACATACACACTCCCCCGTACATACATGCTCCCCACACACATGCACATGCTCCGCACACACACGTACATGCTCCCATCCGAGGTTCCCCCCAGCCTGAGGTGTCCCCTGAGGTTGTTTCTCCCCATCTGCCCATTTGTAGGCCTGACCCTGACCATCCCCACCCTGACCCATCTCAGGACCATCTTGCCGGGGAAGTTGTTCTGTGTGTGTGTGTGTGTGTGTGTGTGTGAGTACACGTATGCACCCAGTGTCTGGCAGGAATATGCATGGGTGTGAGCACAGGTGCAGGTGTGTGCACAGCCAGGTGAGTTGAAGGGTATGTTCGTGCAACGGGGCACATGAACTCTGTCTCCCAGACAATGGAGCATTTATTTCAGAAAGAGCACCGAGTCCTAACACGGGCTACAACAAGGATGAACTGTGAGAACACTGATCAGTGAAATGAGTCAGTCATGAAAAGCTGTAAGACAACAGGTCAGACAAATGTTGTATGAGCCCACTTACATGGAATATCTGGAATAGGCAAATGCATAAAGACAAAAATTGCTTAGTGGGAGGAGGGGCATTTCTGCTCACTGGGCCCAGTTTCTCTTGGGTGAAAAAACGTTTCGGAAAAAGCAGTGATGTTGCACCACGTTGTGCGTGTGGTTAAAGCCACTGAACAGCACATTTAAAAAATGGTTTAATTTGCTAATTTTATGTTATTTGTATTTTACCACACACACCAAAAAAGAACAAAAGACAGGCTCTGTCTCCAATTTACAAAGCGGTTTCTTTCGGTGGCCGTGTGCGGTAGTTCAGGTTGTGCAGTAAGGAGTGGACTTAGATTTGCTCCAGGAGGGGATGAAGGTGGCGTGGGGCCGGTGCTGGCCCTGCCCGTCCCTGGGCATGTCATTGTTGTTAGGCCCTGGCCCTGCCCGCCCCCTGTCCATAGAGAACACAGAAGAGGCTACGAATGCCAAAGTCGCCGTGAGGACCTCTTCAGTGTTGACGTGGCCGGGCTATGGTGCCCAGTCACTCAGTCAAACACGTCCAGGTGTCGCCGTGAAGGTGTTTTGACTCTAAGTGAAGGGGACTACCCTGGATAACGTGGGGCGGGGGGGGGGGGGTTCTGATCCAATCAGTTGAAAGCCTTGAGAGCAAACTGCCGTCTACTGGAGAAGAAGGAGTCCTATCTCATGACTGCAGCATCAGCTCCTGCCTGAATTTCCAGGCTTGGATTTCCAATGCGCCAATTCCTTAAGACAAACCCGTAGGATATAGCTCTCCTCTCTACATAGGTCTGTTCCCCTGGAGAATGCTCACTGATCCAGGTGCAAAAAAGGTGAGCAGTTTTATGCTGGGCAGGGTCCTGCTCACACATGTCCCATCCCTGAGAAAAGCACACGAGGGCCTCTGACTCCCCTCTGCCTCTCCCTCAGCTCCTGCGTGCACTCCCCCTTCCCACCTCTGCCCACCCCCTACCTGTGCTCCTGCTTCTTCCTGCCCCTTCCTTCATTCCACAGATCAGGGAGACACACCTGTGCTGTGAGGACCACGCAGGCACCAAGCCTGAAGGCCTGTGGGGGCTGCAGGCCCATGTTCTCTCCAGCCCCTCCTGGCAGGCCCCTCTCATCTCTCTGCACTCAGTCCTGGAATCTCTGCTCCAGCCTCCTCCTCACCCGACACCCATCCGCGTGCTGGGCCCTGTGGATGACACCCCGCCAGGTTCTGTCTCCCCCACCTTGCTGTGACTCTGCTCCTTACTCCTCCTGTACCCCTGTACGTGCCCCTGCCCCCTTTCCTGATGCTGGCCTGGCTGTGGAGTCACCCCTGCTGCCCGTGGGACCCACCCTGCTGTCACCCCTTATCTGTAGCCCTGTTTGGCAGCCAGGCCCTGGGGATCTCCATCAGCCAAGCCCATCACCCACCCCCATCTCCACCCCCATACTCACACCCATCACCCAACCCCTGTCACCCGCACCCATGGTGCCCGTTCCCCCATCACCCAACCCCATCACCCACCCCCATCACCCACCCCCGTCACCCACACCCATGGGACCTGTTCCCCCATCACCCACCCCCTGTCACCCACACCCATGGGGCCTGTCCCCCCATCACCCACCCCCATCACCCACCCCCTGTCACTCATGCCCATGGGGCCTGTTCCCCATCACCAAAGTAGGCACCTGGGGGGCAGGGCATGTCAGGATGCTGCAGGTAGGCTCTCCCCGCCCAGGAGTCCGGGCGTGTCGGCCCGCTGTGGAGGCGAAGGTGGATTTTCACAGAGCCTGTTGCCGCCGAGGCTGCACCTACGTCCCTGCAGCCTGGGAAGCTGGCTGCGATGGGGTTTGTTGGTGGACTTGCTGCCACGGGAGTGCTGGGCCTGCACAGCTGCAGGGGAGGCGCCAGCCGCAGACGGAAAGGCTGGCGAACAGGTGGCTGTGCTCATCTTGGGGTAAAATAATGGCACCATTAAGGTAAAACACCTCTGCGGAGTGATGAAATTAGAGGTGGATTGATTCAGCGGTAAAACAGTCGTCCTTCCCTCTCTGGGCTTATGTAGGGCTTTCATGCAGCCTTCTGGCCACAGTGCTGTTTAAGGAACCACACAGTGATTCCGGACACCCACTGCCCCGGTCTGGTTCAGGGCCCTGAGAGGCAGCACTGGATGGGGGAGCCCCCAGGCCCTGGGGGGCCTTCCTGCTGTGGGTGCTGGGAGACTGCAGGTGGAGGGGTATGAGGGAGCGTTGGATGGCCCAGGTCAGTCGTCCACACAGCACATTTGGGCCAAGTGCTGACCCGTGTGCAGGGCCCTGCAGGCCTGGGAAATGGGGAGCACAAGCCAGACAGGGTCCCTTAGCCTGAGATAGGGGCTGGGAGTAGGCAGACAACAGTCAGGGGGCCCCACCTCAACAGGGCAAGCTTCCTCTCTGGTGGGGCCCAGATAGCGGTGCTGGAGGAGAGGGGGTTCCTGGCGCTCGAGATGGGCTGAGTTCCCAAGATGGGCAGGGGGTCGTCAGCCTGGGGTGGGTGGGAGCTGGGCCAGCTCTCCGGATGGACAGAAAGGCCAGCTGGGAAAAGGCCTGGGATACCAAGGGCCCCAAGCAGGATCAGCTGGGAAGGGCTGGAGGGAAATGGCCGAGTGGGGAGAGGAGCCTGCACAGAGGGTGGGAGCCAGCGACCACCATGCTGGCAGGTAGCCTTTGCGGCACACCTGTGTCTCTCAATCCGAGCTGTGGAAGCCCGTGTGGACGACAGCTCAGTGTCTGCCCCCATGGAGGGAGGCCCGCTGCTCTGGGGCCCCTCTTCTGGGCTCACGTTGTACAAACGAGGACACCAGGGCTCAGGGTCGAGGCACCTCTGTGGCCACAGACAGCATTCACAGAACAGCCTGGACCCAGAGCGGGAGGAGCCAGCTGGCTCTCCAGCTCTGGGTGTGCGAATCAGCTGGGGACCTGGTTAGAGGGAGTCTGATTCTGGAGGCCTGGAGTGGGCTGGGAGTTTGCATTTCCAGAATGTTCCCTGTGATGCTGGTGCTGCCGGGCCAAAGAGCTGCAAGGGTCAGGGCTGGAGCTCCCTGGCCGAGTGCCTGGAAGTGGCTCCACTGGGCTGAGACGCTGACTCCTCTGTGTGACTGGAGCCTCCATGAGCAGCCCATCACGGACTTGGGGTGCTGGTCATTGTGAGGTGCCCATTCCTCTGTGTGGCAAGTTAACAAACTCAGAGCCCCGCAAGCAGGCCCAGTCTCATCTCTTTGAGGGGTCACAAATATCTCTGGGACAGCCACACCACACCCCGGGTGGCCGGCCCTGTGCTCTGGGCTATGGTGGGGTCTCCCCTGCTCGTCACCCATGCCCCCAGCCCCACCCAACCCAAGCACGAGCTAGGGAGGTGGGCAGAGTGGGGGCTGTGGGGCTGCAGGAAGCTGTTCCCCACCACGACCTCCTGCTGGCTGCCCGCGTGCGCTTACCTGAGGGCTGTCTGTGCCCCAGGGTGAGTTAGCGTTCATCTCTGCCGAGAGGCGTGCACCCATCATCAGCCCCCAAGTCCAAGGAGAGTGTGTTTGGATCTCTGCAGTGTCCGGAACGGGAGCGAGTGGGGTTTAAAAACCATTTGATGGGTTTCTCTGCTCTGCCTCATCAAAGGGGCCGTTGCTTCTACCTTCTGCAAGCTGCCACTGGAGTCGCTTTGAAAAGCGAGACGTCAGGCCAGGCAACTTGGGGAGAATAAAACCAATACCAGCTGCTATTGAACTGACCCTGACTCATGGTGGCCCCACGTGGGTCACAGTAGAGCTGCACTCCACACGGTTTTTAACGGCTGGTTTTTCAGAAGTAGCTCGCAAGGCCTTTCTTCCGTGGTGCCTCTGGGTAGACGCAAACCTACATTTTTTTGGTTAGCAGACAAGTGCATTAACTGTTCGCATCTCCCAAGGACTCCTGGGAGAAGAGTGGGGTGGAGATACATCTAGGCATCAGCTTCCCCCTGGTTGTGGGGGTCCCTCCTTGCTCCACAGTCTGCTGTGTCTCCCTTGTGCCCCTGGCTTGGGTCCCTAGCCTGCTCACTGCCAACTTCCACCTCTGAGCTTTTCTCCTACCCAGGATGCCCTTCTCCCCACCCTGCTCACCTCCTCCCAGCACCTGCCTAAGGTGCCTTGTTGGCCATTCCTCTGGGGCTCTGGGTAGGATTTGGGCTCAGCCCAGGTCCCCAGCGCTCCGTCTCTCCTGAGGTCTTGCTTGGCAGGAGGCTTGGGCAGGCAGGCTTGTCTCTGAGCCCCCAGCTCCACGCAGCCCTGGCTTGGGGAGGCTGGGTGTTCTTGGAAACAAACGCCTTTGTGTGGAGCCATCTGCCTGCAGCTGGAGGAAAGAAAAGGAAGCGGGGTGGAGGGGGGCAGAGGGCTGCATGTGGCCGCTCTGTTTGTCCCTGTGAAGAATTCCTGTTCCCAGCAGCCCCTGCCCTCTGCTTCCGAGGCCCCACCTACCCCGGAGGCCAAGACCTTCTTACCTCTCAGGGTGGGCCTGCATTGTCCCCCATAAACCAGGAGGTGCAGGGCCACCCAGACATTTCTGTCCCCTCTGTGAAGCCCACCTGGACCTCACACCAGGCCCCTCCCAGGTGATCAACCTGCAGCTTGTCCTCAAACCACAAACCGGGGCTCCAGGTTGGCTAACGTCCAGAAGATGGCAACTCAGGGTGCCTTTTTCTTTCTGCTCAGGTTTGGAGTTTATTCAGAGGTGACTCAGAGAGAGAGAATTTGGATGTTCTTTCCATTTGCAAGCTCTGGGGACATGGGGCGCACGAACAGTGCTCACCTGTTCACCTGTGCACCTGCCTAACTGTGGTGAGGTGAGCTCCCCCTAGTAAGGCGGGGGGCCGGGGGGAAAGCTCCTTTGGAACTGCCCTCAGCGGGGATGGGAGGAGGCTGGTCCATGGCTGTCAGCACCCTTGGTTCGGCAGAGGCTGAGACAGTAATAAAGAAAAGCGGCTGCACAGCCCGACACTCCAGAGACCCCAGACCAGTGTCCACGGCCCCAAAGCAGCGCTGCCGAAAACAACTTTGCACATGTCAACGACAAAGCCCATTCATGCTTCGGGGAAGCCTGGGGTCACCCTGAGAATACTGGGCACTGAAATGCACCCCTGTCTCTCCAGGGCTTCCTCTCGTTTCTTCTCTTTCTATCGCGGCCTGGCCCCCTCCACGGCCGAGTGGGAGGAGCACTTCCCACTGTTTCCCAGATTACTCGTCCATCTGTCTATCCGCCCTGTGTCCTACCCAACTGTCTGCCCTGAGGGCAGTTTGGGGGAGGTTCCTGGAGAGACTGGGCCCAGCCAAGAGAAGGCGGGCTGCTGGGCACCTGGAGTGGGGGGTACTTCGCAGCCTCCCCTTTCTCACCTGTAGGGCGGGGCAGAAAGTAGCATCTCTGTCTCTCCCAGGCTCCTGTGAGCCCACAGGTAACCTGGGGAGGTGAGGGCTGTGCAGCCATAGGGGACTGGGCACCGAGGGCTGAGCGCCCCGCCTGTCCCCCTGGGTCAGTGCCAAGGTCTTTCTCATTGCATGCGGGAGGGGGATTGCCTCAAGCGGGGTCTCCTGCCCTCGGGGGAGGCTGTCGAGGGGCTCGGGCAACCAGGAGTGGGGGAGGTGAGAGAAGCTGGCTGTCCCAGATGTGCCTCCGTTTCTGGGAAGGGGCGTGGCTGGGCTGGGTCTCCCACGCCTCCAAGCCCGTGGTGGCCCACCACCCATTTCTTTCTGATCTCACCTGCACCTCCTGGCCCCACCCTACGGAGTCCCCAGACCAGGGGCAGACAGCCTGATCCTGATGGTGAGGAAGAAGTTACCTAGGGCCTGTGTCCTGTCCACCGGTGGCCACGTGTCCCCAGGCCACAGTCTACCCCCAGTGGCACTCTCATCCCCAAGTCCGTCTGTGGGAGCCAAGGCCTGAGGGACATCCCTGCTCAGGCACAAGCTGGCCAGTGGTCGAGCTTGACTCGGACTCAGAGAATCCGACTTCCAGGGCTACCTCCCGATGGGGAAACTGAGGCTCTGCGGTTCCAAGGATGACCTGGCATGGCCTCACAGAGTTGGGGACCAGAAGGTGGTGTCCAGTCTTCTGAATCCCATCCATTGCTGGATGGGCCCTGGCTCGAGACTGGCAGCCCGGTGACCGGCTGGACACTGCCACAGGGCTGTCCTGGCACGTGGACACCAGTCTTGCTCTTGGGCCAGCCTGGCTCTGCATTCTTGGATTTGCGGGGTGCTGTGGAATGTGATGGTGTCTCGGGGGGCTGCACGGCGGCTAATGACAGGGGCTGCCTCGCTGCCAGACAGAAGACTTTCTCTGAAAACACCGCGTCGGTAAACAGCGTCTGTTGTAAACACCGTCTTTATCACCCGACAGTGAGCAGCCACAAGGCGTGTAATACCCCCTCGTAAAGGAGCTGTTGGTGGGCCAGGCGTCGCCGGAGGGCCAGTGGGATGAGGGGCCTGTGAGACACCACTGATTAGAAATTTTTATAAGTTTTTTTTTTATGAGTCATAACAGCTCTTCTGAGACAATCACGCGGCTCGGGAAGGTTTTAAAGATCTTTGGGAGTGTGGATGGGATCAGCCATCAGGGGCCCTGCTCTGCTTGGGCCAGCCCCCATTTCCTGCATTTATGGCTTTTGACGGCCGTATCCCTTTTTTTTTTAATCCCTTGGGGACAGGCTCCTAATGCGTAAGATAGAGGGTGCTGCTCCAAGGAATGGCCAGACTTGGGCCCCTCAGCAGGACTGGGGGGCTGGCGGTCCCTGGTCACTGGCCTTGCCCGGGAGTCCCACGAGGGTTCAGGCCCAGGACAGTGGCCCTGCTCTGCCCAAACAGAAGGGAGCCCTGGTTATGGTGGGCCCTGGCCTCGCGTGGGTGGAAGGCCGCTAGGTGGCAGCAGAGGACCAGCCAGCGAGGTGGGGGTGTCCTTTGGGGACCAGGAACCATTCTCGCTGGGCCCTGGGGGTGGGTAGAGATGCTGAAGCTGGGTTTGACAGGACTGGAGCCTAGTGCTGGGAGGCCATTTGATGCCATCTTGGGGCCCAACAGACTCAATACCCAAGGGACATGTACCCTCCAAGGGAAGGCTGCCCTGTGGCTGGAAGGGAGGCGTGCAGGGACCCTCCTGCCCACACCTGCCCCACCTGCCCACACATGCCCCACCTGCCCACACCTGCCCACATGTGGACAGTCTTTCCTGGTGGGGTCCTGGAGGGGTGGGGTGTAGGTCGGGATCTGACAGGAAGCCCTGTGGGCAGGGGCTGCTGACACTTCCAAGACCCACAACACTGGAGCGGGGGCTGAGGTCTGTGCACGCCTTGCGACCGGTAAAGGCTGTCCATACAGCTGGCCGAGTGCCTGGGTCCTGGTGTAGGTGGCTGGGCTGCGCAGTGAGCAGACACCACACACACCTCTCTCTGAAGTGCCAGGCTCCCTCACTGTGGTTCCCCGGCTGCCCTGCCCACCCAGGGATGGGGATGGTGCTTGGTCACGGTCCACCCTGGGGTCCTCACAGTGGGGTTCGGGGGCCACATGACACCCCAGATGCCCAGGAAGCTGCCTGGGGCCTGGCCAGGGCTTCTGCCCTTCAGGGATGCATTGGGGAACCTGATGACTGTGTATAGACCGAGGGGTGTGTGTCGGGGGGAGATTCCTCCTGCTGGGAGCTTTACTAAGGTCACAGAACTGATGCGTGTTCTCTGGAATAGACTCGGGATCAGGAATGATGACCACAGCTCAGGCCAGGCTGGAGGGCAGGAGGCTGGGGCCCTGGCCCTTCCATAGGAACAGAAGTTTCCCCATCTGTACAGGGAGAGGGGGCCCTCCATGGCTTTTAATGACTCTTCCCAACCTATGTTGAACCCTGACCTTACCTTATGCTGAGCCTGATCCCAGTCCACACTGAGCCTGGATCCCAGTCCACACTGAGCCTGGATCCCAGTCCACACTGAGGCCAGGTCCCAGTCCACACTGAGCCCAGGTCCCAGTCCACACTGAGCCCAGGTCCCAGTCCACACTGAGCCCAGGTCCCAGTCCACACTGAGGCCAGGTCCCAGTCCACACTGAGGCCAGGTCCCAGTCCACACTGAGGCCAGGTCCCAGTCTACGCTGAGCCCAGGTGCCAGTCCACACTGAGCCTGGATCCCAGTCCACACTGAGTCCTGATCCCACACTACACAGCCTAGATCCCAGTTCACACTTAGTCCAGGTCCCAGTCTACACTAAGCCCAGATCCCAGTCCACACTGAGCCTGGATCCCGGACCACACTGAGCCCTTATCCCACCCCACATGGAGCCCAGATCCCAGTTCACACTAAGCCCAGATCCCAGTCCACACTGAATCCAGACCCAAACCCACAGTGAGCTTAACCTCAGTCCATACCATCCCAGCCCACATGGAGTCTATACTGACCCCAGACAGGGCTCTGAAACTCTGGCTGAATGGCTGGAGATCAGAGTGGCGGGGCAGACACGATCTGTGAAAAGACATGGGAGGCCACACCTCTCTCTGCTACAGATGGGGTTTGTCTTGGAAAACGTCCAGGGAGAAAACTCCTTCCCTTGCTCCTCCTGGGCGTGGTGCTGGGACCCAGGCTTTCAACTTGTGTGGGGCGGAGGTGACAGCTCCTTGGGGGGTTCTGGATACTCTCTGGGTTTTTCGCCCCCTACTTGTTCACTGTCGGTCTGAATCCCACCATTGGCCCTTCCTGCCTCAGGGAAGGTGACAAGACATCCAGGGGAGGAAGGTGCAGGTCACGGTCCAGGACCCAGGAGGGGCTCTGGGTGGGCTGACTGCTAGCCAGGTGGTGTCATGGCTGCAGGGTTGGTGAGGACCGGGCTGGGAAAGGAGCCCTCTCTGACTCCATAAACTTTCCTGGGTTGACGGCCACCTGCCACGTCTCAACCGTCTCAATTCCCTTCTCTCCATTCCAGCCATGATGCTGCGTCGCTGCGTTTACTGCGCGTGAGTATGGGGGAGTTCTGAAAAATTACCTGCCAGCAGCGCTTATTTAAATCCCCGGGGTGATTTATGAGTGTGGACAGTTTTAAGGCCACTGCGGGCAGGTAGTTAGCCAGACTGCTGAACTGACAATTTCCAAAGTGAAGGCAAAGGCGCTCACTGCCATCATCTCACTGCTTCATGGGGTGTGAAGCCCCCATGCCCCCCGCGCCCCTCCCGCACTCCTCTGTATCCCCCACGCCCCCCGGGCCCCTGCCCCCCACCACAGCCCCACGAAGCCCCCAGAAGACCATTACGGGTGTCTTTGGCGAGTCCTTGCAGAGACAGCCCAGGGTGTCCTGTCTGCCTGTGGGCTCCCTGGGCTCCTTTGTCATCTCCGGTTCTGAGCTGCCTGGGGCGGGGCTGGGCACTGCTCAGGCAGGGGGATAGAGTTAGCTTGCCTGGAGCTCTGTTGGGAGTCTGTGCTGGGGTCTGGGTGGGGGTCAGAGGCAGAGCCTGAG
Source organism: Elephas maximus indicus (assembly GCF_024166365.1). Taxonomy (NCBI): domain Eukaryota; kingdom Metazoa; phylum Chordata; class Mammalia; order Proboscidea; family Elephantidae; genus Elephas; species Elephas maximus. The sequence continues at coordinate 118,825,456 of NC_064828.1, read as the reverse complement.
GAGGAGTGGGAAGAGGGGGTGTGGGACAGGAATGACCCTGAGGTCACAAATCTTGCCAGGTCCCTCATGAACCCAGGCAGGTGGGGTGGGTTGGGCTGCAGACCCTGGGCAGGTGGGGTCGGGTGGGCTGCAGGCCCTGGGCAGGTGGGGTGGGGTGGGGTACAGACCCCAGGCTGGTGGGATGGGGTGGGCTGCAGACCCTGGGCAGGTGGGGTGGGGTACAGACCCCAGGCTGGTGGGATGGGGTGGGCTGCAAACCCTGGACAGGTGGGGTCGGGTGGGGTACAGACACTGGGCAGGTGGGGTGGGGTGGGATGCAGACCCCGCTTCCGCAGGGAGGCTGACGTCTGGGCCTGGGATCTCCTGGTGCTCAGTGTGTGGACACCTGCTGAAAATACCATGGCCCCGACTGTGTGGCCAAGCCCCCCTGGTGGCTGAGGACCTGAGGGTCTTGCCCTGGTCTGGCCACTGTGTCTCTCATCAGCCCCTCGGGACACTGCTCTGAGGTCTGGATCTGTGTGGGCTGGAAAGGGCATCCTGCCTGACCGGAGAGGTGGACACAGGCATTGCAGTGAGGACTGGCCATGGGGGCTCTGGGGCCTGGGGCAGCTGGGCCAGCAAGGTCAAGGAGGCCACCACGTAGGGGACATGGGCGAGGCTGGTGAGGGGCCAACCTGCACCCCCACCCTGCAGCCCCACTTTTGTTCCACCTGAGGAAGCACTGGCCTGGCCAGCAGCTGGCCCTGGCTGGAGACCCTGGGCTCCTCTGTGTGTGGGCTGTATGAGGCAGGAGAGCTGTCAGTCAGTGGCTCCTCAGCTGGGCCCAATGGAGCAGACACGAGGTGTCTGGGGCTTTCACATGCACGTGTGTATTTAATTAGGCATGCAGGTACATTTGTGTATGTGCACACGTGTACATGCATGTGTGTGCATGTGTGCATATAAGCAAATGTGCAACATGTACACAGTTATAGGTGTGTGTATGCATGTGAGTGTATGTGGGTGTGCACATGTACATACACACATATGCATGCATGTACATGTGTGTGCATGTGTGCCTGGGAGGAGGGATGCTCCCCATCTGCAGAGAGGAGGCACACTCTGGCTGAATGAATCGCCACCGTCTCTTGCAGCGGGTGGGGTGGGGGTTGCTGTCAGGTGTCTCCCCTTCGTCCACGATGAGTTGGGGGTGTGGGGGGCAGTGGATGGGCAGCAGCTGCCATGTCCCTTCTGGTCCCCTTAATGCAGACTTAATTAGGCATAACATTTGTGAAAGACATTTGGAAGTTGATCTCTAGCCCCATTTAAATCAAAGAGCCTGTGGTGCAGGGGTGGGGAGGGCTGTGTGGGCAGAGTGGGGCTCAGGCAGGGGCTGGGGGTGGGCCAGGTGTCCCTGGACCCTGGACCTGGGGCACTGGGGCTGGAGTCTAGGTGGTTTCCTGCCTGTCAGAACAGTTGGTGTAGGGGTGGCTGAGGGGCTCGTCTGACGCTAAGGATTCTACGATCCCTCAAGGCGCTGTACGAACCCCTGTGGCCCAAGTTCTGGCTTGTCCACACTTCACCTGGCAGTGCCTGCTTCGCAAATACCAACTGCCCGAGCGTGTGCTGGGTCTTCTGGGAGAGGCCTGGCCTGGGCCAACCTTTGGGAAGGGCCTGGGCTGTGTCAGGTGAGGTCAGCTGGGCCTTGTAGACGAAGGAGTGGACCAGTGGACGCTGGGCTGCTTGGCAGGGGCAGGGTGCAGCTGGAACCCCTGGAGCCCGCTGAGTGGGAATGGAGGTGGGAGATGCTCCCTGGTTGGTGGGGGGCTCGACCGACCCTCACGGCATCCTCCCAGGGCCTGTGGGTGCAAACACAGGGCCCCTGGGGGCTAAGTCTCAGTGGGCAGGGAGCAGGGCGAGGGGCTTGCAGGGGCCCTGCCTGAGGGTAAGACTGTCCCTGGTCCTGGCTGCTCACAATGTCCAGGCCACAGCCAAGAAAGTCCAGACATGACTTTCCAGACATCTCATGGACCCTACTCTGGACACCGCTGGGAGCAAGGACCCTAGGGACATGTGGAGGGCGGGTGAGGAAGGGGAGGCCTGGACCTTGGCCTCTGAGACCCTGCATGAGTTGCTGGGTGGGCTTCAGGGCAGGAAACCAGGGAGGGATGGAGACCAAGGCTGGGAGGGGGGCCAACTGCTGTGGATGCCTGGGGTGGCAGGAAGAAGCAGGTGCCCCTGAAGGCCCTGTGGTGGGTGCCCGGGGGCTGCACCGGAGGGTAGGGACCAGATGGGCATGGCAGGTCCGTGGTCAGGGTGTGTGAGGTGGGGAGGCCCCTGCACGGGGTACCAAGGCCAGCAGCCCCCAGTGCCCAGCTGCAGAGGGACCCAGTCTTGCCCAGGGCAGGATGAGGCTGCAGGTCACAAGTGCAAAGGCACCCCAGCCTGTGAATATTTAAAAACTCCAGCAGAAGCGCATGCATAATTAACCAGGGAGATAAGGGGCTGGAATAATTTGTCTTCTTAAAGGGGGCTCAGTAATTTGTTGAGCTGTTTGGAAATCTGTAGTTGAGCTGCGGGAGTCGCTCTGATTTCTAAATTAATTTGTGTGATTTAGAAAGTGGGTGTCGGCGCCTGCCTCTTGGTTGCGGAGGGTGATTGGCGGCCAGGGGAGTCCTGCCTCTGTGGACTGCGAGGCTTGTTCTATTGTTTATTGATGGTTGGACGGGTGGACGCATGTGTGGATGGACGGGTGGATGGGTGGGTGGGTAGGTGGATGGATGGACAGATGTGTGGGTGAATGAGTAGGGTGATGGATGGATGGGTGGATGGATAGATGGATGGATGGATGGACGGACGGACGGACGGACGGGTGGGCGGGTAGGTGGATTGATAGATAGATGTGTGATTGGATGGGTAGGGTGATGGATGGATGGGTGGATGGATGTGTGTGTGGGTTGATGGGAGAGTGGGTCCATTCACGGGTGAATGGATGGATGGGTTCATGGAGCCCTTGCTGCCCTGTGCACTGAATGGTTTTCCCCTGGCAGGACCCAGAGGCCCACTCCCTGATGAGCTGCTTTGCAAAGCAGGTGGTCCACGTTCGAGGGTTCTGAGGGGCTTTGTGTCATGCTCCTCCTTGGAGGCTGGGCCTACTGATGTTACTCGTCGCCCTGTTGGGCTGGTGATGGGTGGACTGTCCTGGTCTCGAGCCCTTGGCTGCGCTCTGGGTCGCTGGCTTGTCTGTGGTTTAGGGGCCCTGAGTGAGGCTTCAAGGGTGAGTGGCGACTGAGGGGATGACTCAGGATGACTGTGCAGAAGCCCCTCCATTTCCAGCCTGGATTCTGGCCTGAGGATCCTGGCGTGGGGGTGATAGGGAGCCGGCACCTCCCGGAAGCCTCCGGTCCCCCAGGTACAGCCCCAGTGCTGGTGCTGGCTAAGGTCTTTGAGGGTCGCCCACTGTGTGTCAGGCCAACGGTGTTGGAGCAGTGGGTCATCCATGAGTCCTGTGGGCACAGGGTCGGGGGAGGAGGTGCATGAGGCCAGACTGTGGACGAAGGCAGCCTGGCAGGGGCCCTGTCAGGGTAGCATGTCCCTGTAGGGAAGGGTCCTTTCCAGTCAGAGCCAGGTGCTGGCCCTCTGAGATGGATCTGCCCAGGTCATCACCTGCCGCCAGGCACTTCTGGGGTGAGCCTCGTGACACCCTACTCTTGGGACCTGAGGTTACCGCTTCCCCTCCCCTCCATGGAGCCTGCATCTCTGTTAGGGACTTCAGGGATTCTTTGGGAGACTTCTGGGTCCTAAGCACAGAAAGGTGAGGAAATCCCACCCTTGGCCATCCGTTCATCCGTCCTCACTGCCGGGACGCCCTGCCCCAGGCATGTCCCAGGAGCTTGGGAGATGGCACCCACTGTCCCCTGGCCCCGTGGCCCCTAAGGGGTGTGAGGAGCTAATATACCTTTGTGCAGCCTGGCCCTCTCAAACCTCTGAGCAGCATCTGCGGTAACCCTGGGGCTTCGAGGAAGCTCTGAGAGAGGACACTGCCACCCTTCCCCCAGCCTCGATCCCAGGTGGAGGTGGGGAGGGGTCTCCTAGCCCCGGGATCCTCTGGGCAGGATTTCCTAGGACTGGAAAAAATGGGGGGGGGGGGTTTGTGTTTTTCCTTGATTCTGGAAGGTTCTGGGAGAGCTGGGAGAGGGCTGGGACAGAGAGAGACCCCTTCTCTCCAGGGGGAGGGACTGCCCTGGGGTGGGACCCACCTCTCACAGCATTCTCCCTGGTAGGGGGGCGGGTAAGGGGAGTCAGAGGGCCACCCCCAGGCTCAGGGGTCACTGCAGGCCTACTGTCCCACTCCTCATGGCCCTGCCTGCTGGCCAGGCACCCCGCTTCCAAGCGACTTTGGCCAGGGCTTGGTTTGGGCTTTCTTGCCTGCTTGGGTTGGTAGCCCCTGCAGGAAGCCCCTTCTGGTCTCCCCCGGGTCTGCAGATGGAACGCTGTCCCCACGGCCCCAGCCTGCCCAGCCCTCCTCCTGCACAGAGCCTCCCACAGGGCTGGATGACGAAGGGCAGGACAGGCACCGCCCGTCAGTCAGTTGTATGTGGCGGCTTGTGTGTTGCTGTGATGCTGGAAGCTGTGTCACGAGTGTTTCAAATGCCAACAGGGTCACCCATGGTGGACAGGTTTCAGCGAAGCTTCCAGACTAAGACTAGGAAGAAAGGCCTGGCAATCTACCTCCGAAAATCAGCCAATGAACACCCTGTGTGTGGATCATACCAGAATGTCCAATATAGTGCCAGAAAATGAGCCTTCCAACCTAGAAGGCCGTAACACACAGTGGTCGTAATAACGGACTCATGCGTACCTGATTGTGGAGATGGCGTGGGACGCGGCAAGTTTTTTCTATTGTGCATTATGGGGAGGGGACTCCATGGCAGCTAACGACAACGGCAGGCGCCATGGCTGCTTCCTCCAGACTCAGGTTGGACAAGGCAGACAGGTAACTCAGGTGCCCCTGGGGGGATGTTTTGCCCACCCCACCAGGCTGCTTCCATGGGGCCGCTTCTGCTCCTCCACCCCTGGGGAGCAAGGCTTCTGTCACAGGGATTGAGACCCCGCGTGGAGGCCCAGGCTCTTCAAAGCTCTGCAGTTCCCACTGCTGGCCCCCTACCAGGTCTCCACTCCCCAGTGAGGCGGTCAGGGGTTTCAGCTCTCAGAGCCTTTGAAAACAGTCCCCCCCCCCACGAGCTCTATGGCACATTTTCAAGCTCTGGCTTCAAAGCCCACCTGGTGGGAGGGGCTCAGGCCTTGCTGATCAACACGGGGACAAGAGCCCGGGACGGGGGGCCTGGGGGGAAGCAGGCTGGGGCCTACTGGGCGGCACCGCTGAGTGCTGTCCCAAGGCCTGAGTGCCTGGGCCGGGCCTCCCGAGCGTCAAGAGATACCCAGCATGACTACACTGGGGTCCTGAGAAGAAGGCAGGCTCACGTGCTTCTGTGTAGTGGTGGGATTGAATTTAGGGCAAAGCTGTGATTTCAGGGTATCCAGCCCAGTGCTTGCCTCCCAGGGTAAGTGTGGGCGATGGCCAGTTGTGGCCTTGATGGCATCCCTCCCCTGAGCTCCCTGGGCATCACCATCTCATCCTCACTATGCAGGTGGGGAAACTGAGGCACAGAGACCTGCCCACTTGCACAGCCAGCTGTGGGAGGCTGAGCTCTACTGGTCATTTCTCAAGCAGGGCTTCAGTCAATCTGATTCTGTGCCCAGGCCCCCACCAGGCGGCTCCCTGGGGTAGAAGCCTCCCCTCGCCCTGGCGGACCCAGGGTCTCAGGGGTGTCTGCATTGGGGGCTGCCCCGCCTCCAGCCTCCTCTTTGTTCAGCTGGCGAGACCCTCGCGGCTCACTCTCCACGGCTCGGTGAGTACTGAAATTCTCTTTCCATTAAAAATAAATGCCCCATTTTATCTGCCTGGAACGGCCCTGCTCTGATTGTCTCTCACTGGCGTATGTATGGAGAACTATAAAATCATAACACAACGATTAATCCCCTGTATCTGCTTGTACCTAATTTTTATTAAAAATATCCATGCTCCAGCCATAGAATAAATTACAGCGAGGCCGGCATCTCCTGTTGGCTTAGCAGGCAAAGGGAGCCTGTGGAATGGAGCTGGCTCACCCGGAGGGCAGAGCTGGGGCCAGGGGAGAAGCTGGCTTTCACCCTACCTTCGCCTTCGTGCCCAGGAGAGATCAGCTGCGGGAAGCACGGGGCCTGAATGCCCAGTCTGGCTCTCACCTACCCGCTGGTGTGCTGGGCTTGGCTGGCTGGTCCCTTTCTGCTGGCTGCCCCTTCCAGAGACTCCCTCTCAGAGGACAGAGGCCCCTGTGGCCAACCCACTCCAGGCACTTGGATCCAGCCAGAATCATCCGAGCCCGGGACTTCACCCCGCCTGCCAGATGGAGACCTGCTCTGTGGAGGTGTGGTTAGCTCACCTGTGAAATGACCTTGACGGTGGCTTGGCGGTAGCAGTGCGGAGGACTGGCAGGCACAGAGGAGAGTCCAGAGCTGCCCAGGGATCCCGGAGCTCTGAGGCTGGTGGACTCTCCCCTGGCCTCCACCACCCAGGAGCCCACTCCCATGATGTGGAGGACGAGTGTCTGTCCCACCAGCACCCAGAGCCGCAGGAGCACCGGTGTCTGTGTGTGAGTTCCTGTGATTACGGAGAGTGTCAAGGCCACACCGAGTGCAAAGAGAGGCGGGGACACTCCTGTGCCGTCCACCAGCTTCAACAAGCCTCACCTTGGCTAGCCTGTTCCCACCCTGCCTGTGTCCAAGGCCCCGCAGCAGCTTACCAGTTATCTGTGACCATGCAGACTCTCCAAAAAATGCCCACAATGTTACTCTACCCAAGAATGAAATCAATTTCTTAACATCATTGAACATCTGGTCACCTGCAGACGTCCCCCCACTGACCTTTTACATTTGGGTCGGATTCCAAACGAGTTCCACACATGGCTCTGGATTGCTGAGTCTCTTCCAACCGGCAGGGTCCCCCCCATTGTCTCCCCCACCTCATGCTGCTGGTCCCGCAGACCCTCCCTGAGTGAGGCATGACCCGCACCCCCAAGCCGTCCCTCTGTCCCCATCTCCAAGAGGCCGGCAGTCAGTGCTGGAGGCTTGGCTGGGCTCGGGGGCCATTCCACAGCCTGTGCTGGTGGTGCTGGGCTTCCCGTCTGCACGCCGGGGCCTCTCTTCAGGTTGCCCCCAGCCGCGGGCGCTCCCCGCCCAGGGAAATGGTGGTGGTGGTGTCTTTCCCCCTCCTTTGTGGTTTGTCAGCTGTAACACTTCCACAAAGAGCCATGTCCCCGTCAACCACTCGTCACCGAGGATCATGGCCCAGCGGGAGAGGTGGGGGGGGCGCCTTTACTTCTCCCCCGTTATTTTCCAGCCTTCAAGGTCCAAAGGCTCTCCAGCCTTCTACAAAGGGGACCAGCGAGGCTTCTGTTTTTGTTTTGTGTTTGGGGATCGTGTTGAATCCTGGACTTAACACTTAGGTGCTTGTGCCCAGCGGCTCTTTATCTCCTTCTGAGGGCGCGTGGTCCGTTCTTGCCCCCGGAGCCTCTGTGAAGTGTCAACACTCGTCTGATCTCCTTGGGCTGCTGTAACAGGAAATCCCACACGTGGGCGGCTTTAAGGAACAGAAATGTATGTCTCCGGTTCTGGGGGCTGTGAATCCAAACCAGGGTCTTGCCGTGTGATTCCCTCTGTGGCCCCTCTCCTGTCTCTGGCATCTGCTGTGATCCTTGGCATTGCTTTGCTTGTAGAAGGTCCTCACGTGATGTCTGTCCCCCCTGTGTGTCCGTGTCTGGTCTGCTCTTTTTATGACTCAGAAGATATTAGGTTTAGGACCCACCCTACTCTGGTATGACCACGTTAACAAAGCAAAAGAAAACCCCTTTTTCCAAACAGGATCATGTTCTCAGGTGCAGGGCTTAGGGGTTCCACATATCTTTTTGGGGACACGATTTAATCCTTCTGAGGAGATGATTTGCATATCAAAGCATCCAGAGGCCCTGGTGACCTCGTGGGGAGAGCAAACTGGGGGAGGGGGATGTGTCAGCTGTCAGATAATTTTATTGGGAAAAATTAACAAAAATCAAACAACGCTTTATTCATGCTAAAATTCAGCACAAAGATGCAATTAAAACCTAAATCCCTATTAAATGCAACGTAGAATTTTCCGGGCTTCCTTTTTCAGGATAAAGCCTGCTGTCAACACCTCCCCACTGGAGTGTTTTTCCTCTGTGACGCCTGTCAGTCAGGAAGGGCAAGATGCTGCTGCCGCACAAACGACCCGCAGCCCCTGTGACCTGGGAAGTTTATGTCCACTGTCCAGGGCCGGCTGAGGCCTCCAGGTAGCTGGCCCCCTGGTGACAGCTTAGCACGGATGATGCCCGTGTTTGTGGAAACAGGAGTACGGGGAGGCAGAGAGCCGAGCACTGGCAGCCAAATGGGGCCACACGTTTCATGTCATTGGTTAAACCAAGTGTTATTGGTTGAACTGTGCCCTCCGAAAGTATGTGTTCTAAATCCTGACCTGTATACCTGTGGATGTAATTTCATTTTAGGGGACACCCAGGGTGAGTAACCAAGGTCAAGTCCTGTCTTTAATGTCCAAGAAAAGTAAAACTAGCAAGCTACTTGGCGGGGCTGAGCTAACTTCTCCTTCTGTCCCCAAGCTACATGGCAGCTGATCAGGCTTAAAGAGGGTACAAAATTTTTACTTCTGTTCATCTTGCAAAATCCAGGAACAGGGCTTTCTTTGTTATACTTACGAAGCCCTGTCAGCGTAGGCTGGGTCCTAAGCGTAATCTCTTCTGAGCGATACAAGGAGCAGGTTAGACGCGGCACTGAGCATAAAAGGGCAAGACAGATGCCACGTGAAGGTCGACAGGGGACCCAGGAACACCGAGCCTGCAGAAGCCGAGACAAGGATTTTCCCCAAGGGCTGACACAGAGAGAGACTTCCCCGAGAGCCACGCCCTGAATGTGGATTCTGGCCTCCTGAACAAAGAAAAAGAAATCTCTGCTCATTAAAGCCACTGCCTCGTGGTATTTCTGTTACAGCAGCACCAGAGGCTGAGACACCAAGCCACACGGCCACACCTAACACCCTGAGTGCCCAGGACGGTGGCAGGTACTTGTAAGGGCTGCGCGTTGTTTCCAACGGACCACCTTACCATTTCCTGAGTGGGCTTATTTGCTTTTGTTTTTAGTAACAATTATTCTTGGATGTACTAGTCAGGAATATATTCAACTTTGTGTTCCATAAAAACCCGTATTATGATGGTTTCACCAAGCAGGGCTTTGTTTTTCTCATGTAACACAAACTCTGGATTTGGTGGCCCAGAGCTGATTCGTGGCCTCCATGCTGTGTGCAGGGACGCGGGCTCTGTCTCTCTGCTCTGCCATCCTTCATGTAGGTTTTCTCTTTCTGCTTATAGCCTTAAGGTCACAAGGTGGCTGCTTCACCTCCAGTATCACATCTGTGTTCCAGGCAGGAAGAAGGGGCGAGACAGAGGACAAAGGAGAGTGAGAGAAGGAAGCAAGCCCGGCTGCTGCGTCTTCCCCCTTTTAAAGTACTTTCTGGGATGCCCAGTCCAGTGAGGCTGACCGGCTTCTCTTGGCCAGGGTGGTGCTGTGTGGCCGACTCCGGCTGCGGGGGGTGGGGGACGTGAGTGTAAAGGAGGGTGTCGTGAAGAAGGCAAGAGTGCGTGAGAGGCAGACGGCCAGGTCAGGAGGACTTCCTGTAGGGGTGCTGCCATCTCCGTTTTTAAGGAGAAGAGACATCTCCTCTTTCTTTTAATTCACTCCTTTAACTTCAAAGAGCTTGAACTCTCCACTGTGATAGCAGATGTACTTTACAAAAACAAAAACAAAACCCAAACCAGATGCTGTTGAGCTGACTCTGACTCGTGGCGGCCTCACGTGTGTTAGACGAGATCTGTGCTCCGTAAGGTTGTCAGTGGCTGATTTTCCAGAAGCAGGTAACCAGGCCTTTCTTCTGAGGCGCCTCTGGGTAGGCTCAAGCCTCCCACCTCTAAATTATCAGCCGAGCGCGTTAACTGCTCGCACCACCCAGGGAGTCCAGGTGTGTTGTTGTCAGGGGCCCTGGAGCCAGCTTGGACTCGTGAAGACCTCACGTGAACAGAACTAAACGCCGCCCGGCCCTGCACCCTCTTCGTGATCATCGGTACGTGTGGGGCCATTGTGGCTGCTGTGTCAGCCCGCCTCGTGGAGGGGTCCCCTCGCTGTTGCTGACCCTCCACTTTACAGTAGCCCTAGTAAATTGGTACAACACAAAATCACACGCTTTTGGGGACCCTGGGTCAGAATTGTGGGCTTGACTCGTGTTGGCCTTGGGCTCTGAGCCATTCTCTCCATGGCGTTCTTATACTCAGGGAGAGGGCAACTCTGGGACCTGATGGGTGTGAAGCTGGGTGAGGGCGGCTGGCAGCAGATGGCACACCTGAGGGGACTAGAGGAAAGCCTGGGTGCTCTCGGCTGCAGTGCCCAGTCCACTGTCTGACTCTGGCCAGGGAGACTGTGGAGAGTCCGGCTGAGTTTGGAGCAGACAGGGAGGTGATGGGCCGCTGTCACCCGAGGCTTCTCTGTAATTAAACAGGCAGAGGAGGCAGGGCGCTGGCTGATTAGTTTTTTTTATTGAAATAATGACGCCTTCCAGGCAATCAGGGGGAATTGCATGAAACTCAGCAGTTTCGCCACTTATTTATTTATGGCGGCTCATGCAGTGGGCAGTGTCATTACCGTCTGTAAACACCCAGGGTCACGTCCTTGGTGGTGAAATATGGCCCTGCTGGGGTTGGGGGTGTGGCGCTCATAAACCCTCACAAGTGATTACCTTGTATTCTTGGCTGGCAGGTGATGGCTCATCTGGCGCCACCGAGGCCTGGGTGGTGCCCACACCCAGGAGCACACTGGGCACAGGGCAGGCGAGGGTCCTGCCAAGGGAACTCCTGGAGTTCTGGTGACAAGCCAGCTTCAGAGGAAAGGGCTGCAGCTGGAAGGGCTGGGTCTCCGAGGCGAGTGGGGACTCAAGGTGCTGGACCGCCTGGTGAGGACCCCAGATGGGCTCTGTGTGTGTCAATGGACAGGGTGGGAGGGGGGACGGCTCCTTGCCTGCCTCCTCCCACGGGGTTCATACCGGATCCACGGTGAGCCAGCGTGGCCCCGACCCTGCTGTTGCTCGTCCTCCGTCCCTGTAAGGCGAGTTACAGGGTCAGGAATGACCTGGGTGGGAGACCCTGATGAGCACAGGCACCTGGAGAGTCTGTGATGAGGAGGGGGCTCGTGCCTTTCTGGATGACCGCTTGCCCCCCTCCACCATGTCAGGACAGGTCCACCATGACCTCCTGCCACCAGGTGATGTCCCTGGGGGTTGTTGCTGACCAAAAGGATTCTGAGCAAGAGCTCGTGAACCGGTCCATCCTTACTCAGCACCCCTACACACGGCCACGATCACCCGGGCAGGTGAGCAGGTGCGGGCCATGGGCAGGGGCTCCTTGGCTCTGCAGGCCATTTGTCCTGCCCATACCAACCTGGGCTCTGCACTGGCTCCAACAGGTGCCCATGGGCTCCTTCCTCAGCCCCCCACTGCACTCCTTCTCTAGGGCCACCCTCCACCACACTGCGAGTCCTGGAGACCTTGGCTACCGGAGTCCTGCTTCTCAAGAAAATGAACGTCACCCCGCGCGGCTCAGGCCTGGCTACTGTATTACACCCTCATCTGGCTGGTGCCTGAGTCACTGGGGCCCTGGCCGATGTCCTCTTCCAAGCTGCTCTGGGAGCCACTAATGAGGCCGCAGGTGTGGTAACAGATATGCTGGGGGTCCCTGCAAGTACCGTCTCCAGGTGCACACCCCACTTTCTGGCACAGTGGATCTGACTCACACAGGTCATCCTGGGCAGCCTGGGCCCTGCTGTCGCTTGGTGTCTTGTCAGGTATCCACAGTCCGTCTGGGCCTGACTTTAAGCCAGGAGCCTCGTCTCAAAATGCAAGGCTCCCTGCTGAGGGTCCTCTGTTGGGACTTCCATGGAGACCGCACAGGCCATCTGCATGGAGTGCCAATCTGCCTGATCAGTGGGCGCTGGTGGTGCCCGGTCATCAGGAATGGTTGAGGAGTCTGCCCTTGCTTTGTGCTCACTCAGGCTGGCAGCCCCGCAGGGCCCAGGACACGGGTGGAGCAAGTCCCCCAGTGTGGAGTCCTTTCCCCAAAGCTATACAGGGCCACCCAGCGTGGTGCCTCTGTCTTAGCAGTTGTTGTTGTTAGCTGCCGTTGAGTGGGGCCTGACTCATGGTGACCCCATGTACAGGGGGACCAACACTGCCTGGCCCTGCACCATCCCCGCGATTGGCTGTGGATCGGACTGTTCTGTGATCCACAGGGCTTTCATTGGCTAATTTTTGGAAGTAGATCACCAGGCCTTTCTTCCTGGTCTGTCTTAGTCTGGAAGCTCTGCTGAAACCTGTTCATTACCCCAGCAACACCCCGGCCCCCACAAAGACGGGTGATGGCTGTGTCTGAGATGCATTGGCCGGGAAATGAGCTGGGTCTCCTGCATGGAAGGGGAGAATGCTACCACTGAAGCCCCACTGCCCCGTCTTACAGAAGGAGGTCAAGGTTTATCGGCAGTCTGTCTTTTGAGGGGGCATCCAAGCCTGGGACAGCAGCTGTGCCGGTACCGCCTGCCCTACCCATCCTGCAGTGAGGGCGAAGGGGACACGAGTGGCCAGCACGACACCTGAAGGGCTTGGGGAAGCCCAAAGCAGGTTAAGGACATGTGGATACTCTTGGACCAAACAAACTGGGCGCTGATTTCCCTGGACAGAGGAGAAAGCATCCCCCAGGGCTGCAGCCCCCCAAGAGTCTGTCAGTTTGTCGTACTGTGGGGGCTTGAATGTTGCTGTGATGCTGGAAGCTATGCCACCAGTATTCAAATACCAGCAGGGTCACCCATGGCAGACAGGTTTCAGCTGAGCTTTCAAACTGGACAGACTAGGAAGAAGGGCCCAGCAGTCTACTTCGGAAAAGCGTTAGCCAGTGAAAACCTTATGAACAGCAGCGGAACATTGTCTGATATAGTGCTGGAAGATGAGCCCCTGGGTTGGAAGGCACTCAAAAGATGACTGGGGAAGAACTGCCTCCCCAAAGTAGAGTTGATCTTAATGACGTGGATGGAGTAAAGCTTTTGGGACCTTCATTTGCTGATGTGGCACAACTCAAAATGAGAAGAAACAGCTGCAAACATCTATTAATAATTGGAACATGGAATGTATGAAGCATGAATCTAGGAAAATTGGAAATAATAAAAAATGAAATGAAACCCATAAACATCGATATCCTAGGCATTAGTGAGTTGAACTGGACTGGTATTGGCCATTTTGAATCAGACAATCATATAGTCTACTAAGCTAGGAATGACAACTTGAAGAGGAATGGTGTTGCTTTCATCAACAAAAAGAATGTTTCAAGATCTATCCTGAAGTACAACGCTGTCAGTGATAGGATAATATCCATATGCGTACAAGGAAGACCAGTTAATACAACTATTATTCAAATTTACACACCAACCACTAAGGCCAAAGATGAAGAAATTGAAGATTTTTACCAATTTCTGCAGTCTGAAATTGATCGAACATGTAATTAGGAAACATTGATAATTACTGGTGATTGGAATGCAAAAGTTGGAAACAAAGAAGAAGGATCGGCAGTTGGAAAATATGGTCTTGGTGATAGAAACGATGCTGGAGATTGAATGATAGAATTTTGCAAGACCAACGACTTCATTGCAAGTACTTTTTTTCACCAACATAAAAGGCAACTATACACATGGATCTTGCCAGATGGAATACACAAGAATCAAATCAACAACATCTGTGGAAAGAGACGATGGAAAAGCTCAGTATTATCAGTCAGAACAAGGCCAGGGACTGACTGTGGAACAGACCATCAATTGCAAGTTCAAGTCGAAACTGAAAAAAATTAGAATAAGTCAATGAGAGCAAAGTACGACCTTGAGTACATTCCACATGAATTTAGAGACCGTCTCAATAACAGATCTGATGCATTGGACACTAGTGACTGAAGACCAGATGAGTTGTGGAATGACATCAAGGACATCATACACGAAGAACGCAAGAGATCATTAAAAAGGCAAGAAAGAAAAGGCCTAAATGGGTGTCAGGAGAAACTCTGAAACTTGCTCTTGAACACTGAGTAGCTAAAGCAAAAGGAAGAAATGATGAAGTAAAAGAACTGAACGGAAGATTTCAAAGTGTGGCTCAAGAAGACAAAGTAAAGAATCGTGATGACATGTGCAAAGAGCTGGTGATAGAAGACCAAAAGGGAAGAACACGCTCAGCATTTCTAAAGCTGAAAGAACTGAAGAAAAAATTTAAGGCTTGAGTTGCAATACTGAAGGATTCTATGGGGAAAATATTAAATGATGCAGGAAGCGTCAAAAGAAGGTGGGGAGAATACACATAGTCATTATACCCAAAAGAATTGGTTGACATTCAGCCATTTCTAGAGGTAACATGTGATCAGGAACCGATGGTACTCAAGGAAGAAGTCCAAGCTGCTCTGAAGGCATCGGTGAAAAACAAGGCCCCCGGAAATGACGGAATATCTACTGAGATGTTTCAACAAAAAGATGCAGCCCTGGAAGTGCTCACTTGCCTATGCCGAGAAACTTGGGGACAGCTACCTGGCCAACTGAGTGGAAGAGATCCATATTTACGCCTATTCCCAAGAAAGATGACCCAACCAAATGTCGAAATTATAGAACAATATCATTAATACCACACGCAAGCAAAATTTTGCTGAAGATCGTTCAAAAGCATCTTTAGCAGTACATGGACAGGGAACGGCCAGAAATTCAGGCCGGAGTCAGAAGAGGACCGGGGACCGGGGATATCACTGCTGATGTCAGATGGATCCTGGCTGAAAGCAGAGGAAGATGTTTACCTGGGTTTTATTGACTATGCTAAGGCATTCGACTGTGTGGATCATAACAAATTACAGGTAACTCTGGGTAGAATGTGATTTCTGGAACACTTAATTGTACTCATGAGGAATTTGTACATGGATTAAGGGGCAGTCGTTCAAACAGAACAAGGAGATGCTGCATGGTTTGAAGTCAGGAAAGATGTGTGTCAGGATTGTGGCCTTTCACCATACCTATTCAATCTTTATGCTGAGCAAATAATCTGGGAAGCTGGACTATAAGAAGAACGGGGCATCAGGATTGGAGGGAGACTCATTAACAACCTGCGTTATGCAGATGACACAACCTGGCTTTCTGAAAGTGAAGAGGACTTGAGGCACTTATTGATGAAGATCAAAGATCACAGCCTTCAGTATGGTTTACACCTCAACACAAAGAAAACAAGCATCTTCACAAGTGGACCAATGAGCAGCATCATGATAATGGAGAAAAGATTGAAGTTGTCAAGGATTTCGTTTTACTTGGATCCACAATCAACACTCATGGAAGCAGCAGTCAAGAAATCAAAAGACGCATTGCATTGGGCAGATCTGCTGCAAAAGGCCTCTTTAAAGTGTTGAAAAGCAAAGATGTCACCTTGAGGACTAAGGTTCACCTGACCCAAGCCATGGTATTTTTAATCACTTCCTATGCATGTGAAAGCTGGACAATGAATAAGGAAGACTGAAAAATTGACATCTTCAAATTTTGGTGTCATCAAAGAATATTGAATATACCGTGGACTGCCAAAAGAACTTACAAATCTGTTCTTGGAAGAAGTACAACCAGAATGCTCCTTAGAAACAAGGATGGCGAGACTGCATCTTGTATACTTTGGACGCGTTGTCAGGAAGGATCAGTCCCTGGAGAAGGACATCATGCTTGGTAAAGTAGAGGGTCAGCAAAATAGAGGAAGACCCTTAAAAAGACAGACTGACACAGTGGCTGCAACAATGGCCTCAAGGATAACAATGATTGTGAGGATGGCGCAGGCGGGGCAGTGTTTGGTTCCGTTGTGCGTAGTGTCACTATGACTCAGAACCCACTCGATGGCCCCTAATGACAGCAACAATAATAGGGCTGCAGCACTTGGTCCAGGTTCTGGCTGGGTCCCCAGGAGGACCCACGTCTGGAGCAGCAGCTGGATCAGCCCTGGCTCATCTCTGAAAATCCAGTGGCTCTGGGCGAGCTCCCAGATGAAGACCAAAAGAAATCAACAGATGCATTGCCGGTGGGAGTAACCGTCTCTGGTAACGGTGTCGGGATTTAAACACAGAAATTCGTTGTCTCGTCGCTCTGGAATCAGGGTCTGATTTCAGGGTGTCTGTGTGTGTTGATTCTTTGGGGCTCTGCGGGAGAGTCTGTTCCATGCTGTCTCCCGGCTTCTGGTGATGACAGATGATGCCTGGCTTGTGGCTGCAGCGCAGCTCTGTCACATGTTGTCCTTCTGTCTGTCCTCTATTGTGAGGACCCCTCTCAGATGGATCAGGACCCCTGCTCCAGTGTGACCACGTGTGAACTGAGAACATCTGCAAAGACCCTGTTTCCACCAAGGCCATGCTTGCAGGTCCTGGGTTAGGACTGCAGCCTTTTTGGGGGACACAGTTCAACCCATGACACTGGCCTGGTAGGAACAACCCTCCCCATTCTTGTCTTTGGGGACGGCGCCCAACTCTGTAATTCCTCCATGAATTGCTTTACAGTTTAGCAGCAGGGAGAGGCCAGGCCCACCTAGAGAGAGATGTGGGGATTGGGGCAGCCTCCGGACACACCGAGGAGACTTAGGCCAAAACTCCATGTATCCTGGCCCCCAGCCCCTTCTCTGATTGCTGACTTTTGGGGCATCAAGCCCCCCTAATCCTCAGATCCCATCCTGCTCGATGGCTGCCCTGATGTTCACCCAGAGGCCTGTGGGGGCTGTGTGGTCACAGCTGACGTTGTCATGGGGCTTAGAGGACTGGACTTCCTGATTTGGCCATCGCAGCTGGGTCTTCTCCAGACAGGACTATCTTTCAAGTAGTCAGAGCAAGTGTCTGGGGCTCAGTCTCCACCCAGAACAAGAATTTAGGCAGCCTGGTGTCCTCGTGACCGGATGCCTCCCCATGCCCAGGTCTGCCCCGCGGGAGGGCCCTGCAGGCCTCAGACCCTCTCTCCTCCTCAGCGGAAACGTCCTGCTTGGTTGCCTGGAAACGCAGCAGACAAAGCTTTGAGAACTCTGAGGAATTCCACAGCCTGCTCTGGTCAGCTGGTAATTGAGCTACTGCTTCAGGCCTGGGTGGAGCGGAGGCGCTGAGGGTGCAGATCCGTTCTGGGCAGGAACCCCGGGCAGTTAAGAGGCAGGGGTGGTGATGTTGCGGGCAGACTGGGGCCAGTTCTGTGTCTGGAGCGAGGAAAAGGGATCTGGTCCTGAGAGCCGGCTGAAGGGTGGGGTGGGCGCTGAGCGTCAGCTGGGAACATTTGCCCAGATTAAAACCAAACCAACTGATGTCACAGCCGCCCCACGTGTGGCTGATTTTTTGGAAGCATATTGCCAGGTCTTTCTTCCGAGGCATCTCTGGGTGGACTCGAGCCTGTGGCCTTTAGCAGCTGAGCCCCTTCACTCTCGCCGCCAGCTGTGCTGCTCGCTGAGTTTCCGCCTTGAGGGAAGAACCCTGCCTTCCCTCCCCTGGTAGGTCCGTCTCCCAGGAGCCAGCCGTACCTTACACGAGGGCTTGGTTGCAGACAGCGTATTGGGGCAGTGGTCCTGGGCAGTCCCGGGGTGGGGCGAGGCAAGGAAGGGAATACAGACGTGGAGAGGATGCTGAAGGGCGGGTAGGTGGCTGCTGGGGACAGCTGGAGCTCGCTCCCACTGGGCCTTGGGGAGACGATGCTGAGCACCCTGGAGTGACGACCTGCTCCAGGGGGAAGGCTGCTCCTAAAGACGCTGACTCCAGCCTTCCAAGGCCCCTTGCATGGCTGGATGGTGCCTTTGGGCAAAGAGTCGGGAGCTTCCTTCTTGTGCATAGGAAGAGAGCCTGGGGTGGGGGAGGGGTACGGGCAGGGTGCTGAGGGGGCGCTGCCTGCTCACTGTAGAGTGTCCTAGTGTGGCCGTGGTGGATGGAGCCATCTGGGACCAGTGAACCCAGACGACTCCAAGGGGTGGTTGGGTAACATCGCAGGGGGGCTGGGTCCCATCCCCGGGCCCCGCCAGCCCCGGCAGGCTCACTCTGAGTGAGAAGCCCGACGGAGCCCTGCTGTTTGGGGTCTGCGTCAGCTGCTTGGTTTGTGCTTTAGCAGTACCAGGAGATCTCTGAGCTCTGGGCTCCGTGTCCTTGTGCCGGGGTCTGGCTGAGCTTGGATGATCCACGCAGCCTGGGACTTGCTGGGATGTCAGGCCAGCAGGGGTCAAATTATAACCTGCCTGGTGTGCGGCAGCTGACACCACACCCCCACCGTTCCCACCGAGCAACAACCCGGCGAGGGGTCGCGCTCCAGCTGGGCCGGGGCCTCAGGGGCTGCTGTGGCACAGGGTGCTCCCGCCCACTGCGCGAAGCTTGGAGTGAGTCAGAATAAATTAGCATGCTAACGACTGAGGAGGCACGGCAGCCATCTGGAAGCAGGCACGCTGTCACTGGAAAAGCCAAGCTGGTTCCAAAGCTGTACTTAATGTTTCACACGAGCCTCTCCCCCCCACAACCTCGGGGTGCTGGGGCGCCACCTCGGCAGTGAAGGTTGGGCTGGAGGTGGGTGCTGCGCCTTCCCAGATGGGCTGCGACTCCATCTCCTCAGCTGCCACGAAGTACCACGTCAAACCAGAACCACTGCCATAGAGTTGATTCTGACTCATAGTGACCCTACAGGACAGAGTAGGACTGCCTCAGGGGGGCTCCTAGGCTGTAATCCTTATGGAAGCAGTCTGACACACCTTTCTCCCACCGAGCGGCTGCTGGGTTCGAACGGCTGACCTTTTGGTCTGCAGCTGAGTGTTTAACCCCTGAGCCACCAGGGCCTCTCGGTCCCACACAGCGAGGGCAGGAAGGATAGCAGTGTGCTCTGTCAGAGCCTGTAGGCCAGGGCCCGACATCGGGGCGTCGCAGGGCCACTGTCTCTCCAGGGGCTCTAGAGGAGGGTCCTTCCTTGTCTCTCCTGCTTCTGTAGCTTCCTGGCGTGTAGATGCACCTTTACATGGCGTCCTTCCTCTGTCTGTCTGTGTCTCTTCTTTTTTGTAAGACCCCTGTCAGATGGGATTAGGCCCACCCCGCTCCAGTGTGACCTCACGTTAACCTAATGGACAGCATCCACGAAGGCCCTGTTTCCAGAGGAGGGTCCGTTCGCAGGGACTGGGGTCAGCACCTCAGCATAAATGCTGGAGGACACGTTTCAGTGCCTGACAGCCTGTTTCTCCAGCCTTTGTCCCTGGGGACATAGCTACCCGCCCCCCCCCCACAAAGAGCAGAAAGAGTGGTGGCTCAGTGGTAGAACTCTCACCTTCCGTGCAGGAGACCTGGGTTCGAGCCTGGCCAACGCACCTCACGTGCAGTCGCCACCCAGCTGTCAGGGGACGCTGGCATGTGGTTGCAACGCTGAACAGGTTTCAGCGGAGCCTCCAGACTAAGGCAGACCAGGAAGAAAGGCCCGGAAATGCTTCCGAAAATCAGCGAAAATCCTGTGGATCACAACCGTCTGATCCACAACCGAGCACGGGAAAGGCGTGGACTGGGCAGCCTTTCATTCCACCGTGTATGGGGTTAACGCAAGTCAAGGCCAACCTAATGGCAGCTGACGACAACAGCAGCCTCTTCACTTCATGGGAAGCTGCTCAGCAGGGCTGGGGTAGGGATAGGCCTGAGGGCTGACATGTAGGGCAGGGAGGGGGCCACAGAGAGGGAAGGCAGGAATCCTGCTGGGACTCAGGTGCACCTGTGCACACACATGCACACATATGCACACACACAAGCATACATGTACACACGTGCACACACAGGCAAACACACATGCACACGTGCACACACACATTCCTTTGACTCCAGACACAGGTGCTACACCTCAACCTGGAGAGACTCAGAGTTCGAATGAATGGCATCTGGCAGTACTTGGGATGCTTCAGAAAACCGGGGTGTCTGTACTTCGGAATATCTGGCCCTGACTGGGTGTCAGCAAGCAGGACAAACCTGATTCTGATCATTGCCCCACACTCCCTTGAAATCTTGGTTAAGTCACACAGCCTCTCTCTGTGCCTCAGTTTCCCTCTTTGATTACGGGCAGTAAATGCGGCATGCATCCCCAGAGCACCACGGGGTAAACATACATAGGGAAGCGCCTGGGTCCAGGGCCCCAAGGAGGCCGATAGTTACCAACGTTGCTGGGGGCTGGGTGTCAAGTTTGGTAATCTACCACCAGGCACCAGAGTGCCTCTTTCAGGTGTGGGGAGGGGGTTTGCTTAGGAAAGAAGGGAAAGGGCAGGACCCGGGCAACGGGTGTGAGTCCTGTGGCCACTGAAACAAATGAGCTCAGAGTGGGCGGCTTCAAACAACAGCAACTCACCCTCTCCCAGCCTGGAGGCTGGGAGTCTGGAGTCAAGGTGTCAGCAGGGCCACGCTCTCTCCGGAGGCTCTAGGGGTGGCTCCTTCCTTGCCTTGGCTTGCAGCTGCATCACTCCAGCCTCTGCCTCATGACCGTCTTCCCTCTGGTCTCCCTTCTTATTAGGCAGCCAGCCATATTGGATTAGGACACACCCTATCCAGTGTGACCTCATCTTAATAACCTTTCAAGACCAGTTTTCTGCTTTGAATTTTTTGTTGATAACACATGTTTTCAGTAGTGGAATGCAGGCTGAGTCATTGAGTGTGTTACATTTTTGGATGGTAATATAGATTTTGAGAAATAGTGAAAATACATGTTCGTGGGAGCCCATTTGGCACACTGGTCTTGGGTAGCAGGCTTTGTTATGGGGCAACTTGGTGGTGTAACGGTTAAGAGCTACAGCTATAACCAAAAGGCCTGCAGTTCGAATCCACTAGGTATTCCTTTGAAACCCTATGGGGCAGTTCTACCCTGTCCTATAGGGTTACTATGAGTTGGAATTGACTCCATAGCAACAGGTTTTTTCCATTTGGATACATGGGGCACCTCTGGTTTTGCCTAATACCCCAGCTATTTCGCTTCAGTGAGCGTTCCTTTCACCATTACACAAGTCCCCACTGGAGGGAATCAAAGTACACTCTCAAAGAACTCCAGAGGAATGAGAGTGGGTGGGATGCCCTATGTTCCGTGAGTCAGGAAAGGGTTAACTTAGCTAATTTTATCTTCAAAGACTATTTCAAAATAAAGCCACATTCTGAGCTTCCAGGTGGACATGAATTTTAGGGGATGTTATTGAACCCAGGACAGACTGGAGACGCTGGGGAGAGGAGCAGGAGGGGGCCGGGAAGGCACATCGCTCAGCTGTGGGGCAGGAGGCACAGCCTTCTAGAAAATGAGAGGAGCTATTCCAGATGGCAAGGAAGGACTTTTAACCGCGGGCCGCAGACAACCCGGTGTGAGCTGTGTGTCCCTGAGGGCAGAGCCCTCCATGTCCAAGACTTGCAGCAGCATGGTCTGCTGACCCACATGGGCTCTGTAGGGAGAATTATGGAAGAGGGTCCTGGTGCCACATCCACGTCTGCAGACTCAGAAGAGACTGGTCGTGGGAGAGGAGGTCGAGGGAGGCGACTCCACTGGGGTCCGGGCTGCCTGAATTTGCTATGGCTGCAGTCACGTCACAAAGGACTCCAAGCTCGGGGTTATAAGAGCCAGCCATGTGGATTGAAGGAGACACTCACCCACTCTTCTTGAGAATGTAAAATAGTACAAACACCGAAAAAAAAAGTCTGGCGGTTTCTTAAAAAGTTATACATACACCTACTGCATGATCTAGCCGTTCCGTTTGTAGGCATCTACCTGTGATGGTTAAGATTGTGTGTCAGCTTGGCGGGGCCATGATTCTCAGTGTTTTGGTGGTTGTATAATGTTGTGATCCCTTCCCTGTTGAAATCTGATATGTGATCACCCCCATGATGGAGTCTGCTGAGTGGTACTGGCAAGGGCTGGGTATGTGGCGGCTCACTGCTCCCTCAGCCTTCATCTCTCTGCCCTCTGCCACCTACTTCCTTCCTGCTCACCTTGCCAAGGCTTTTGGCTGGTTCTGCATCCTGCAGCTGCCTCTTGTTCATCTGACTTCCCATTCTTGGGACTTGAGGTAGCAGCTTACCTGCCAATGTTGGGATTCGTCAATCCTCACAGCCTGCGAGCAAGAGTCCTGCTTTCCGGCTTGCTGATCTTGGGTTCGCCAGCCCCTGTGGCTATGTGAATTAGGAGAAGCCTCTATCCTGATCCATGGGCTTGGGACGTTCCAACCTCTATAATCACAAGAGCTGCTTCCTTGATATAAATCTCTCTCTATATATGTATTTATAGCTTTACTGGTTTTGTTTCTCTAGGGAACCCAGCCTAAGACACCACCCAAGAGAAAAGGATGCGTGTGCCCACATAAATACTGTACATTGGTGCTTACATCAACTTCATTTGTAATTGCCCAACCTGGAAACCACGAAAATTCCCTTCCGCAGGTGAATGGATAAGCACATTGTTCCTTTATCTGTACGATGGACTACTAACAAAAAACCAAACCAGTTTGTCCATACAATGAGCTATTAACCAAAAAACCAAACCAGTTGCACTCTAGTCAATGCCAACTCATGGCAACCCAGTGTGAGTCACGGTAGAACAGCTCCACAGGGTTTTAATGAAAGAGATTGCCAGGCCTTTCTTATGAGGCACCTCTGGGTGCACTGGAACCGCCAAACTTCCAGTTAGTAGTTGCATGCTTAACTGTCTGCACCACACGGGGACCCCACGGAAGTACAAGAAGGAATGAACTGTGGGTACACTCAACAGCATGGATGAATTTCAAAATAATTATGCTGCTTGAAAGAAGCCAGACAAAAAAGAGGACATACTGAATAATTCCATTTGTTTAAACCGTGGTATTTTTAACGGCCTCATGTGCGTGTGAAAGTTGGACAGTGAATAATGTAGGCTGAAGAAGAATTGATGCCTTTGAATTATGCTGTTGGCGAAGAATATTGAATATACCATGGACTGCCAGACACACAAACAAATCTGTCCTGGGAGAAGTACAGCCAGAATGCTCCTTAGAAGCAAGGATGGCGAGACTTTGGAAATGTTTTCAGGAGGGACCAGTCCCTGGAGAAGGACATCGTGCTTGGGAAAGTGGAAGGTCAACAGAAGACCCTCAGTAAGATGGACTGACACAGTGGCTACAGCAATGGGCTCAAGCATAACAACGACTATGAAGATGGAGCAGGACCGGGCAGCGTCTCGTTCTGTGGCACATAAGGTCTCTATGAGTCAGAACTGACTCGCCGGCACCTAACAGCAAGATTCTGGGAGGCGTGAACTAATCTTCAGTAGCAGAAAGCAGGTCGCTGCTTGCCTAGGGCGAGGGTGAGCAGCAGCAGGAAGCAGAAACGAATCACAAACAGACAGGAGGACGTTGTTGGGTGTGATGGATTTGTCCACCTTCCTGATGGTGGCCATGGTTTCACAGAAGTACACCTGTGCCAAAACTTTCCCAGTTTTACACTTTAAATACGTGCAGTTTATTGTATGTCAGTTACATCTCAATAAAGCTGTTTTAAAAACACATTTTAAACTTAGAATTTACCACCAAGAAAATACAAAAAAGAACCAGGCCTTTCAAAACACTAGAGAAAAATAAAATAGTAAAGAAAACAGCTCTCAAAGCCAAAGACAGGGAAAGAAAAAGGAAAACAAAGCATAAATAACAGATGTATGAACAAACATGTCTGTTTTGACAACAGCCAATTTAAAGAAAACAATCTGAAAATGAACTGTCTATACAAGGTGCACCAAAAACGACACTTGCGGGTTTAAAAGCAAAGGAAGGCAGAGACGATAAGCAAACCTCGACAATAAGGAAAGGATCGGTAAAGCTCAAATCAGACAAAGTTAAAGAACCACGAAGGGACAGATAGTGACTTGATCTTCAGAAATGATTCGAGACTCAGTAAGGATGTGACACAGGGGGCCCACGAGTTCACAGAGAAATTATATTGCCTTGGGCTGAAAGGGAAGAGAGTTCAAAGCCCTAAGAGGCCTGTAGCCCTGACTTCCTAAGGCTAGGAAGCAGGCTGAGAAAACTCAGGTGACAATGTTGTTATTAGCTGCCGTCAAGTTGGCCCCTAACTCGTGGTGACTCCATGTTTGCCAGAGTGGAACTGCACTCCACAGGGTTTTCAACGGTGGTGCAATGGTTTGTGCTCGGCTGCTAACCGAAAGGTTGGTGGTTTGAACTCACACAGCGGTACTGTGGAAGAAAAGTTCTGGCAATCTACTCCTGTAAAGATTACAGCCAAGAAAACCTTATGGAGCTCAGTTCAACTCTGTAACACATGGGGTGGCCGTGAGTCAGAATCAGCTTGATGGCAAATAGCAACAACAATCTCATGGAAGTAGGTCACCAGGTATCTTAGGCTGGGTTCTCTAGGGAAGCAAAACCAGTAAAGCATATAAGCATATATATAGAGAGAGAGATATCGAGGAAATGGCTCATGCCGTGGGTCAGGCTGGATGCTTCTCCTGAAGGACACAGCTGCAGGGGCTGGTGAACCCAAGATCGGCAGCAGGTCAGGCAGCAGGCCTCTGGCTCACAGGCTGCGGAGGGTGACAAATCCCAGGATAAGCAGGCAAAATGGCAGATAAGCTGCTAGCTCAAGTTCCAAGAACAGGAGGTCAGTCAAACAGGAGCCAGCTGTAGGATCCAGAATGAATAAAAGCCCACGAGATTTGCCAGAAAGTCCACCTATATTGAATGCAGGCCACACCCCCAAGGAAACTCCCTTTCAAATGACTGGCTACTCACAGCAGACCCCATAATGGAGGTGATCACATTATATCACATGTCATCATGGAGGTGATTATGTCATGATACGACTGCCAAACTACATCCTAACTGCGAAACCACTGAGGATCACGGCCCAGCCAAGGTGACACGCAACTTTAACCATCACACAAGGCCTTTCTTCTGAGGTGCTGCTGGGAGGGTCTGAGCTTCCAAGGTGCCGCTGGGTGGGTTCAAGCTTCCAAGGTGCTGCTGGGAGGGTCTGAGCTTCCAAGGTGCTGCTGGGTGGGTTCAGACTGGGTTGGGGTTAGTAGTCGAGTGTTTAACCACCTGTGCTGTCAAGTGAAAATGTGGGGTGTTTATCATGGAAAAAGAGACATGACAGGGAATGGAGCCCGGAGCTCAGAGAGTGGAACCACAGCCATAAAGAATCACTTCAGGAGCAGAACCGGGCCCCGATTAAGGAACCGGCTGATTTCAGGGCTGTGGAGGCCCACTTTTGAACAGAAGTGGCAATTGTGCTCATCTCATCCCCCATTTCACAATGGGTGGGGTGGGGGCGAAAGGGTGGGGTAGGGGGCAGATCACTTGTCTCCTCACAGGTCTTCAGCCCAAGAGGAGCCAGACTCCAGGAGCTGTGTCTGAGGAGCCTCGTCTGCACCTGGACCTAATTTCATGATGAGATCCTGGACTTCGAGCTGATGCTAAACTGGGATGAGATTTGAAGGGAGGTGAGTATGTTTTGCATGTGGGAGGAGCGAGATTTGTGGCCAGAGGATGGACGGTGCCAGGTTGCATTCTCCAGAGACGGCTGCAACAATACCTCCCACCCTACATTCTTCCTTGCAACGTGAGCTTGCTGAACCCCCGGTCAAGGTGGAACAGCTCTCTCCACCTCTTTGAATCTGGGTGACCCCCAACTGCATTGTTCAAAAGAATATAGCGGAAGTGATTCCATCCATTCTGGGCATCATTTAACTGGACTGATGACTTCCCCTTCAGACCATTGAATGAAAGTGACAATGCTGAGACCACCATGCTGTGAGAAGCCCAAACCTCATGAAAAGGCCGTGTGTGGGCAAGTTGGTCGGCATCCCCTGCTGAACTCCCAGCCAACAGCTACCTTTAACTGCCAAGTCTGCCATCTTGGATGTTCAGCCCCATTCACTCTCAACTGCAACTGCATAGGAGCCCCAAGCAAGAACTTCCCACAGAGCCATGAGAGATAAGAGTAAAATGTTATGAGGATGGCACCATGAATATAAGGTGCCTGGTGGCATAGTGGTTAACCAAAAGGTCAGCAGTTTGAATCCACCAGGTGCTCCTTGGAAACTCCATGGGGCAGTTCTGCTCTGTCCTATAGGGTCACTGTGAGTCGAAATCGGGTAGTTGAGTAGAACCAGGCAACATTTTGTTCTGTTATACGTAAGGTTGCCTTGAATCGGAGCTGACTCGATAGCACCTGACAACAACAACAGTGAGTAGGGGGTGCTTGTGGTAGCTTTCTAGGGCTCCTGTAACAAAGTACCACAAATTAGATGGTTCAAAAGAACAGAAATTTATTGTCTCACAGTTCTATTTGGGAACAGATGGGAGAGTCTATACTGATACAAATGACTGAATAAATCAATAAATAGAGAAGAGACAAATCTCCCATGTAGAAGAATTCCAAATAATTTATGTAGGTACTCTGCTGTCAAGGAGGGGGAGCATAACTCCATTCGTTAAGTGTGGGCCATGTAGGGTGACTTTCATGCAAAGCGGACAGTGTGGAAGGTGGGAGTAACGTTACAGTGGTTAAACTTGACGAACATGACCTCAGCCAGTGATCAAAGTCAACGCCAACAGTGATGAGTCGTGTTGATAGTATGTGCCCTTGAAACGAGCCCTTCATATGATGTGATACAAGTAGCACCTTATCTCTGTGGTCTTCTTCCCCAAAACCCATGACGCCAGTCAATCATGAGAAAAGCTCCCGACAAATTCCAATAGAGGGGAATCCTGGCCATTACTCCTCAAAACTGTTGCTATCATCTACAACAAGGGAATTCTGAGAACCTTTCACAGCCGAGCGGAGCCTAAGGAGACATGACAGCCAAATGCCATGTGGGGTTGTGGATGGGGTCTTGGAACAAAAAAACACATTAGGTAAAAACCAAGGAAATCTGAATAAACTATGGGGTTTACTTAATAACAATGTATTGGTCTTTATAATGACATTTTGCTTTCTTCATGTATGTCCTTGATGCCATCCCACAGCTCATCTTGTCTTCAGTCGTTTGAGTCCAATGCATCAAATCTGTTCTAGAGGTGGTCTCTAAATTCAGATGGGATATACTCAAGGTTGTACTTTGGCTCTTGTGGACTTGTTTTAGTTTTCTTCGGCTTCAACTTGAACTTGCATATGAGCAATTGATGAGCAGTTGTCAAGAATTTCATTTTACTTGGATCCACAATCATTGCCCATGGAAGCAGCAGTCAAGAAATGAATCGATGTATTGGTTGGGCAAATCTGCTTCCAAAGACCTCTTTATAAAGTGTTAAAAAGCAAAGATGTCAACTTGAGGACTAAGGTACACCTGACACAAGCCATGGTATTTTCAATCATCCATACGCATGCAAAAGCTGGACAATGAATAAGGAAGACTGAAGAATTGATACATTCGAATTATGGTTTTGGTGAAGAATATTGAATATACCATTGCGATGGTTACTGTTATGTGTCAACTTGGCTAGGCCACGATTCTCAGGTGTTATGTAATTACCCTCCATTTTGTGATCTGATGTAACGGGAGTTTCCAGTATATATGGATGTTCCTGCAAAGCTCTCTCTCAATCCTGCACCCAACTTGTCATCATCTGACCTCTGGTTCTTGGAACATGAGCCAGCAGCCTGCCGCTTGACCCAGTGGCATCACTAGGGTTGGTGTCACCCAGTGTGGGAGCTCCTGGTATGACCCGCGTGTTAATTATCGCGATACTGTAGCTAAAACACCAGAAAATTTGACGAAATCTGTGACTATAAAAGCACCAGCAGCAACGAAAACAACAGTGTGTGCTCGTAGCAGGTGCAGACGGAACAGCGTAGTAATTGGGTAATAATGACGGCTCTGACTGGAGCACGTTGGGGTGTTCAAAGAGTACATTAGCATAGAGTGTTAGACTTGTAGGTATATTGCTACATGAAAGCTGGGCTTATGAAAAAAATTCTTGTTGTAACTAACTATGGGGATATTTTTATAAAAAATAAAAAAATTTCTGCTGAAACACTGTACAAAAATGTTATAGGCAGTCATTTTGATGTCACCCATCTCTGACAGTGTCACCTGGTGTGGTCCACACCACCCCCCAACCCTTCTAGTGTTGCCACTGGCCTGACCTGCAGATTTTGGGACTCGCTAGCTCCTACAGCCTCATGAACAAGCAGCATGCCCTCTGACCTGCCAATTTTGGGTTTGTCAGCCCCTGGAACCATGTGAGTCAGGAGAAGCATCCAGCTTGACACCTGATCCATGGATGTGGGACTTGCCAGCCTCCACAACTGGGCGAGTCATTTCCTTGAAATAAATCTTTCTATACATATACGCTTCACTGGTTTTGTTCCTCTAGAGAACCCATCCTAAGACATTTGGTACAGAAAGTGGTCCTAGAGGAACAAAATCGTAAGTATGAGTTTTCTGAATTTGTTCTCGAGTCTGGCTAGCCTTAAAGGCACTGGTGACTCTGACTCCAGCAGTAAAGAGGGCACTGATAATCCATGGCATGAGCTGGCGATAGAAATACACAAAATGTCGCCACCACTGGATCAAACATTTGTGAGAAACGAGGCTCTGGGTGATTACATATTTGATACTTTTCTACAATTTTGTCTTATTGTAAGAGTGGGTGAGTTACAATGCCAACTGAATTCCCAGCCTCAAATGGTGTCTGAAGCTAAAGTGACAGCAATGATTGACAAGAAATGGGATCTTGAAACTTGGGATAGGGACATATGGGCAGATAATCAGGAAGCTGGAGACCTTGAGCCCCTAAATTCTGTTGAATCACTTCTGTCAACAGAACCAGCCCTCTTACTCCCATCTGAAGAAATTACTTCATCTTTGTCTGCTAAGTCACTGTCATGGATTGAATTACTTCTCCCCAAAAATGTGTATATCAGTTTGGCTGGGCCAATGACTTCCAACATTGTGTGGTTGTCCTCCATTTTGTGATTATAATTTTATGTTAAAGAGGATTAGGGTGGGATTATAATACCACCCTTACCGTGGTCACATCCCTGATCCAATGTAAAGGGAGTTTCCCTGTGGTGTGGACTGCACCACCTTTTATCTCTCAAGAGATAAAAAGGAAAGGGGAGCAAGCAGAGAGTTGGGGACCTCACACCACCGAGAAAGCAGTGTCGGGAGCAGACCACGTCCTTTGGACCTGAGGTTCCTGCACTGAGATGCTCCCAGACCAAGGGAAGACTGATAACAAAGACCTTCCCCCAGAGCTGACAGAGAGAAAAGGCTTCCCCTGGAGCCAGTGCCCTGAATTTGGACTTCTAGCCTACTGGACCGTGAGAGAATAAACTTCTCTTTGTTAAAGCCATCTACTTGTGGTATTTCTGTTACAGCAGCATAAGTTGACTAAGACAGTCACCCTCCCCAGTAAAACTATAAGTCCCTCCACCCCCATTTGATGAGATCAACCCAGCAGTGCCTGAAGAGTCTTTGTTTAAGATATTGCCTGGGGCAGTGCCTGGAGCATTACCTGAGGCACATGCCTTATGAGACCTTTCTGAAAGTCCCCAGAGCTTGCCCCTTCACCCATTTTTGCTTCTAGACCTATAACCAGGCTTAAGTCCCAGTGAACCCCAAGAGGTGAAGTACAAAATGTGACCCAGGAGGAGGTAAGCTACACTGCAAAAGAACTGCTTGGTTTAGCTAATATGTACAAACAGGTACTGGGGAATATATGTGGGAATGGCTATTAAGGGTGTGGGATAATGGTGCAAGGATCATAAAACTGGATCAGGTTGAGTTTATTGATAAGGATCCACCAAGCACAGATTCTTCATTCAATGTTTCAGCTCAAGAGGTTAGGAAAGGATGTAATAGTTTATTTGGTTGGTTCGCTGAAGCATGGATTAAGCAGTGGCCTACACTAAATCAAGTTGAAGTATTAGACCTGCCTTAGTGTACTGTACAAGCAGGTATCCAAATGCTTGGGGAAATTGGCATATTAGGATGGATTTATAAGGTTAGACCCACAAACCCACACATGGAGCACCCAGAGGACACACCTTTTACCACAATGGTGATGAACAAATTTGTGAAGGGAACCCTAGAATCCTTGAAGACTGCTGTGATTGCTAGTCTGTGTAAGTCAGATTTGACAGTGGGAACTTCCTTAACTGAATTAAGACACCTAACTACAATGGGGCCGATTGGACCCAGTAGTGGTTGGGGCCAAGTGGGGGCATTCAGTTGACAAAGACAAGGTAGGTGTGGTTACCATAATGGATAGGGGAGTCAAAGATGCAATCAGAATAGTCCGACCTGTACAGGCTTATGGCATTGGCTACTTAGTCATGGCAACCCTAGGAGTGAAATAGATGGGAAATCTACTAAATATTTACTTGATCTGTACAAGTGCAAGAGTTCTAGGTCAAGTGAAAGGCAGCCTAACTTGAATTGCCAGAATAGAGAGCCACAGTCCCTCAATCAATTTCCAGACATGAGCCAGTTAACAAACACACAATCCCTTGAACAAAGGGGTGGCCAGGTCCACTTGAGAAAGGACCCCACTACGCCACCAAAAATGTATACTGTTAGTCTTTCTCCCAGCATTCTCCAAAGGGATCTGTGGCCTTTTATGAGAGTGAATGTTCATTGGGGAAAAAGAAATAATCAGACTTTTGGGGGGTTATTGGGCACTGGCTCTGAACTGACACTAATTCCAGGATATCCAGAATGTCATTGTGGCCCAACAGTCAGAATGGGGACACAAGAAGATCAGGTTATTAATGGAGTCTTAGCTCAGGTTGATCTCACAGTGGGTTCAGTGCATCCTTGAACCCATCTTGTAGTGATTTCTCCAGTTCCAGAATGCATAATTGGAATAGATATACTCAGCAACTGTCAGAACCTCCACATTGGATCCCTGACAAATGAAGTAAGGGCTATTATGGTAGGAAAAGCCGAGCGGAAGCCATTAGAACCACTCCTACCCAGGAAAATAATAAACCAAAAGCAATACTGCATTCCTGGAAGGGTTGCAGATATTACTGCCACCATCAAGGACTTGAAGGATGCAGGGGTGGTGATTCCCACCACATTCCCATTCAACTTGCCTTTTTGGGCTGTGCAAGAAACAGACAGATCTTAGAGAATGACAGTGAATTATCAAAAACAACCAGGGGGTGGCTCCAGGTGCAGCTGTTGTTCCAGATGTAGTTTCATTCCTTCAGCAAATTAATCCATCTCCTGGTACCTGGTATGCAGCTATTGATCTGGCTAATGTCTTTTTTTTCCATACCTGTTTTGAAGGGTCACCAGAAGCAGTTTGCCTTCAGCTGGCAAGGTCAGAAATACACCTTCACTGTCCTACCTCAGTAGTATGTCACTTCTTCAGACCTATGTGATAATTTAGTCCATAGGGAACTTGATCGCCTTTTCTTTCCACAAGATGTCATACTGGTCCATTACATTGATGACATTATGCTGATTGGACCTAGTAAGGAATAAGTGTCAATGACTCTGGACTTACCGGTAAAACATTTGTGTACTAGAAGGTGAGAAATTAATCTGGCAAAAATTCAGGCTTCCTACACCTCAGTGAAATTTCTAGTCGTCCAGTGGTGTGGGGAATGTTGGGATATTCCTTCTAAAATGAAGGATAAATTATTGCATCTGGCCCGTCCCACAACTAAAATGGAGGCACAACGCCTAGTGGGCCTCTTTGAATTTTAGAGAACACATAACCCTCATTTGCATGTGCTACTGTGGCGATTTATCAAGTGACTCCCAAAGCTGCTAATTTTGAGTTGGGCCCAGAACAAGAGAAGGCTCTGCAACAGATTCAAGGAGCAGTGCAAGCCGCTCTGATATTTGGGCCATATGATCCAGCTGATCCAATGGTGCTTGAAGTGTCAGGGCAGATAGAGATGCTGTTTGGAGCATGTGGCAGGCCCCTATTTGTGAATCACAGTGCAGACCCTTAGGATTTTGGAGCAAAGCCCTGCCATCCTCTGCAGATAACTACTCTCCTTTTGAGAGACATTGTTTGGTTTGTTACTGGACCTTAGTAGAGACTGAACACTTAACCCTGGACCACCAAATCACCACGTGGCCTGAGCTTTCCATCATGAATTGGGTGTTGTCTGACCCACAGAGTCATAAAGTTTGACGTGCACAGCAGCACTGCATCATTAAATGGAAGTGGCACATACGAGATCCAGCCCAAGCAGGACTTGAAGGCACAAGTTCCATGAGGAAGTGGTTCAAGTGCCCATGGTCTCCACTCCTGTCACATTACCATCCATCTCCCCATCTGCACCTATGGCCTCATGGGGAGTTCCTTATGATCAGTTGACTAAGGAAGAGAAAACTCATGCCTGGGTCACAGGTGGTCCTTAAAAATAGACAGCGGCAGCACTGTAGTCCCTTTCCGGGACCTCTCTGAAGGACAGTGGTGAAGGAAAACCCTCTCAATGGGCAGAACTTTGAGCAGTGCACCTGGTTATTCACTTTGCTTTGAAGGAGACATGCCAGATGTGAGATTGTATACTGATTCATGGACTGTGGCCAGCAGTTTGGCTGGACTTGGAAGGAACATGATTGGAAAATAGGACACAAGGAGGTATGGGGAAGAAGTCTGTGTATAGACCGCTTTGAAAGGGTCAAAGATGTGAAGATATTTGTGTCTCATGTGAGTGCTCATCAAGGGTCGACCTCACCAGAGGGTGATTTTAACAATCAAGTGGGCCGGACGATGCAGTCTGTGAAAACAGGTCATCCTCTTTCTCCAGCCACTTCCACCATTACCCAATGGGCTCATGGACAAAGTGGCCATGGTGACAGGGGTGGAGGTTATTCATGGGCTCAGTAACTTGGACTTCCACTCACTGCTAAGTGCCCAATCTGCCAGCAGCAGAGACCAGCACTGAGTCCCCTATATGACATCATTCCTCGAGGTGATCAGTCAGCAAGCTGGTGGCAGGTTGATTACATTTGACTCTTTCCATTGTGGAAAGAGCAGCATTTTGTTGTTACGGTGACAGACACTTATTCTGCATATGGATTTGCCTTCCCTATATGCAAGGCTTCTACCAAAACTAGCATCTGTGGACTTACAGAACGCCTTATCCACTGTCACGGTATCCCACACAGTGTCGCCTCAGATCAAGGGTCTAACTTCACAGCAAATAAAGTGCGATAGTGGGTCCATGCTCATGGAATTCACTGGTCTTACCATGTTCTCCAACGTCCTGAAGCAGCTACCTTGATAGAACAATGGAATGGCCTTCTAAGGACACAAATATAGTGCCAGCAAGGTGGCCACACTTTGCAGGGGTGGAGAAATGTTCTCCAGGAAGCTGTATATGCTCTAAACCAGTGTCCAATATATGGTGCTCTTTCTTCCATAGCCAGGACTCATGGGTCCAGGACTCAAGGGGTGGAAATGGGAGTAGCACCACTCGCCATTACCCCTAGTGACCCACTAGCAAAATTTTACTTTCTGTCCCCATAATCCGAAGCTCTGCAGGTCTGGAGGTCTTAGTTCCAAAAAGAGGAATGCTCCCGCCTGGAGAATCATCGATTCCATTGATTTCCTCAATTCCACCTGGCCACTTTGGGGTCCTTATACCTCTGGATCAACAGGCAATGAAGGGAGTTACCATATTGGCTGGTGTGATTGATCCTGATTACCAAGGGGAAATCGAATTGATATTACATAATGGAGGTAAAGAAGAGTATGTCTGGAATGTAGGAGATTCCTTAGGGTGTCTCTTAGTATTATCACATCCTGTGATTAAAGTTAATAGAAAACTACAGCAACCCAATTCTGAGCTGCCTTCTCAAAGTAGAGCCGACCCTAATGACGTGGGTGGAGTAAAGCTTTTGGGACCTTTATTTGCTGATGTGGCACAACTCAAAACGAGAAGAAACAGCTGCAAACATCCATTAATAATCCGAATCTGGAATGTATGAAGTATGAATTTAGGAAACTTGGAAACGGTCAAAAATAAAATGGAGTGCATAAACATCGAAATCCTAGGCATTAGTGAGCTGGAGTGGACTGGTATTGGACTTTCTGAAGCAAACATATGGTGTACTATGCCGGGAATGACAAATTGAGGAGGAAGGACATTGCTTTCATTATCAAAAATAACATTTTCAAGATCTCTCCTGAAGTACAGCGCCATCAGCGATAGGATACTATCCATATGCCTACAAGGAAGACCAGTTAATACGACTATTATTCAAATTTAAGCACTAACCACTAAGGCCAAAGATGAAGAAATTGAAGATTTTTACCAACTTCTGTAGTCTGAAATTGATCGAACATGCAATCAAGATGTAATGATAGTTACTGGAATGCGTAAGCTGGAAACAAAGAAGAATTGGTAGTTGGAATGTACGGCCTTGGTGATAGAAAAGACACTGGAGATCTCAAAATAGAATTTTGCAAGACCAACAACTTCTTCATTGTGAATACATTTTTCACCAACATAAATGGTGACTATACACATGGACCTTTCCAGGTGGAACATGCAGGAATTAAATCGACTACATCTGTGGAAAGAGATGATGGAAAAGCTCAATATCATCAGTAAGAACAAGGCTAGGGGCTGACTGTGGAACAGACCGTCATTTGCCCATATGCAAGTTCAAGCTGAAACTGAAGAAAATTAGAACAAGTCCACGAGAGCCCAAGCATGACCTTGAGTATATCCCACCTGAATATAGAGACCATTTTAAGGA
Source organism: Elephas maximus indicus (assembly GCF_024166365.1). Lineage (NCBI taxonomy): Eukaryota > Metazoa > Chordata > Mammalia > Proboscidea > Elephantidae > Elephas > Elephas maximus. Next base: position 118,790,548 of record NC_064828.1, on the reverse strand, counting down.
TAGATTTGACACATTGAACACTAATGACTATTGTTTTTCATAGTGGTTGTACTATTTTGCATTCCCACCAGCAGTGCGTAAGTTTCACTCTCCCCACAACCTTTCCAACATTTATTGTTTGATTCATGCCAGTAATATTGGAGTGAGATGGCATCTCATTGTAGTTTCTTTCTTTCTTTCATTTTTTCTTTTTAACTGCCAGGAAGTTCAACACTAAACATAATGCTTAGTTAGTATAATCATTTCAGTCTAGATTGTTCTTTAATTTTATTTTATTGTGGTTCAAGTGAAGTTTACAGCTTGTTAGTTTCTCATTCAAAAATTTATTCACATACTGTGTTTTGTGACATTGGCTGCAATCCCCACAATTTGACAGCACTTTCTCCCTTTCCACCCCAGGTTCCCTGTGTCCATTTGCCCAATTTCTGTTCCTTCCTGCCTTCTGGTCTTGCTTTCAGGCGGGAATTGCCCATTTGGTCTTGACTGAACTAAGAAGCATGTTCCTCATGTGTGTTATTGTTTGTTTTATAGGCCTGTCTGATCTTTGTCTGAAAAGTGGGCCTTGGGAGTGATTTCAGTTCTGAGTCAGCAGAGTATCTGGGGGCCATAATCTCATCTTAGTTTTGCTTTGCATTTCTCTAATGGCTAATGATTGAAAACGTTTCTTCACGTCTGTTAGCTGCCTGAATGTCCTTGTTGGTGAGGTGTCTGTTTATATCCTTTGCCCATTTCTGATTGGATTATTGGTCTTTTTGTTGCAGAAGTGTTGAAACATTCTATAGATTTTAGAGTTTAGATCCTTGTTGGATAGCCTTTGTAATTTTGATGGAAATTTCCAGTTGCCCTCCACGTGGGACTGTGCAAGTTCACAACAGCAGTGTTTGGGGGTGACTGTTTCTCCCTGGGTGGCGCATATGGTTAAGTGCTCAGCTACTAACCGAAAGGTTGGTATTTCAGAAGAAAGGCCTGGTAACCTGCTTCCAAAAGTTCACAGCCGTAAAAACCCTGTGGGGCACAGTTCTGTTTTGACTCACACGGGGTCGTCATGAATCGAAATTCACTCGATGGCAATTGGTTTTTTTGGTTTGGTTTCTCCACAGCCTCACCCACACAGTATGCTACCAAACTTTTGGATTTTTACCACTCTGATGGATGAAAATGGTATCTTCGTGTGGTATGTTTTCTAAAATTGAGGCGAAATTCAAATACATTAAGCATACAGTTTGAGTTTTGACAAATGTTTACCCCAGCATAACCCACATCTCTTTGAAGATATAGAATACTTCCACACCCCACAGAGATTCCTCGAGTCCCTTCTCCCACCCGGAGGCAACTGCTGTTCTGTTCTCTTTCACCATAGATTTTGCCCGCACTAGAACTTTGTGTAGATGGAATCACAGAGTAAGTATTCCTTTTGGTCTGTCTTGTTTCACTCCACATATGTTTTTGAGGTTCAAACATGTTGTTGCCTCAGTATTTCATTATCCTTCATTGCAGTCTTCCATTGTATGGATGGATTACAGACTGTTTATCCATTCTACTGTTGATGGACATGTGGGTAGTTTCTAGTTTTGGGTTATGGCCAATAAAGCTGCTACAAGCATTCATATACAGATCTTTATGTGGGCATGTTTATTTCTCTCAAGTAAATTCTGAGGAGGGGAATAATCAGGTCAAAAAGTAGGTGTGCTGCTGCTAGACTGACTTCTTAAGTGATTGTACCGTTGTACCCTTCCACTAGCAATAGGAGAGTTCCAGGTTCTCCACATCCTCACCAACACTTGGTGCTGTCAAGCTTTTTACTCTTGCCATTTTGGTGGATGCATCTCTTTACTCACTGGCTTCCCCTCTCTGGGAAAGTCCCAGTGAAGATGGTGAGTGTGTCTGTGAGTGGCCTTAGCTGGTTCCAGGCTGTCACCTTGCCTGGCTGTGAGCACCCAAAGGTGGGACCATGTCAGTCTGGTTCAGCCTCACTCAGCTCTGGGCATAGCAGGGGCCTAACCCCTGTGTCCTGAATGCGTGGACTCCACTTCTTCCAGGATGTCAGAGTACTGCTTGATCGGAGCAGGGTCCTTGTCTGGCTGTGGCCCCGTGCACTCCTGTATGGGATCGCACCTCTCACCCTGGACACATGCAGTCTAGACATCAGCACCTGGATGGTGGTGGCTGGGCTGCTCCACGTAGAGCCCAGCCCAGGGCCTGGTTCAGAGCGGCAGACACAGTGGATCTGTTGGATGAATATTTGAAGGAAGCTTTTCCCACTGGGCAAATGAGGTAGATCAGTCAATCTGAGCAAATGAGCAAGGAAAACCCCAAAAGTTAGCAGGTGAGCATACATACTGTCCCCTAAAAGATATGTTCATGTCTTAACCTCTGGACTGTGTGAAAAAAAAAAAGGACTGTGTGAACCGGACTTTATTTAAAAAAGGGTCGTTACAGATGTGATCAAGTTAAGGATCTCAAGATGAGATCGTTTGGGATTATAACTCATCACCCGGGGGAGGGGGCTGTCAGCACCTGTCCCCTACCCCACCCACAGACAGTGCCCCATGGGCTCTCCAAATGCCTCGCCTGTGCCTCTCTGCTCCCCTCCCGCTGTTGGAGAGATGAGTAAACCAAGGCTCAGGGCCATCCCGTGACTTGTCACAGCCCCTGGCTGCAGGCACTGGGGCTGCCACAAGGCCTGTGTCCACTGCAGCCCCTGGAGAGGACAGCATTAGTGCTGTCCAGGGCTCACCCGGTCCTCAGGAAGAGTTAGGAGTCAGACAGGTGGCCTGCTGGACAATCATCACAACCATGACAGTACTCACAATGAGAGGCCCCGAGACACTGAGTGGTCACTGAGTTGACATGGGGCCCTGACCCAGGCCTCAGCCTTTGGTGAGGGTAGCCCTGTGGTCCCAGCTGCCCTCTGCTGGTCCCCAGAGGGCCCGGTCAGCTGTGGATCCTGTGATCACTGGGTGGGACCTCACTGGTAGCCTGGTAACCCTAGGCCTCCTCAGGTCAGAGCCAATGAGAGAGCCCTGCACACAATGGGATGAGAATATGTTAATGACACGCAAATTAGGGGTTATGATGTCAGGAGGCTCTGCCCCAGGTAGGAGGGGCTGGCCCAGGGTCTGGAGCTTGGTCACTGAGGATATAGAGGAGAGGAAAGGAGAAGGGAGAATGGAGAGAGAAGAAGAAGAGACAGATAGAGGGAGAAGAAAGAGGAAGGGATAGAAAAGAGAAAAGACAGAGGGGAGGGCTTGAGGGGAGAAGCATTAATGCCTCATGTCTCCTGCTGTCCAGAGGCATCCCACAGAGCAGTTGTGCCCATTTGAGGACCACCTTCCTCAGGTTATTGGCACAGGGAGCCTCTGCACCCTGTGGAGGCCCAGCCCACCACAGCGCATGGCTTTACCCTGAAAAACAACACCCAGGTCAGGAGGAGGGGGGTTTAGAGGCTGTGAGCTCAGAACCGTGGTCCTAGGGGAGAGGTTTAGAAGCCAGAGGGGGAAGGCCACTATCGATCTGAGAACCAGGTCCCAAACCTGACCCCGGGACCAGGATGGCTGCAGGACCAAATATGGCTCCACAGACAGGGAAAAAGCTGGGTCTGGGTTTAGGTCCCCTACTGAGCTGGTGGGGCCTGACCTGCTCTGAGAAGATGAAGCAGAGTGGGCCAACCCACATCTGCAGCTGACCAGATGGGTGCTAAACTTGGCCTGGCCCCAAGAGTCTGGGGCTGGATGATGCTTAGCTTGCTCAATAAACCCGCCACGATGGTGTGTTTCTGTGACTCCCCCTTAGCCTTCTCTGTAGACATTTTCTTAAACAGCTTTGACTTCTCCACTGACCTGAGGTGGAAAGGCAGGGCTTGGGTAACCATGAGAGCCCAAATTTAGAGTTCCACCTCTACAGCACTGTAGCATCAGGCTACTGATTGAAGGAACCCTACAAACCCCAAACCCCAAGCCAAACCCATTGCTGTTGAGTCTATTCTGATAGTGATCCTACACAACAGAGTAGAGCTGCCCCATAGGGTTTCCAAGGCTGTAATCTTTACAGAAGCAGACTGCCACATCTTCCTCCCATGGAGCAGCTAGTGGGTTCGAGCCACTGACCTTCTGGTTAACAGCCGAGCTCTTAACCATTGCACCACCAGGGCTCCTCCAAACCCCAAGTAAGAGTAAAACAAAGGGAGCAAACAAAAGCCCCTCTAGACATATTAAAATGCAGAAAGCAAAAGACAAGGAGAAAATTCTCTAAAGTAGCTAGAAGAGAGAGATTATCTTTAAAACAGCAGTAAATCTACAGAAAATAGACAAAAAAAATTTTTTTATAGTGCTTTAAGTGAAAGTTTGCAAATCAAGTCATTCTGTCACATAAAAACTTATATACACCTTGCTACATACTCCCAGTTGCTCTCCCCCTAATGAGACGGCCCACTCCTTCCCTCTACTCTGTCTTTCGTGTCCATTCTGCCAGCTTCTAACCCCATCTACCCTCTCATCTCCCCTCCAGAAAGGAGATGCCAATGTAGTCTCAAGTGTCCACCTGATCCAAGAAGCTCACTCCTCACCAGCATCCCTCTCCATCCCATTGTCCAGTCCAATCCATGTTTGAAAAGTTGGCTTTGGGAATGGTTCCTGTCCTGGGCCAACAGAAGGTCTGGGGGCCATGACCACCGGGGTCCTTCTAGTCTCATTCAGGCCATTAAGTCTGGTCTTATGAGAATTTGGGGTCTGCATCCCACTGCTCTCCTGCTCCCTCAGGGGTTCTCTGTTGTATTCCCTGTCAGGGCAGTGATTGGTTGTAGCCGGGCACCATCTAGTTCTTCTGGTCTCAGGATGATGTAGTCTCTGGTTCATGTGGCCCTTTCTATCTCTTGGGCTTGTAATTACCTTGTGTCTTTGGTGTTCTTCGTTCTCCTTTGGTCCAGGTGGGTTGAGACCAATTGATGCATCTTAGATGGCCGCTTGCTAGCATTTAAGACCCCGGAAGCCATTCTCCAAAGAGGGATGCAGAATGTTTTCTTAACAGTTTTTATTATGCTAATTGACTTAGATGTCCCCTGAAACCATGGTCCCCAAAACCCTGCCCCTGCCACGCTGGCCTTCGAAACTTTCAGTTTACTCAGGAAACTTCTTTGCTTTTAGTTTAGCCCAGTTGTGCTGACCTCGCCTGTATTGTGTGTTCTTTCCCTTCACCTAAAGTAGTTCTTATCTACTATCTAATTAGTGAATATCCCTCTCCTACCACTCATAACCAGCAAAGAATATTTTCTTCTCTGTTTAAACTCTTTCTTGAGTTCTTATAATAGTGGTCTTATACAATATTTGTCCTTTTGCAACTGATTAATTTCACTTAGCATAATGCCTTCCAGGTTCCTCCATGTTATGAAATGTTTCACAGATTCCTCGCTGTTCTTTATCGATGCGTAGTATTCCATTGTGTGAACACACCATAATTTATTTATCCATTCATCCATTAATGGGCACCTCGGTTGCTTCCATCTTTTTGCTGTTGTAAAGAGTGCTGCAATGAACATGGGTGTGCATATATCTGTTCATGTAAAGGCTACTATTTCTCTAGGATATATTCCAAAGAGTGGGATTGCTGGATCATATGGTAGTTTTATTTCTAGCTTTTTAAGGAAGAGCCAAATCGATTTCCAAAGTGGTTGTACCATTTTACATTCCCACGAGCAGCGTATAAGTGTTCTAGTCTCTCCACAACCTCTCCAACATTTATTATTTTGTGTTTTTTGGATTAATGCCAGCCTTGTTGGAGTGAGATGGAATCTCATTGTAGTTTCGATTTGCGTTTCTCTAATGGCTAATGATTGTGACCATTTCCTCATGTATCTGTTAGCTACCTGAACGTCTTCTTTAGTGAAGTGCCTATTTATATCTTTTGTCCATTTTTTAATTGGGTTATTTGTCTTTTTGTAGTTGAGTTTTTGCAGAATCATGTAGATTTTGGAGATCAGGCTCTGATCAGAAATGTCATAGCTAAAAACTTGTTCCCAGTCTGTAGGTAGTCTTTTTACTCTTCGGTAAAGTCTGTGGATGAGCATAGGTGTTTGATTTTTAGGAGCTCCCAGTTATCTAGTTTTTCTTCTGCATTGTTAGTAATGTTTTGTATACTGTTTATGCCATGTATTAGGGCTCCTGACGTTATCCCTATTTTTTCTTCCATGATCTTTATCATTTTAGATTTTACATTTAGTTCTTTGATCCATTTTGAGCTCTTTTTTGTGCATGGTGTGAGGTATGGGTCTTGTTTCATTTTTTTGCAGATGGATATCCAGTTATGCCAGCACCATTTGTTAAAGAGACTGTCTTTTCCCCATTGAACTGACTTGGGGCCTTTGTCAAATACCAGTTGCTCATATGTGGATGGATTTATGTCTGGATCCTCAATTCTGCTCCATGTATCTGTTGTTGTACCAGTGCCAGGCTGTTTTGACTACTGTGGCGGCACAACAGGTTCTAAAATCAGGTAGAGTGAGGCCTCCCCCTTTGTTCTTCTTTTTCAGTAATGCTTTGCTTATCCGGGGCCTGTTTCCCTTCCATGTGAAGTTGGCGATTTGTTTCTCCATCTCATTAAAAAATGTCGTTGGGATTTGGATTGGAATTGCATTAAATGTATAGATCGCTTTTGGTAGAATAGACATTTTCATAATGTTAAGTCTTCGTATCCACAAGCAAGGTATGTTCTTCCACTTATGTGAGTCTCTTGGTTTCTTGCAGAAGTGTACTGTAGTTTTCTTTGTATAAGTCTTTTACATTCTGGTAAGATTTATTCCTAAGTATTTTATCTTCTTGGTGACTACTGTAAATGGCATTGATTTGGTGATTTCCTCTTCGATGTTCTTTTCGTTGATGTAGAGAAATCCAACTGATTTTTGTATGTTTGTCCTGTATCCCGATACTCTGCTGAACTTTTCTATTAGTTTCAGTAGTTTTCTGGAGGATTCCTTAGGGTTTTCTGTGTATAAGATCATGTCATCTGCAAATAGAGATACTTTTACTTCTTCCTTGCCAATCTGGATGGCCTTTATTTCTTTGTCTAGCTTAATTGCTCTGCGTAGGACCTCCAACACAATGTTGAATAAGAGTGGTGATAAAGGGCATCCTTGTCTGGTTCCCGAACTCAAGGGGAATGCTTTCAGGCTCTCTCCATTTAGGGTGATGTTGGCTATTGGCTTTGTCCAATGCCCGTTACTATGTTGAGGAATTTTCCTTCTATTACTATTTTGCTGAGAGTTTTTATCATGAATGTGTGTTGAACTTTGTCAAGTGCCTTTTCTGCATCAATTGATAAAATCATGTGATTCTTATCTTTTGTTTTATTTATATGATGGATTGAAAAAAAAGCATTAATTGTTTTTCTTATGTTGAACGATCCCTGCATACCTGGTAAGAATCTCACTTGGTCATGGTGAATTATTTTTTTGATATGTTGTTGAATTCTATTGGCTAGAATTTTGTTGAGGATTTTTGCATCTAACTTCTTGAGGGATATAGGTCTGTAATTTTCTTTTTTTGTGGTGTTTTTACCTGGTTTTGGTATCAGGGTTATGCTGGCTTCATAGAATGAGTTTGGGAGTATTCTGTCCTTTTCTATGCTCTGAAATACCTTTAGTAGTAGTGGTGTTAACTCTTCTCTGAAAGTTTGGTAGAGCTCTGCAGTGAAGACGTCCAGACCAGGGCTTTTTTTTTGTTGGGAGTTTTTTTGGTTACCTTCTCAATCTCTTCTTTCACTATGGGTCTGTTTAGTTGTTCTACTTCTGTTTGTGTTAGTTCAGGTAGGTAGTGTGTTTCTAGGAATTCATCCATTCCTTGTAGGTTTTCAAATTTGTTAGACTACAATTTTTCATAGTAATCTGATATGATTCTTTTAATTTCAGTTGGATCTGTTGTAATATCGCCCGTCTCATTTCTTATTTGGGTTATTTGCTTCCTCTCCTGTTATTCTTTTGTCAGTTTGGCCAAAGGTTTATCAATTTTGTTGATTTTTTCAAAGAACCAGCTTTTGGTCTTGTTAATTCTTTCAATTGTTTTTCTGTTTTCTATTTCATTTAGATCTGCTCTAATTTTTGTTATTTGTTTTCTTCTGGTGCCTGAGGGTTACTTTTGTTGCTCTCTTTCTATTTATTCAAGTCTTAAGGATAAATCTTTCATTTTGGCCCTCTCTTCTTTTTGTATGTGTGCATTTATGGTATAAATTGGCCTCTGAGCACCGCACTTGCTGTGTCCCACAGGTTCTGATAGGAAGTGTTTTCATTCTCATTGGTGCCGTGGAGTTGGTTCTGACTCAGCAACCTTAATGTACAACAGAAAAAGACACTGCCTGGCCCTCAGCCATCCTCACAATTGTTGCTGCATTTGAGTCTGTCATTGCAGCCACTGTGTCAGTCCATCTCATTGAGAGTCTTCCTCTTTTTCTCTGACTTTACCGTAAGATACATAAGATACAGTCAGCGTAGTTCACCAACGTAGTGGGCCTGTGTAAGGTTTGGTGGAATGTGAAAATCTCTGTGGACCCTATTATGGCAGAGAATGGGAGAACTGGTATCATCTGGAGGTAAGCTTGCAAAGGTATACTGTTGACCTTGCCAGGTTAAAAAACAAAACAAACAAAACAACAAAAATGGCTTCTGGGGCCCTTTGAAATTGGTATGGAAAAGAAGACATTAGCCAACGCAAGAGCTGCATACCAAGTGCTAGGGGCCATGTTGATTTGCTCCAGTAAAAATAACATATCTGGGACAGCAACTGCAGTTGGATTCATCACTTGATTAAGTTTACTTTAGTCCACAGTCGCTCTCCAAGATTCATCCAACTTCTGCAGAGGCTATGCATGTGTCTTAGCTATCTAGTGCTGCCATAACAGAAATACCACATTTGGATGACTTTAACAAAGGGAAATTTATTTCTTCACAGTAAAGGTGGCTAAAAGTCCAAATTCAGGGCATCAGCTCCAGGGGAAGGCTTTCTCTCTTTGTTGATCTTCTCAGCAATCTTCTCCCAGACTAGGAGCTTCTTCTTACAGGGACTCCAGGTCCAAAGAACTCGCTCTGCTCCCGGTACTGCTTTCTTGGTGGTATGAGGTCCCCAACTCTCTGCTTACTTTCCTTTCCTCTTATCTCTTGTAAGATAAAAGGTGGTGCAGGCCACACCCCAGGGAAACTCCTTTTACATTGGACCGGGTATGTGACCTTAGTAAGGCTGTTACAATCCCACCCTAATCCTCTTTAACATAAAATTGCAATCACAAAATGGAGGGCAACCACACTATACTGGGAATCATGCATAAAAAAAATTTTTTTTTTTTTTAGGGAATCATGCATGGCCCAGTCAGATTGATACACACATTTTTGGGGGGACATAATTCAATCCATGACAGCATGTGAATTAAATGGGGATGTGATAGGTATCGTCACACCTGTGTCTTTCAATCCTTGGGTGTTGGCACCAATTTCTAAAATTTCTTCAGGATGTGGTATTTTTTCTAGTTTCCTAATTCGATAGGAGAGGCTTCAGTGTTTTCCACTTAACCATTCATACCATAATGGTCCTCAATCCTGGGTCAGAGAGCCAATGTGTGGTTTCTGTGAGTTGACTATGTGTCTATTCTGATCACGCACCCAGGGACTAGGGAAATATTCAACGTGTGGGTCTGTGGACAGTGAGTCACTGTGACTCAGACTTCAGCTAACTAGGACTCCATCTATTCTGTGACACTGCAAGCCCCCAGCTGAACTGAGGGGCAACGGAAATGTTTTCAGCCTCAAGAATTAGCATCAGTTAAGAGCCAGTGCCTACTAATCGAGTGTTTGCTTTCCTCAGTGGACTGTCACTCTAGCAAGGGGCTGTAGGTCCTTTGGGAAAGGGGTGGAGGAATACCTACATGCAAGAAATACTTCATCCAAGGGGTTCAGATCTGTGAATCGTCCTAGGTGCAAACACTGGGTGAGGAGCTGTGACTTGCCACTATGATTACTCAAGGCAGGTTTTTGGGTACCAGGCCTAGAGTTCTTCCTGGTGTTTACATCAAGCACTACTCTAGTAGGCTGACCTTCTTTTTCTTTCTAGGGGCACTGTAACTAATTAGCCACCACCATAGGTCTCGGTGGGCCAAGGCATTGTGATTAGCAGTATGTCCCAGCAACCCTTTACCCTGGATATGCCCACCTTGTCTTTGATGGTTTTGTGCTGCCATTTGACCCCTGGTACATAGGATACCCTCATCCCCACTGGAGTCAATGGTGGCCTCCTCCACAGTCATACCTGGCCTACAACTGGAGAGCTTTCCACGGATACAGGTGCTCCTATCCCTGATGTATTCACAATGCCTTAGTGAATGAAGAGAGTACCTTCTGGACCTTCTCATGTAACACAGCGGGGGATGTGTGAGAGGTTGCACATAAATCCAACCCAATGTTCCCATCTTCTTAACCTTTTGGAACCCCTTCTCTGTGTCATACAGGAGATCTCATTAACTGTCAGCCACTGTTGAGTCCAAGTCTCAGTCAACCAACCAAGTCAGCAGTTAGAATCATATCCAGCTGCATGAGCTGCTAACACATCAAACCCAGACTCTCCAGAAAGTACACTTGTATTGATTTAGACTGATTGCCCATCTTTGGTTTAAAAAAAAAAAAAAAACCATTGCTGTCTAGTCAATTCCATCTCATAGGACGACAGAGTAGAATTGCCCTACAGGGTTTCCAAGGAGTAGATGGTGGACTCCAACTGCCAATCTTTTGGTTAGGAGATAAGCTCTTAACCACTGTACCACCAGGGCTCCATCTTTGGTCTAACACCCTTATAATCCACTCACACCTGTTCCCAATGTCTCCGCTGAAATATATTTGCAAAGCATTGCAATTCTTTTGATGTGTAAGTTATTTCCTCCTGGGTCTTAGTGTGTGTCTGTCCCCCTGGAGCATAGTGAGATCAGACCCTAGTTATGGGTCTAGTGCTAGCAAGTGGTGGTAATGGTGGGCGTTGAGGGGAAGGAGTGTCCCCTTCAAGCCCCGGTTAGGTTATCGCAGGGTAAGTAAGGAGAAGACAAGCTACTCCAATGGCAAAGACCTCTCAGAGTCACCTGTAGATTAAAGCTCACCACTTCCATCTGGACCCATCAGAAACCCAATCTTTCTCAAGGCCTGAACTCTTGATGGTACACTTGGCAAGACTGTGAATTCAACTGACATTGTAATTCAGCAACCCATGTAAGTAAAATGTTGTGTTTTGAGTTTTAAAAAAAACTTTTTTTCTTAAAAAGAAATCTTTATTATTATTATTTTTTAAAACTTTATTTTAGTGGGAGCCCTGGTCGGCGCAGTGGTTAAGAGCTACAGCTGCTGACCAAAAGACTGGCAGTTTGAATCCACCAACTGCTCCGTGGAAACCCTATAAGGCACTTCTACTCTGTCCTATAGGGTCACAATGAGTTGGAATTGACTCACTGGCAATAGGTTTGGTTTTGGTGGTTTTTTATCTTAGTACAGGTTTAGGCATGCAGAAAAAATTGTGAGATGGTAGAGAGTTCCCAGGTACCCCACACCCAGCTTCCCCTACTGTTAAATTTTGACATTAATATGGCTTATTTGTTGTAGTTAATGAATCAATATCTATAAGGTCCATACTTTACTGGGATTTCCTTAGTTTTTTCCTAATGTCCTTTTTTTGTCCTAGGACCCCATCCAGGATCTCACACTATATCTAGTCATCATATCTCCTTAGTCCCCTCTTGGCTGTGACAATTTCTCAGACTCTCCTTGTTTTTGATCACTTGACAGTTTTGAGGAGTCCTGTGAGATATTTTGTAGAGTGTTCCTCTATTAGAATTTGTCTGATATTTTTCTCATAATTAGATTAGGATTATGTGTTATTTTGGAAGAAGTCAACCGAGATAAACTATGATTTCATCACATCAAGAGTACTTACTATCGACATGGCTTATCACTGCTGATGTTAACCTTGGTCACCTGGCTGAGGTCATCTGGGCAGGTTTGTCCACTGTGAGGTTACCTCTCTGCCCCCCTTTCCATACTGTCCTCTTTGGAAGCAAGTGACTAAGCAAAGCCCACACTTATGGGGTGGGAAGTTCTAGTCTCCCTCCTTGAGGACAGCATCTATATAAATTACTTGGGATTCTTCTGCTTGGGAGAATTGTCTAATATTCCCCACTTATTTATTTATTTATCAATCATTTATATCAACATGAACTCAGGGATATTTACTTTATACTTTAAGCTATAATTTAATACCGTTAGATTTAGTGGCTCAAATTGTTCCAGCTTTGGCATTTGGGAGCTCTCACAGTTGGCCCTTGTGTCTTTGACATGCCTCAACGTGTGTGTGTGTGTGCGTGTGTGTGTGTCTGAGTGTACGTGTGCCTGGTAGTGTGTGTATGTGTGTGTGTGTATGTGTGTGAGCACTTCCTTACTTCCTGGCATCACATTATGCTCTGTTTTGATTTTCAGCAATATCAGCCCTGTGGCTGCAAGAATTGAGAATTCTCCTAGGGCAGCCATGAAAATTCTGTCTTCCAGACCAGGAGCTGAGCTGAGAGTTAAAGAACTGAGCTGAGCTGGTCATTCCTTTCTGGAAGTGCCCAGTGCACCTGACAGAATCTATCCCACACCATAATCCTTGCAGTCATCCTCTTGGCCCTCCCAGTCAAGTGCAGCAGCCACGTGGGCTCCCAAGGCACATGCTCCCGTTGGCACGCCGACACGACCAGCCACAGGTGATGGCTTGATTAGTGATGACGAGCTAGCACAACATGGAGTGTCAACGCCCCATCTGCCATGGGCAAGAGGCTCTGTGCTGCATTCACTTCCAGAGGCCCAAGCAAACCAACCCTCGAACTTCATCTTGGTGGCTATACCCACTGGGACCACTCCTGGTACCAATTCTGTATCAAACCAAAGCCAAACCTGTCGCCCTCGAGTCAATTCCGACTCACGGTGACCCTATAGGACAGAGCAGAACTGCCCCATAGGATTTCCAAGGAGCAGCTGGTGGATTCAAACTGCCAACCTTTTGGTTAGCAGCAGAATGCTTAACCACTACACCACCAGGGCTTCACTCTGTATCAATGAGGGCCCAACCAGGAGACAGGAATGATGCAGCAATTTGAACAGGGCAAGTTCCCTATAAAGAACCATTAGTTATAACAGAGGGCTACCTACTGAGTAGCGAGAGAACTCTGAGGAATACAGGAACAGCAGCTACTTCTAGCACCGAGGCAGAGTTCCCTAAATAGGAACACATCTGGGAGAGGTCATCCCCATCCCAGGCTGAGATTGGAGAGAAGGCAGTGCCCAGTCCTACACCATCTTTGTGATCATTACTATGTTTGAGCCCATTGTTGCAGCCACTATGCCAATCCATCTCACCAAGGGCCCCCCTCATCTTCACTGACCCACCACTTGACCAACCATGATGTCCTGGGGTGCATTTTATTCTGATGCCGTTAACAGTTCCCCGTTCATGAAAACTCCCTGCTTGGGCTCCACCTCCAGCTGCCCACTGGTCCCTTAGCAGGTCACTGCTGCTCTCTAGCCCCACATTCAGGACACCCTCGGTGGTGCCTGGCCCTGTTTTTCTCCTTGTTTCCTCCTTCCCCAAGGGAGCCCCCTACTCTGGACGCCCATGACCATGCCCCATATTACCAGCTCCAGCTTGAGCACCTCCCCAGGTGCCAAGCCCACCTGCCCACTGTATACTCCCTAAGGCTCCCAGTCGTCTCCTGCCAAGCACCCCAAACTGAGCTCTGTTCCTTCTTGCCTGGCTTCTCCAGCTTCCCAAGCGCTCCCATATGCAAGTGGGGCTAAGCCAGACTCTGGGAGGCCGCCCTCCTTCCTCTGGTGCTTCGTCCTGGAGAGCTCTCTTCCTCCTTGGCATTGAGCGTCGTGTTGGCATCTGGTGCCGACTCCTGACTTCTCATCCAGTTGGCGCAGCGTAGCGCTGGCTTCTGCCCATCGCAGAGAATCTGACATATTTTTATTAAAAAAAAAAAAGAAAACAATAAATCATGTGTGGTGCTGTAGCCAGCAATTGCATGACTGATTAGCTTCTCGTCTGCCATGAGGTTGGTGTTGTCATTGTTAACCTGATGCAGGAGCTCACAGTACCTGGAATGAGTTTACTGCTTCTCTGTGTGAGAACCCGAGGACCAGGATCACATGGACCCTGGGGGCCAAGAGGAGCTGCGGGGATCACGCGGACCCTGGAGGGTCAAGAGGAGCCACCCACCTTTGTTTCTGTGGTGCCTCGTGTGAACAGGGTTCCTGCAGATTGGTGATCCACGACCAGTTCCACTCACTGGTGGCTCTTGGGTCTGAAGTCCCTAGATCTGGGCTCGTGGGGTTGCAGAAATGCTGCTGGACAAAATCCCATGGGTCAGCTGCTCTCATGCTGGGTTCTGGGGAATCACTTGGCCAGCTGGGTTCCTGCCCAGCACCACCTTCTCCAAGCCACATCCAACGAGGACTGCTCCATTCCACGGTTCCCACGATAGGCCCAGACCCTCACCCCATCCTCCCCAAGCGACCCTCCTGCCTGGCTGAGTACTTGCTTTCACACACCCTGGACTTGTCCCTGCCCCCCACCTTTGCTCAGGTGTCTCTTGGCCTGGAGCGGCCCATCACCATCCCCAGGAGGCCTTTCTGAACATTCTGCCTCTCTCTCGCTCAGCCTGAGCAACACTTATTCTTGGACGTGTGTGGTGTACCACGGTGACATTTGCCCAGCAATGGCTGGGGGAGCCCTTGGCAGTGGGAATTTGGAGGACGATGATGACACTTCCTTTGACTGCCCCTCCCACCCCCCAGCCTGGAACAGTTCCAGGCCACACAGTGGCAAGTGGGGACTGACAGACTGAACGGATGCCCACCGCATCCCTGCCCGATTAGCCACCCGGTAGGGGCACAGTTATCACAGACACAGGCTGGCCCAAACCACACGTTTTTGGCTTTAAAACGCAGTAGATTTTTGGCACAGGATCCACCTTCTTAATGATGTCTCTCTTGGGCTGATATTTCAATCCGTTTGCATCCTAGAGCATATGCCAGCTTCCCGAATGTCTCCATATCCAATTGGGGCTGACGGTGCCCCCCCGCCCCCGGTAGCCTGGGTCCCTCACTCCTCAACTTGGGCTGGATGGACGATGCCGTCGCTGCCCAGCTGTGCTCTAGGCCACGTTCTCCCTCCTAGTGGCCCTGCACCAACCACAGGGAAAGCCCTGACTCCCAGCCGGTGTTCAAAGCCCTAGGGTGGGGACCTTGTGCTACCTGCCCATCACCATGCCCCTCTCCACCATGGCATTCTTAGGCCCCCACACCTCCAGCCCTCCCAGCCTCTGTGATTGGGGCTCCTGGACCTCCTCAGCTGTTGGAATGATCACATGGCCCCTTGAGGGTCCCTGGAAGCCCCTGTAGCCAGAGTCGACCCATGGGCATTCCCCATTCGCATGGCTCTCAGTTGGAGCCTCCAGCCACTGTCTCTGTTGCCCTCATTTACCCTGGCCACCACCCCCCGTCAGGACAGTGGAGGGGGTGCTCTGGAAACCCACAGGCAGGGGTGGGGGGCGATGCACATGGGCAGCGGAGGCGCCGGAGTATCTGGGATCTCACTCAGAGCTAAGGGTCCTGATCCTCTGTACAAGGCAGCTGGTGAGGGTCCCTGCGAGAATCTCACCCCTGGTGAGCCTGGCCCACCGCTGCCTGGGCTCTTCCAGCTTCTCCACCACAGAGGGAGGACCACAGAAGACAAGACACTTCCTGGTTAGAGGGGACTTGCTTTCTTATGTGGAAGTCTGTGGTGAGTGAAAAATCACAGTTCCGGGAACACATAGTAAATGGGGCTCACCCTGTGCAGGCTCTAATTGTGTACCTCTGGTGATGCTTGTGTGTCTTGCAGCGCGGGCGCACACACGCACATCTGGAAAGAACTAGAAGATGCTCACCAAGCCATAGAGTCAATGCCTCTGGCGAAGGCACAGGGCAGGGTGGGGTGGGGTGGTTCTGCAGGTCCAGGAGTCCAGGGGTCTAGGAGTCCGGGAGGCTGAGGGGCTGGGGACCTGGGGGTCCAGGGTCTGGAGGCGCAGCTGAAGAAAAAATTTACTTTTAAATACCGAGTCTGATTTGGTGTGTGATTTTAAAATAAAAATTGCTAAAAAAAATAATAATAATAACATGACCTTAATTTAAAACTTCACCTTTTCAGTGGGTTAAAATAAGGAAGGTGTTTTCAGTTCACGTCGCTGTTTCCCCTTGCGCTTGTGACTTGGACCCAGCGTTGGGTCCAGCGGGAGGACGCCCAGGCCCCTTTGCGCGCGAGCATACCTGCATTCCTCCACTCGCCCCCGCGTGCAGTCTGGCGCCTCCTGTGTGCGGGGCGCAGGCTGGGCACTGGGGACTGAGTCCGGACACCACGTGCAGGCGGCTCCAGGGGCCCAGGAGCTTTCTGGGGGCGGGGGAACCTCGCGGAGCTGTGCAGCGGAAGTGCGGGCTGGGAGGTGTGCGAGCTGGGGTAGCGGCGGCAGCCTCGCTGGCTGGCGGGACCGAGGCCAGCCGCACCCCTGCGCCCTGGCTCCTGTCACCACGCGGCAGTCGGCAGCGCAAGCACAGACGCGGATTTGGCGGGCACAGCGCCGGCCTTGCCAGGCGCGCGCTGAGCCAGCAGCAGCCACTTGGCAACCCTCGCAGGCCATATTGCCAACAGCATCCCTGGCCCACAGCCCTTCCCCAGATGGGCCGGCCCGCGGGGACAGGATGGTGGAATGTGGGCGCGCCAACACCCCCCTCCCCGCCTCCTGGGGGGCCTGCAGAGAGCTTCGGGGTCCCCGAGGGCCCTTTCAGAAGGGCAGGCAGGGCGCTTTGAGGAGGACTCCCACTTCTCCTTGAGGATTGAAAAGAATCGGCCCCTTGTCGGAGCCCCTGATTCGAATCGTTTGCAATTTGTCAAATTATGCAGAAGAGCCAGCAGGAAGGAACGGAAGTCGTTTGATTCTATTATGTGGAAATTAGCTTGAAAGAGACTCTGCTCGCCTGTTAGAGCTATTTCTCTCCATTTGTTTCAGGAAAATTGCCTGTGTGGCCAGGGCCTCAGCTGGCTGCAGTGGGGCTGGGAGGGCAGGGGGACTGCAGCCTCTGCTGCCCAGGGTGGAGCCCTCCCTGCAAACAGCAAATGGGTGGGGAGGGGGGTGTCAGAGGCCTTAAGGAGGTCCTGAGTGGTGCAGACGGTAACTTGGCTCAGCTGCCAGCCTGAAGGTTGGAGGTGGAGTCCAGCCAGAGGCACCTTGGAAGAAAGACCTGGTAATTTACTTCAGAAAAATCAGCCGCTGAAAACCACACAGAGCACAGTCCTACTCTGACAACGTGGGGTCTCCATCCAAGACTGGGAATAGGCTAGACAACTGGTTTGGGCTTTTTAAAATTTTTTTATTTTAGGGGTATGTCTTAGTTATCTAGTGCTTCTATTGCAGAAATAACACAAGTGGATGGCTTCAACAGAGACATATTCTCTCACAGCCTAGGAGGCTAGAAGTCCAAATTCAGGGCGCCAGCTCCAGGGGAAGGCTATCTTTCTCTGTCGGTTCTGGGAGAAGGTCCTTGTCATCAATCTTCCCCTGGGTCTAGAAGTTTCTTAGCACAAGGACCCGGGTTCAAAGGATGTGTTCTGCTCTCGGCTCTTCTTTCTTGGTGGTAGGAGGTCCCAGTTCTCTCTGCTCGATTGTCTCTTTTATATCTCTAAAGAGATCGACTCAAGATACAACCTAATCCTGTAGATTGAGTCCTATCTTATTAACATAACTGCCTCTAATCCTGCCTTATTAACATCATACGAAAGACCAAACCAAACCCGTTGGGCTCCATCTCTGACAGGGGCTACGGCCTGTCCTTCATGCGACAACCCCCCCTCCCCGCCCCCAGTGCACCTTGAGGAGCTGATCACACTTCATGCGGTGATTGCACAGGTCAGCCCTCGGTGCTGCAGTGTCCCGTCTACCAGGGGCGGAGGGGGCTCTGGATTTCAGCACTGAACCTGGGGCCGTCCCAGGCAGACCAGGGTGGTGGTGCCCTTGGCCGGTGCTCAGTCCTGAGGGGCTTCCCTCCCCTCCTGCTGCCCCTGGTAGGTGCCCTGCCCGCCGCTGGCGCCTTCTCAGAGCCGGGCCTTCAAGACCCTGTGGCTGTTAGCTGCCCTGCTGGTTTGTCCACCATCCACATCAAACCCACCTGTCATCACTTTTTCATCTGTCATGTGACATTCTCAATCCTTTGAAATGATTTCTCCATAGTTGTAATGGTTATTCTTAAAATTACAAAAGTATGTGATAGATAGATAGCTGCCATCGAGTCAGCTCCGACTCATGGCGGCCCCGTGTGCAACAGAACAAAACGTTGCCCAGTCCTGCATCGTCCTCACGATCACCAGCATGTTTGAGTCCATCGTTGGGGCTGTGGAGCCTCTCCATCTCACTGAGGGTCTCCCTCACCCTCACTGGCCCTCTGCCTCTCCCGACATGACGTCCTCCTCCAGCAACTGATCCCTTCTGGTGACGTGTCCAAAGCAAGCGGGTCGGACAATGCTCTCTTGTGACTCATTGGGTTTTCATTGGCTGAAACTTGGAAGCCGGTCACCAGGCCTTTCCTCCTAGACCGTCTTAGCCTGAAAGCTCAGCTGAAGCCCGTCCACCATGGGTGACCCTGCTGGTATTTGAAATACCTGTAGTAATTAGCTTCCAGCCTCATAGCAGCTTGCAAACCACCACAGTACGACTGTACACAGTACAGGCTGACAGACGCGTGGTAGACAAATGTAAAGTCTGATTATACACTCCCTGCAAAAAACTCGGGCAGTAGTGAAGAATCTAGGAGGGCAATTAAAATTCGGCCCCTGAGCAGCACCCCGCCCCCCAAGTCTGCTCAGCCCTGGCCTGAGGCACCGCAGGGACGGGAGTGTTTGCTCTCCCGGGAAGGATCACAGCATGGCAACACGGAGCACGCGTGGCGGGGGAAGGGCCTTGGCGTGATGGTTGCAGGGGAGGGTGATGCTGGGAGACAGGAGGTCCTGGAGCTGGGACATATTAGAGGCACAGAGAGGCCATGTGCTGGGAAAAGGTCAGAGGGCAGGGAAAAGACTCCCAAACTGGAGATTTGTCTGCATTTTACATCCTTCCAGGTGGGGCAGCCGCCGGTCCCAGGGCCCAACAACTGGGTGCTTCTGGGGGGGCACTGCTGCTGGTTGGGGGGGCTCTGCTGCTGGTTGATGCCCTTGACCCGTGACCTGCCTTTTCTCCTCTCTCCTTGGGGGGGCCTTCCTGTGGCTGGACACCAGGCTCCGAGCTCTGCAGGCCCCCGAGTGCTCCATGCAGGAGCCCAGGGAAGCGTGGAACTGGGGCTCAGAGGTGGGGAGCAGCACTCAAATTCACACTCAGGTCCCGCTGGCCTTACGCCTGAGGTTCCAGTGCTCCTAGTGGACGGGGCAGGGACTCAGGGCCAATTCCACGGTAGACCCAGCTGCCCTTGGTGCTGTGGGGGAGGTGTGCTCCCTCGCTCCCCTGGTGGGTGTTTCTCATAGAATTGGCATAAAGTGAAGCTCACAGATCTTGGTATCCAATCCCTCACCTGCCTCCCAGTCTGCAGCCAGTCTGGAAAACAGGGCCGTTAGTTCTCCGACTTGGCCCTTCCTTTTGAGGCTGTGGCTCCTTTTCCAGGTTCCTTGCATTTCCAAACCACATTTAAACTCTGCCAGTTTCTGTAAAAAGGTCTGTTGGGATTTTGCTTAGAATCACATTGGCCCTGTTGATCAGTTTGAGGCGAGCGACGCCTGAACCCTACCGAGTCCTTCAGCTTGAGCTTGGTCCTTTTCTCCGTCGGTTTAGCGCCTCTTGAATTCCTTCAGTGAAATTCGGCAGTTTTGAGAGTAGACCTGGACTTGGTCCTGTCAGAGTTAGGGACCACATGGACAGAGTCTTTGCTGTGTAATCTGGGGAGGGGAGTCTTGTGACAGGCCTGGGAGGGCTCTGGACTGGGAGATGGGGCCATAGCTCATGGTGCTGCCTAGCCTGTGGGTGCTGACTCCTCCGTTCAACCCTCTGGCCCACCCTGGGGAAGCATCCCCAGCCATCCTTGTTCAGGGGTTGAGAGAGGGGAGGGATCTGAGACAGGACGACAGACCCTGACACTCCTGAATCCCACCTCTCAGCCTGGACCCCGTTTTTGCCCCCCAGGTTTGGGTTCATGCTGACAGATACCCTCCCTGGGAAGGCTGCACGAGCCCCGTCCCCATCTGTCGTTATGGTGACAGGGGGAAGGTAATTTCCTGAAAGGTATCTTCCCATCACCCCTGGCAGATGTGCGCACAGATTAGCCCGGTGCCATGGTGACGCTGGCTCTGGTTCCTCTGGGGCAGCATGACATCCATTGTGACTTCGTGAACAGGTAGCCGAGGGCCGGCCAAGGAGGGAGCTAGGATGACCTCGTTAAGGACCATCAGAGGAGTACTGTGCTAGCTTTATTGTGTTTATAAATTACCTGCACCATCTTCTGTCCCATATGCCAGACTGTGGGCTTTGCCAGAGATTGGAGACCCTGTGTGGACGAGGGTGGGCATGAGGACTGGGCTGCAGGTGGACCAGGGACAGAGCTGCACTGCACCAGCAGGTGACAGAGAGCCTCAGACTTCCCCATACATGGACGCACTCTCCAGGACCCACCGATACCTCCCACTGAACCATGGAACACTTGGAGGTTGTCATGGATTGAATTGTGTCCCCCCAGATTTGTGTCTATTTGGTTAGGCCATGATTTCTAGTATTGTGCGGTTGTCCTCCATATTGTGATTATAATTTTATGTTAAAGAGATTTAGGGTGGAATGTAACACCCTTGCTCAGGTCACATCCCTGATCCAATGTAAAGGGAGTTTCCCTGGGGTAGGGCCTGCACCACCTTTTATCTTACAACAGATAAAAGGAAAGGGAAGCAAGCAGAGAGGGAGGACCTCACACCACAAAGAAAGCAGTGCTGGTAGCAGAGCGCGTCCTTTGACCCAGGGTTCCTGCACAGAAAAGCTCCTGGTCCACTGGACGGTTGATGACAAGGGCCTTCCTCCAGAGCCAAAAGAGAGAAAAAACTTTCCCCTGGAGCTGATGCCCTGAGTTTGGACTTCTAGCCTACTAGACTGTGAGAGAATAAATTTCTCTTTGCTAAAGCCATCCAGTTGTGGTATTTCTGTTATAGCAGCACTAGATGACTAAGATGGGTGTGGGGGAGGGGGGGTTGGCAGATATGTGACTCCTCATGTACATTTCAGCTGGTCAAGGTCACTGTCGCTGTTTGGTGAGTGTCTACATGAGAAGAACCCTGAAGCCTGGTCTGAAGTTGGAGGAGGGGCTCCCAGCTCAGGAATGCCCCTCAGAGCACTCGCAGACCCTGCCCAGGAGTTAATTGTTCAGGACGTGGGGTGAGCGTAGTACCTCCTGCAGTGACGCTCCCTCCGTTGTCAGCGGCGGACCTTGTGCCCAGGCCTGTTATTACATTTTCATAAAGAAATCATCTGGAGAAGTCTTGGCAAACACAGTTCATTCATTGCACCACAAGATTTCTTTTTCTGGTACTTTCTTTCTTCTCTTTTCTTCATCAAGTGCATGGCTGATCCTGTCTGGGCCACTGGCCGCCCTGACTCGGGGGTCTCCTGGCTCAGTCTGAGCTGCATTTGCTGCTTTGGGGAAGACATGGCCCAGGGGCAGTAGACAGACAGCTCCACAGCCTCGAGGTCCAGAGTCAGCCAGAGGCCCGCCCTGGCCACCTCCCGCCCCCAGACAGTGCAGAGATGCTGTGGGGGTTGCTGCTGCCCTGAGCCAGCCCTGCGGGCAGCATGAAGCAGTAGACTCCCGGGAGGAGGCTTGGCTGCAAGCAGCGTCCACCATTTTCCCAGTGGTGTGCCTCATCTTCTGTATCTCTGGGACTTGCCAGGTTCAGGTCATCTTCCCGCCCAGAAGGTGGTGGTCACATAAAGGATTCACAACGTCTGTGTCCTGGGCACTGATATTGTATTTATCCCAGTTTTCTGAGTAAACTGAGACTGACAAACCAGGCTCAGCATGCCTGCATGTGGCGCTTGTCCCTGGGTGTATTAGTTCCCTTTTGCTGCTGTAACAAAAAAATCCTGTAAAAGGCAGACCCCAGATTACAAATGAGCTCTGTTCCTAAGTCTGTCTTTAAGTTGAATTTGTAGGTAAGTCGGAACAGTTAGGTATGGTTGGTATCTAATGTTAGTCAAATATTTGTCTTAGCATATGGTGTATAGTATACCTTTCTATGCAAAAAAAAGAAGAAACACTTCCAGATACACCTTTGACATATGAATATAGTAATAATAATAATAGTTTTGATGTGTGTCACAAAGTAACACCTGTGTTACCAACTATTGTATGTATCTCAAGTTTTTAATACAATAGGCTTTACCAGGGTTGGTTGGTAAATATGGGTTGTATGTAAGTCAGATGTTTGTAGCCCAGGGACTGCCTATATCACAAACTTAGTGGCTTAAAACAGCAGAAGTTGATTATCTCACAGTTCTAGAGACAGAATTCTGAAATGAGTCTTACAGGGCTAAAATCAAGGTGTTGGCAGAGCTGATTCATTCCAGAGACTCTAGGGGAGAATTCTTTCTTGCCTTTTCCAGCTTCTGGTGGCTTCTAGCATTCCTTGACTTGTGGCCACATCACTCCAATCTCTGCCTCCATAGCCTTACAATGTCCTCGTTTTCTGCCTGAAGACAATTTCCAGACTGTGGTGCAGGCAGGAAGAACTCAAGCAGAGCCAAAGTTCTCACTGATTTGAGGAGACAGAGATCAGAGTTTTGGGAGGTTGAGATGTCTAGAATACCATAGAAGAGGGAGGCAGGCAGAAAATGGGTTCTAGAACTCTGCATAGGGGTTCCCTTGAGTCTTTGGCTAAATCCAATTAGCCTATGCATGGACTAAACCTCCAAGAGTGACTTTGGAACAAGAACAATGATCAGAAAACTGTGAGGTGAATGATTTCCAGAGCTGGGACCATTTAGTTACCACCGGTTGGGGTGGAGAGGACTCACTGAATACAGTAGAGACCCCACAAGAACCATGTTTTAGCGGTAAGGTTAAACTAGCCGTAAAGGAAAGACTACTCTAGACTCACCCCTGAAAGTGTCAAAGCAAGTCTCAAAAGGGTCAAACCGACCTGCAGGTAACCTAAATGCCTTTCAGAATAATGTCCAACACTGATTAAAGGAATATAACAGAATCCAGCACTCAGTGTCCAGCGTCCGATCAAAAATCACTAGACATGCAAAGAAATAGGGAGACACGACCCACAATCGGGAGAAAAACCAGTCAATAGAGATGGACTGGGAAATGACAGAGATGATGGAAATGACAGACAGGAATATTGAAACAGCTGTTATAAACGTGTTCCATATGTTCAAGGGTTCAAAGGAAAACATGAACATAGTGAAGAAAGAATCCAAAAGAAAAAAAAAAAAAAAGCCAGATGCCGTCAAGTTGATTGAAGGGAAAAACAGATTTTGTGAAGCCAAACATGGCTGCTCTCACACTTTCCATTAGTTCACTGCTGTTTCTGTAAGGTCACTGCTGTGTTCCAAGCCACGGTTATGTGACCTCGCTGAGGCAGTCTTATGTAACTCTCTGGCATTGTCTTAGTTATCTAGTGCTGCTATAACAGAAATACCACAAGTGGGAGGCTTTAACAAAGAGAAATTTGTTCTCTCACAGTTTAGGAGGCTAGAAGTCCAAATTCAGTGTGCCAGTTCCAGGGGAAGGCTTTCTCTCTCTGCTTGCTCTGGGGGAATGTCCTTGTCATCTGTCTTTCCTTAGTCTAGGAGCTTCTTGGCACAGAAACCCTGGGTTCATAGGATATCCTCTGCTCCCGGCACTGCTTTCTTGGTGGTATGAGGTTCTCATGTCTCTCTGATCACTTCTGTCTCTTTTATCTCCAAAGAGATTGACTTAAGACACAACCTAATATTGTAGATTGAGTCCTACCTCATTAGCGTAGCTGCCTGTAATGCTGCCTCATTAAACTCGTAGAGGAAGGACTTACAACACATAGGAAAATCTCATCAGAAGACAAAATGTGGACAATCACACAATACTGGGAATCATAGCCTAGCCAAGTTGCCATGTATTTTGGGGGGACACAACTGAATCCATAACAGGCTTGGAGCCATCTTTGTCATTGAACACTATGAAACCTCTGCCCTCTTGCTGCTGGCTGTGGTGATCTGCTTTGGTACTTCAGCTGCCAGGGACCACTGCCCCATACGTATGTCTCCTTAATAGAGGCTCCTTTGCCGTCACACTGGAGTTGCCTGCCTCTTCTTCGGTCTCTTAGCACCCTACAACTTTGGAGGCCAATTTTAAGTTACTGGTCCATGCCTGGATATCGATTTTGACTCAGGGTGACCCCGTGTGTCACAGTAGAACTGCTCCATAGGGTTTTATGGCTGTCACTTTTCAGAAGAAGATTGCCAGGCCTTTCTTCCAAGGCACATCTGGACGAGTTTGAACTGCTGACTTTTCAATAAGTAGCCATGTGTTTATCTGTTTACTCCATCCAGTGACTGTGAAGAGAGAAGTGGAAGATACAAAAACTTGAAATGGAATTTCTAGAGATGAAAAAGACCATATGGAAAATGAAAATTTGGCTGGATGGGATTACAAACTGTAGAAGGATCAGTGGGTTCACATCAGTGTTTAAAGCAAAAGTTCGCAGACTATGACCTGCTGGCCCAATCCGGCCTGACGCTTATTTTTGTAAATAAAATTTTCTGGGAAGAGAGACACCTCATTTGTCTGTATGTGGCCTAAGGCCACTTTCGTGTCATGCTAAACATCAGAGCTGAGTCATTGCAACAGAGACGGTAGGGCCAACAGAGACGGTAGGGCCTACAAAACCTGGAAGATTTATTACCTGGTTCTTTGCAGAAAAATTTGCCGATTGCTGCTTTACAGCTTGCGATCTTGTTTACACTGTAAGCTGAAGAGCAAACACTCTGTTTCACAAAGACAGTATACATACCAACTTTCAGCCAGTTGGGCCAGAATCACCAAATCTGTAGAATACGAATTCCGAAGGACGGGAACATAGCCCTGGGTTACAATGTGGGCATGGCGGAACCTAAAAGAAAATGCTGGGCGAAGAGCAGGCCATTGCTTCTCTGTCCCCAGACCCTTCCCCTCAGCCCTGGACCCCCCAACTCAGCAGTACCTTGTGTACTCGGGTCATTGTTTCCCTCATTTTGCGGGCCTTTTTCTCTCCCACAAGAACCCCCATGGGCAGGGAGGTCTGCCCTAGCTTTTCCCCGCGGCCAGTGTGGTCCAGCCTCGGGCAGGTTCAGCCGGCTGTTCTGCAGAGACGTGGGGGTGGCTGGACATCATCATGTCCCAACAGCCCGGCTTTGGACAGGATCATTTAGCCTTCCTTTTTAACAGCAGCGTATCCCCCCTGCCCCCCACCCCTTTTCAGTTCTTAGCTGACATCTATAACTTGGGAAGCCATAAAAGCGAATGCAGATGAAATACTGGGGGGAGGCAGCATGAAAGAGACGTGAACAAAGAGGCTCTGGCCGCTTTAAATGGATCTTAAAACCGCTTTCATCTACACGCTCGCCTTGGCCTCCAGAAATTGATTCATTGACCAAATTGGCCATTTAAAATTCAGAAGCCTGTGGTCTTGGAGAGCAGCTCCCTCCTCTCCAGATTTATGGGGCCCCAGGGAGGCCCCAGGGTGCCTCTGATTTCTCTTTTAAGGATGATCTACAGTGAGGCAACAGGCCCTCCTTCCCAGAGCACACAGCTTGCCACCACTGCAAGCCTACAGAGGGCCGTGCTGGCACTGACCCCCGGACCACCGAGAGCACCGCCATGGCCCTGGGCATCTCCTCGGAGCTCCACCCAGGCTGCACAGAAGGCGTGTCCAGAGAAGGGGGCAGAGCCCAGAGGGGCCTGTGGTCCTGGTCAGTGGGAGGAGGGCTGCCTGCCTGGTTTTGTGGAGGCCTGCGTGTCCAGTTGTAACCTACCCTGGCTGTCCAGTTGTATCCTGCCCCCTCTTGGAGGCCTCCCGGCCCTCGGCTGTGTAGGCGTGTCTGTTGGCCACCTTTACCCCCGTCCCAGGACACACTGCCGTAGCCAGCCTGAACACCAGGACCCACCTGGTCGTTCTGTGGGGCCTGCATCCAGCTCAGCCAGCACACAGCAGCTCGGGGACACTGGTAGATGGGTAAGCAAGCTCAGTCCCCAATGCTCACTGACACTTCTCCCTCCTTTGACCTTGGCCTTGTGTTGGTCTGGGTCAGTGGGGAGGGATTCACTTGGAGGAGCAGGACAGACCAATAAGGGGGTGGGCAAGTGAGCCAGGGCCAAGGAAGAGAAGATGGCAGAGAACACTTCCTTATAAAGTGGCTTCCCCATGGGATTGGGGAGCACCTGCCCCTGGGACCATCCGGGAGCCTCAGAGTCACCCCAGGGGTGAAGGGCTGGGGTATTTACACCCACGTGAGCATCCAGGGTGGGGGGCAGCTGCCGTAACCAAGAACCACAGACTGGGTGGCTTGAAACAGCAGCAGTTCACTCTCCTATGGTGCTGGAGGATAAATGTCCACACTCAAGGTGCCGGCAGGGCCACACCCCTCCGCAGGCTCTGGGGAAGGGTCCTTCCTGGTCTCTTGGGTTCCTTGGCTAATGGCCGAGTCACTCCATCTCTGCCTCTGTCCTCACGTGCTGTCCCCCTGTGTCTGTGTGTGAAGCCTCCTCCTCTCACAAGGCCCCAGTCCCTGGATTTGGCTACCCTCTTCCACTGTGGGAAACCCTGGTGGTGTAGTGGTTAAGTGCTACAGCTGCTAACCAACAGGTCAGAGATTCAAATCCACCAGGCGCTCCTTGGAAACTCTACAGGGCAGTTCTACGCTGTCCTATAGGGTCGCTATGGTCGGAATCGACTCCACGGCAGTGGGTTTGGTTAGTGGGTTTTTGGTTCCACTATGATCCCATCAAGGCTCAACTCTATTTCCAAACAAGGTCACATGCACAGGCACCAAGGACTGGGACTTGAACACAACAGGAGAGCCCGGCGCGTTTGGCAAAGAAATTTGGGTGCTAACAGTAGGAGGCTGCCGGTGTGCACTGAAGGGTACAGGGGGAGCCTTGCAAGCTGTGACTCGCAGACCTGTCACTCCCCAGCAGGGCAGAGGTCAGCCTATGCCCAGCCAGCCCCCCACCTGAGGCTGTAGTCCTTCTCCCATCCCCACCTGGGGAGAGTTGGGAACCCCACACCCACAGACCCCCTTCAAAGCCCACAGTGTGAGAGACTGTCTATTTTAATTACTGTACCTTATTTTTTAATTTTAATTATATAATAAGTGACATACTAAAAAACCATCGTTAAACTTTAAGCCTCTGTAATAATACCACTTTATTACATTTTGATGACTTTATAACTACGATACTTTATTATTCGTTCCGTGTTATTTTATGATCGCACAGTGAGATTTTAATATCTAATTATGCCACTGATGATTAGACCTAACACGGAGGCGGCTCACAGCCTGGGTCCCTGACAGCGCCCTCGCTGAAAGAAATGGGAGCCTTGCCGTGTCTGTAGGACTTGGGGTGGCGTGGTTCTAGCGTGTGGCAGTAAAGGAACCTGGAAAGGGGCTGTGGTGCAAAGATGAAGCTGCTTCCAGAACTGCATGCTGGGCCTTGATACCGCCCTGGGGTGGCCCAGGCCCTGGGGTCAGCGCCCCCAGCCATCCGCACCTGCGCTACAAGCAAAGGGATCGACTGGGCTACTGGCCTCCTCCATAAAGACCTTCACACCTGCAGGGGAGGTTTCTCTGGGTCTCAGGTCTTTGCTTTAGGACCTAAAATACTCAGGAGGGTCTCTTTCTGTCCTGGAGCTTGCGACCACCTGTAGGATCCTGTGGCCTCACCGGAGATCACTGGTCTACCCACCTCCTGTCACAGAAGGAGAAAGTCCGTGGTGGCCCCAGAGGATTCTCCAGGCCCCCACCTCACAGAGGATCAAGCTGCTGCAGGGCTTACCTGAGGCTTACCTGGGCCTTAACTGAGACTTACCTGGGGCTTACCTGCGGCTTCTCTGGACCTTAACTGAGACTTACCTGGGGCTTACCTGCGGCTTACCTAGGGCTTATCTAGAGCTTACCTGGGGAGATGACAGAGTAGGGAGGGGGGATCTGGTGAGGTGTCATACGGGGCAGGTGGATTTGTTCCCCAGGGCGGATGTAAAAGAGGGCCACAAAGTGGGGAGCTTATGACGGCAGACATTTATTTATTTTCTCTCAGCTCTGGAAGCTTGAAGTTTAAATTCAAGGTATCGGAGGGACTATAGTCTCTCAAAAGTCCCCAGGGGAGGGTCCTTCCTTGTCTCACAGCTTCTGGTGGTCTCGGGCTCTCCTTGGCTTAGAGAGGCACCCCATGTGGCCTTCCTTCCTCTGCGTCTCCCCTCCTTCACAGGACACTGCTGGTATTTGATGAGGACCCACCTGCTCCAGCGTGACCTCCTGTTAACTGATAAAGCCCGCAAAGGCCCAATCTCCAAACAAGGCCGATGGCAGGAACGGCTCGGGTCTGAGAGCTCTGGCGTGGTCTCTGGGTGACCTCCTCTTTTATGCTGAGACGGCTGGCCTGGGAGCTGGTGGGGAGCCGTGTGGTGCCCTCCTCCAATCCAGTGATTCAGTATCTTTGTTCAGGCCCCGGCAGGATTTGATCATCCTAGAAATTGTATTGTGCAGGCTGCGTCCCACCTGGAGGAAACTCAATTACCTGGAACCTGAGCAATCAGCGCTTCTTCCCTCTGGGAACCCCTCTGGGTCGGCTGCCCTGCCTGGGCTGCGATTCTGAAAAGGGGAGGTGAGACCCCAGCTCTGAGGAGCACCACAGAACGTCCCTGACTGTTCAGTGCAAGACTGAGACAAAGCCATGGAGGCCGGACACTTCCGACCGTTCCCACTTGGCTGAAGGTCCATAAACGCAAAATTAAAGAAGTCAGACCCCATTGCAAAAAATGTCCTGGGGGTGCTGGCTGCACACTGGAGGGTTTCTTTCCTCTGGAGGACTCCTGGGGGATGCAAATGGTTAACGTGGCCAGCTGCTAACCAGAGGCTGGTGGTTCCAGTCCACCCAGAGGCACCTTGGAAGAAAAGGCTGGCTGAAAAGTCAGCCACTGCAAACCCTTTGGAGCACAGTTGCACTCTGACACTCACAGGGTCACCATGAGTCGGAGGTGACTTGATGACATCTGGTTGGTTTCATTTCTTGGGGTGGAGGAGATCCCAGGGCCTGAAAGGGCTGCTGCCTCCATGACACGCAGTCACTTTAACAAAGAGCCTCCTGGGGTGGATGGTGGACACACCCTACCCAGTCAGCCGGGAACAGCCTGGCCCCCTGCATCTCCGCACAGCCCAGACAATGGGCACTGGTTTAGCCCCCTCACAGAAGCAGGGGTCCTAGAGTCCCTCACTGGTGACCACCGTCCATGTCTTCCTGGACAGACCTGCAGGACTGTGGGTATGGGGCTCAGTCCCTCTCACCTCCCACAACAGTGACCGTCTCCCCTGCTCCTGGACCTGTCCCCCAGCAGCCCCCTGCTCCCCTTCCTGGGGGAGGAACAAATGACACCGCAGCTGTCAGACCTGTGTTGTGATTTGCACGTCCCTAACAATGAAACCCTGGTGGCGCAGTGGTTAAGAACTATGGCTGCTAACCGAAAGGTTGGTGGTTCATATCTACCAGGTGCTCCTTGGGAACCATGTGGGTCAATTCTACTCTGTCCTTTAGGGTCACTAGGAGTCAGAATTGACTCAATGGCAATGGGTTTTGGTTTAATGATGAATGGAGCCCTGGTGGTACAGTGTTTAAGAGCAGGTCAGCAGTTCGAATCCACTAGCAGCTCCTTAGAAACCCTATAGGGCAGTTCTACTCTGTCCTAGAGGGTCTCTATGAGTTGGAATCAACTTGTCAGCAATGGGCTTTTTTTTTGGAGTTTATTGACTAATGATGTTGAGTATCTTTTCGTGTGGTTGTTGGCCATTTGCAGATCTTCCTTGGAGATTTTAAGTTGGGTTGTTTGTCTCTGTGTTGCTTCGTTGTTGCTCCCCGGAGTGTTGCAGTTTGCGTGCTGAACCATTTGGCCCTTCTATTGCCACTGTTTTTGTTGGGTGCCCTCGAGTGGATTCTGACTCATAGCAACCCCACATGACAGAGCAAAACTGCACCGTAGGGTTTTCTAGGCTGTAATCTTTACAGGAGCAGATGGCCAGGTCTTTCTCCCTCAGAGCAGCTGGGTAGGTTCAAACCACTGATTAGCAGCCAAGTGCTTAACCGCTGCACCACCAGGGCTCCTTCTCTGTTGCAGCACTGGGTGTAAATGCCCTGGGGTGACCCTTCCCTCCCCCATGATGGGGAGGGGGCCTCTCCCTGCCCCCTCCTCCTCTCCTGACCTCCCTGGCCCTCTATACCCTGAGTGCTGGCGGCAGCTCCTCCTGCCCGAGGCCTGTGTGGCTTGTTTCCACTCTGCAGAGAAGGCCTGGCCTGGTCCAGTTCCAGGGTCCCCGCCCAGTTCTCAGTAGGGGGGGGCAGAGGTGTGACCTCCCATGTGTTTCCATCTGCCTTCGCCCTGCGAGCTACCTCTGACCCAGCCTCCTGCAGAGGTGAACATCACAAGGGGGCCTGAGAAAGAAGTGAGGTGCGGAGAGGCCAGAGTGAAACAGACCCACTAGTGAAGCTGCGATTCTTCCCAGATGCCCCTCAAAGGTCCTGGGAAGGGGGGTGCCTTGGGGTCCTGCTTATACCCGCTGACTTCACTAACCAGGGAAACCACCAGCAGCTGACGTGGACGGCCCTCCTGCACTCATTCTGCAACAGGCAGTCCCTTCCGATACCTGGGGAGGAGGGCAAGGTCGCCGGCTTGTCCTCAGCTCCCTCGGGTGGCCCCAGGGCTAGGAGGGGCTGGGGTCCAGTCGGGAGCCAGCTGGAACTGGGCCCCTGGATGGAGGGGGCCTGACTGGGAGAGCCAGGGAGGGTGCAGGGCTGAACTGTGTCCCCTAAGGAGCTGTGTCCAAACCCCTGTGCCCGTTAAAGCATCATTAGACAACTAAGACCATGACCGTGTGTGGAAAAAGGTTCTCATTTGCTGCCAGTTAGGTAAAATGAGGTCACACCAGGGAAGGCTGGGTGCTCATCCTGCCCCATCAGAGCAGTGCTTCATAAGAAGGGGACACCCGGGGGGTGGGGGGCAGGCGCATCACGGCAGCAGAGGATGCCAAGGAGTGCCAGCATCCAGCAGACACGGGCAGAGAGGCTTCCTCTCTCCTCTCCTCCCTGCGGACGCCTCAGCCCACGGTAACAGCCGACTGTATCCTGCCCAGATAACTGTACCACACACCCACACAAACACAGAGTCACACACACAATCACACACACAGTCACACACATATTCACACACATACACAAAGACACACAGTCATACATACACTCACACACAGACACACACACATAGTAACACAGTCACACACACACAAAGACACACACACACACACAGTCACACATACACTTACAGGCACAGACACACACATGCACACACACATAGTAACACAGTCACACACACACCCCCAAACACCCTACACCCGCACTCACATTTATGCACAAGTGTTCACACACTGACATGCATACATTCACACACGTACACACACGCTCACAGGGACGCCACCGGCCGGTTCATGCCTCGCAGGAATGAGCCCCTCCCTGTGTGTGCCTTCCCTCACACTGAGGGCCTTCACACAAACCCCTCCAGGGCTCCTCAGAGCTCTTTTCCTTTTTCTTAAAGGGCTCCCAGCGATCCAGGTCAGGGGCAGGCTGCGGGGTGTGGTTCACAGAACCCCTTCCCTGCTGGCTGCCTTCTTTTTGCTTCAGGGTTAGTTTCCGGGCCTCTGTGAACAGGGCCGTGACCAGGTGCGTCCTGCTCTTACGTGTTAACACCCGGGTGGTTTTGTTTCTGTGGAAGTGGCTCCAAGGAGCGGGATTTCTGGTGAGAGGGCGAACGAGTCTCTCAGGGCTGCCACTGCAAGTCCCATCGAGCGGGCAGCTTGTACGAACGGAAGTGTGTCCCCTCTGGTTCTGGGGGCTGGGAGTCCAGCCGACGTGCCGGCAGGGCCACGCTCTCTCTGAAGGTTCTGGGGGACGATCCTCTTGTCGCCTTTAGCCCCGGCGGCCCCAGGCCCCCCAGCTCATCGTAGACACGGATCTCCCCATGTCCCTGTCTCTCTGTGTCTTCTCTTCTAAGGACGCCACTCAGATTGGCTTGCAGTTGCCAGCTGCCCTCTGGCGACCCCGCGCACGGAGGAGCAAAACGCTGCCCAGTCCTGCGCCAGCCCCTCCGTCGGCTCCCGATCGGACCGTGTGATCCGTGGAGTTCTCACTGGTTGATTTTCAGACGCAGATCACCAGGCCTTTCTTCCTAGTCTGTTTTAGCCTGGAAGCTCCGCTGACACCCGTACAGCCTCCGCTGACAGACGGGTGATGGCTGCACAGGAGGCGTCTTAGCGGGGAATCCCACCCTGTCTCCCGCAGGAAGGCGAGAATTCTGCCGTTGACCCGCCCCTGCCCCAGCAGATGGAATTAAGAGCCACCCTGCTCTGGCACAACCTTGTGTTAACTTAATTGACGACATTTTCAAAGACCCAGTTTCCAAAGAAGCTCCCAGTCACAGGCACAGCAGTTAGGACTTCAGCATATTGTTGGGGGACATAGTTCAATCCTCAATGAAAGGGCTCAGTTGGTTTTCCTTTCACTTGCTGTTAGGAGATTGCTTTCCAAAAACGCTGTAGAATTTATTTCCCCCAATAATACATGAAAATGCCCTTCTCTCTGCATTACTAGTCATAAAAACAAAAAAACTAAACCCGGTGCTGTTGAGTTGATTCTGACTCATAGTGACCCTATAGAACAGAGCAGAACTGCCCCATAGGGTTTCCAAGGAGTGCCTGGCAGATTCAAACTGCTGACCCTTTGGTTAGCAGCTGTAGCGCTTAACCACTATGCCACCAGGGTTTCCTTACTAGCCATAAATAGGGGGTTTTATTTACTCTTTCCCTCTAACTCAGCCTTTCCAATGGGGTCCAAGTGCAGGCTCTTTGTTTCCGTAGTCTGTGCTTCCCCGGCAGTTAGCAATTTTGAGGATTTTTCATATGTTGGAAGCCACTGCGATTTACTGTTTTGTGAGTTCGTATTTTTGCTGATTTTTCAACTGGATTGTTTGTTTCTCTCTTATTCATTGGTAAGCCCTCTCTGCATATTGTAGACAATAGCTTTTTGACCATCATTTTCATGACAAATAGCTGTTTGTTTCTCCAAAAGTATCTTTTGTCTGTTGACATGGTTTAGGTATCTTTCCATAGGTGAGTTTTAAATTATTAGTCAAGGGTGTTTATGATTTCCAGTCTGGTTTAATAACGAATTCTTGCCCCTAGATTGTCCACAAAGTCTTCCAAGTTTTCTTACAAAATTTTTATTTGATTTTATATCTGTGTGTTTTATCAGCTTAGAATGTATTTCTTGAGTAAAGTAAGAGAAGACGCCACTTTCCTTTATCCTGAAATGAAAAAAACCCTTTGGTCCTTGTCTTAGTTATCGAGTGCTGCTATAACAGAAATACCGCAAGTGGCTGGTTTTAATAGAAAAAAGTTTTTTCTCTCACAGTCTAGCAGGCTAGAAGTTCAGATTCTGGGTGGCAGCTCCAGGGGAAGGCTTTCTCTCTCTGTTGGCTCCGGAAGAAGGTCTGTGTCATCAGTCTTCCCCTGGACTAGGAGTTTCTCACCACAGGGACCCTGGGTCCAAAGGATGCACTCTGCTCACAGCTATTCTTTCTTGGCAGTAGAAGGTTCCTCTCCTCTCTGCTCCACTCTTATATCTCAAAAGAGATTGGCTTAAGACTCAACCTAATCTAGTAGACTGAGTCCTGCATCATTAACATGTTGTTTTCGTTGTTAGGTGCCTTCGAGTTGGTTCTGAATCATAGCGACCGCATGTGCAACAGAACGAAACACTGCCTGGTCCTGCGCCGTCCTGACAATCCTTGTTATGCTTGAGCCCATTGTTGCAACCACTGTGTCAATCCACCACCTCATAGAGGGGTTCCTTCTTTTTCTATGTCAACCCATCTCATTGAGGGTCTTCCTCTTCTATTCATGTTTTTTTTTTTTTCACTACTCTAGATAGACTGTTTTTTTCCTCCTTTCCATTCCTGTTGTTGTTTTCAGTTGTCACCCATTTGGCTCCAAATCATGGTGACCTTGTGTACAACGGAATGAAACACTGCCCAGTTCTGCACCGACTTCATGATCATTGGTATGTTTGAGTCCATTGCTGAGGCTATTGTATCAATCACCTCATAGTGGGGTTCCTTCATTTTCACTGATACTCTGCTTACCAAACATGATGTCCTTTTCTAGCAATGGGTCTTTCATGGTGTTGTGTCCAAAGTTGATTTTGTTAGGTGCTGTCGAGTTGATTCTGACTGTGAACAAAACACTGTCCGGTCCTGCGCCATCCTCACAATTCTTGCTATGTTTGAGCCCATTGTTGCAGCCACTGTGTCAATCCATCTAGTTGAGGGTTTTCCTTTTTTTCACCACCCTCTACTTTACCAAGCATGATGTTCTTCTCTAGGGACTGATCCCTCCTGACAACATGTCCAAAGTATGTGAGACAAAGTCTCGCCATCCTTGCTTCGAAGGAGCATTCTGGTTGTACTTCTTCCAAGACAGACCTGTTTGTTCTTCTGGCAGTCCATGGTTGCCTGTGCCATGTCTGGTGGAGTTCTACCACATCGGGCAGGAAGCAGTGAGTCTGCCTTTTGAGTTTTGTGTTGTTTCCTTAACTAATTTATTCCCTGGCTCCCTTCTTTCTTCATCAACTCCTCTTGGCCCCGGGCCAGGTCTGGGAGTGCGTCAGACATCTCTCCATGTGTCATCTTCACGCTCACGGCTCCCATGTCTTTCTAGGAGCTGCAGACCCAGGGGCACACTTGACCATGGGCCTCTCCATTGAACACCTAGCACCCCAAAAGCACATGTGTACACTAAGATCACATCCTTGTCTCTGAACCTCTCCCTTTTTTAGGGAGACAGCGAGTTAAGGAGAGAACATGAAGAAATAGGTTTACAAACGGGGCATCTTTCTTACCATTGCAGCTGCTGGAATGCAAAAAGCGTCAACAAGTAGCTGCTCGATGAACGTGATGATTCAATAGACTGGAGTCTTGAGCTCACACGCCAGTTCTCTGTCATGCCTGTGTGCCCTGCTTGTTACTGACACCCTGTCTTCATGTTGTCTCACAAGAGGGGCATGGAGATTCCATGGACGGATGCATTTCAAGAGCCTACCCATCAGAAGTGCTCAGAGTATAC
Organism: Elephas maximus indicus; assembly: GCF_024166365.1. Classification (NCBI taxonomy): domain Eukaryota; kingdom Metazoa; phylum Chordata; class Mammalia; order Proboscidea; family Elephantidae; genus Elephas; species Elephas maximus. Next base: position 118,755,055 of record NC_064828.1, on the reverse strand, counting down.
TGCCCTTCGCACCTCTGTGTTAGGGAACGGCTTTGCCATCCTCAGAGGCCAACAGCCTTGAAATTGTTACTGAAATAGGATGTAACCCTGTTCTCCTCCATTTAACGCCTCATCAAGACACTCAGCTTTTCCTCCTAAATTGCTTTTAAACCTGTATCTTTCTCTCCCACCACTTCCAAGCTTAGCCTTTGTATCGATCTCTCGATGTGGGTGAACATCCCAGGCCACCTCTACCCCCCTGCTCATCTCCCAGAGCCTTGCGGGGCTGAGAGGGTGTGCCCAGTGAAGACAAAGGTGGTGGCAAAAGGTGGACAATAAAGGTGTTTCTACTTTGCTTCCATCCTTAAAGCTGACCTGAACGTGGGGGGTAAAACTCCGCCTTCACAGCAGGGATAGCACATGTTCACTGCAGTGTGATCTATAATAGCAGAATCCTAGAAACAATTCAAGTGTCCATCAAATGGCAAATGGATAATAAGTGTGGTGCATCCAGGCAGTGGAATATTAAACCAGTACCCACTACCATCGAGTCAACTCCAACTCTTGGCGACCCCGCGCGTGTCAGAGTAGAACGGCTCTCCATAGGGTTTTCAATGGCCGTTTTTTTTGGAATCAGATCCCCAGGCCTTTTCTGAGGTACCTCTAAGTGGACCCAAATCGCCAACCTTTCAGTTAGCAGCTGAGCATGTTAATGATTTGCACCACCCAGGGACTCCAATAGATTACTCAGCAATAAAAAGCAACAACCCGTAAACACATACAGCCACTTGGCCAAATCCCCAAAACATCACGCTGAGTGAAAAAAAATCACACACGGAATGTTTCTGTTTATATGGAATGTCCAGGACAGGCAAAACCGTAAAGACAGAAAGTGGATTAGTGGTTGCCTGGGGCCGGGGGCTGGAAAGGGGGTGACTGCAAGAGTATTAGGGAACTTTTAGGGGTGAAAGGGATGTTCTAAAACTGGGGTGTGGTGATGGTTGCAGAGCTCTGGAAATTTACTAGAAATTATGGAATTATTTTCTTAAAGTGGGCAAATTTTATTGTTTAAAATACACCTCAACAAAGCTTCATAACAACATATTATATATATGTACTATATATATATATTTTTTATATATATTCTACATATGTAGTATTGTGAGGATGCTACAGGACCGGGAAGCATTTCATTCCATTGCACGTGAGGTGGCTATGAATTGGAATTGACTAGATGGCACCTAACAACAACAATATTATATGATAATATGATAAAGTTATATGAAATACACCTTAATAAAGGTTATATCTATGAATCACAGAGTACTGTTTAAGACTTTGACTTACATTAGACACGTCATCGGGAGGGACCAATCACTGGAAAAGAACATCAGGGCTGGTAAGGCGGAGGGCCAGGGAAGTTGAGCGAAACCCTTCACAAGATGGGCTGACACAGTGGTCGAGACGTGCCAGCAATCGCGAAGGTGGCGCGGGATCAGGCAATGTTTCCTTGTCTTCTGTGGGGTCACCATGAGTTAGAGCTAACTCAACAGCAACTAGTGACAACAACAAAGTTTAAAGGAGAGAAAAAAAGGAAGGAGGAGAGGAAGGAAGAAGGCAGAAAACGGCTGCAGCCTCGGGGCACAGATCTGCGGGGCGATCAGTGAAGGCGGTGGGGTAGGGGGCTCTGAGCACCCCTCCAAACTCTGCAGAAGCTGGCCTCACACTCCTGAAGATGAGAAGGTGTCTCTTTTTGAGCAGCTCAGAGCCGCCCTGTGGAGACCAGGACAAGATCACAGCCCCTTTCTTTTGGTGCACAACGTCCACCCCAAGGAGCAGCCTGGAGTGGTGGGTGGGACTGGGGGTGGGTCCCAGCCCCGCTGCGTAGCTGCTGGGTGGCAGCAGTGCAGTGGGGAGCTAAAGGAAGCCCCCATGGCTGTGGCTTCCTGTACCCAGGGGGCAGCGGTCTGTTCACCAGGAAAGAGCAGAGATGGCCTCCAGCGCCAGGTGCCCAGGGCCAATGAGGATGGGTTGAAGATGGCAGCACGAGGTTGTGGTGAGGACATGGGATGTGGGAGCCTCAGCCTCGTCACACATCTGTGCCAGCAGAAAGAGGAGTTCCCTGAGGACAGGCCCTAACCCTGACCCACAGAGCAGACAGCCTTGTGATGGCAGCTGCCTTCCTCACCCACCTGCACTGAGCCTGGGCCCAACTGCTTAGGCCAAGCCTGGTGTCTTCGCCACCTCTGTACCCCACCCCCCCGGGCTCATCTCTGTGGTCTGGCCTTGGTGAATCCATCTGCACTTCCCAGTGAGAAAGCGGAGTGTGGGAGGTTCCAGAAGCCTGGCCACAGCCCTGCTCACCCTGTTGCTAAGCTATGCCCATCTGTGTACCATTGCCAGGAAACCTGGGAGTGTTTGGGGGCAGTAAGAGAGGAGGAGGTGGTGTGCCGTGCTGACAGTGCTGTGGACACATTGTCAGGCGGAGGAGCAGTGATAGCAGCTCAGTGGAGAAGAGCCTGCATCTCTGGGGCTGGGAGGGGGGAGCACAGACGGTGAACCCAGGAAGGCCATGGAGATCACTGGACCCTGAGCCTCAGAGCAACAGAGCTGCCCGCGGTGGAAAGACGAGCTTCCGTTGCCTTTTCCTCCACACAGAAATAAGTCCACATACTCCCTGGGCAGAAGTCCCCGGGTGGTGCAGACTGTTGTCACGCTCGATCCAGGTCCTGTGTCCGACTCATCATCATTTAACCTTTGGTTCTTTAGGACTTGGGCCGGCAGCCTGTGTCTGACATGCTGATTTTGGGTTTGTCAGTCCCTCTAGAGCAGTGAGTCAGGAGAAGCCTCCAGCCTGATGTCTGACCCACTAGAGAGCCTAGCCTACGACATTTGGTACCCAGAATGGTTCTAGAGAAACAAAATTGTAAGGATGAGTTTTCTACATTGGTGTCTGAGTCATTACGTGGGGAAACATCTGAGTCCTTGCCTGGGACATCTTGTGAGGCAGATACCTTACAAGACAATGATGAATGTCCTCAAAACACATCCCAACCACCCATTTTTGCTTCTAGACCTACAGCTAGACTTAACTCCCAGCGAGCCCCAAAAGGTGAAGTACGAAGTGTGACTGAGGCGGAGGTACAGTACACTCCAAAAGAACTGCTTGGCTTTTCTCGTATGTACAAACAGAAACCTGGTGATTATGTGTGAGAATGGCTATTATGGGTGTGGGATAATGGTGCAAGGAACATCAAGTTGGATTAGTATGAGTTTATTGATATGGGTCCACTAAGCACAGATTCTTCATTCAATATTTCAGCTCCAGAGGTTAGGAAAGAATCTAATAGTTTATTTGGTTGGGTCACTGAAGCATGGATTATGCAGTGACCTACACTAAATCAAGTCGAAATGCCAGACCTGCCTTGGCCTACTGTAGAAGAAGGTATCCAAAGCCTTAGGGAAACTGGCATGCTGGAGTGGATTTATCAGCTTAGACCCACAGACCCACACATGGAGTGCCCAGAGGACACACCTTTTACCACAACTGTTGGGAACAAATTTGTGAAGGAGCCCCAGTACCCTTGGAGACTGCTGTGATTGCTATTTTATGTAAGTCAGATTTGACCGTGGGAACTGATTAACTAACTGGATTAAGACACCTAACTACAATGAGGCTGACTGGACCCATGGTGGTAGGGGCCAAGTGGCGGTACTCAAACGACAAAGACAAGGTGGGCATGGTTAGCGTAATGGACAGCGGAGTTAAAGCAGTAATCAGAATAGTCTGATTTGGATGGACTTACTGTGTTGGTGTTCCTAGGAGTGAAATAGATGGGAAATCTACTAAATATTTACTTTATCTGTACAAATGGATGAATTCTAGGTCAAGTGAACAGCCGTCTAACTCAAATCGCCAGAAAAGAGGGCCACAGCCTCTCAATCAATTCCCAGACTCAAGCGAGTGTAAAGACCCACAGCTCCCTGAATGAAGGGGAGGCTGGGTCTCCTTGAGGAAGGACCCCACTACAATATCAAAAATTTATACTGTTAATCTTTCTCCCAGGCTTCCCCAAAGGAATCTACGGCCTTTTATGAGAGTGACTGTTCATTGGGAAAAAGGAAACGTATCAGACTTTTCAGGGATTACTGAACACTAGCTCTGAACTGACACTAATTCCAGATGACCCAAAACATCACTGTAGCCCCCCAGTCAGAGTGGAGGTGTTTGGAAGTCTGATTATTAATGGGGTCTTAGCTCAGTTTCGCCTCACAGTAGGTCCAGTGAGTGCCCAAACCCATCCTGTAGTGATTTCCCGAGTTCCCAAAAACCCACTGCCGTCGAGTCGATTCTAACTCATAGAGACCCTATAGGACAGAGTAGAACTGACCGATAGAGGTTCCAAGGAGCACCTGACAGATTCAAACCACCAACCTCTTGGTTAGCAGCCGTAGCACTTAACCACTGCGCCACTAGGGCTTCCTCCCGAGTTCCAGAAGGCATAATTAGAATAGACATACTCAGCAACTGGCAGAACCCCTACACTGGATGCCTGACAAATGGAGTAAGGGCTATGATGGTAGGAAAAGTCCAGGGGAAGCCGTTAGAACTGCCGCTACCTAGGAAAATAGTAAACCAAAAGCAACACTGCATTCCTGAAGGGACTGCAGAGATTACCGCCACCATCAAGGACTTGAAGGATGATTCCCACCACATCCCCATTCAACTCACCTATTTGGCCTGTGCAGAAAACAGGTGGATCTTGGAGAATGACAGTGAATTATCGAAAACAACCAGGTGGTGACTCCAACTGCAGCTGCTGTTCCAGATGTGGTTTCATTACTTGAGAAGATTAATATATTTCCTGGTACCTGGTTCGCAGCCATTGATCTGGCAGCTATTGATCTGGTGAATGTCTTTTTCTCCACGCCTGTTTCTAAGGACCACCAGAAGCAGTTTGCCTTCAGCTGGCAAGGCCTGCAACGCACCTTCTCTGTCCTACCTCAGAGGTATATTGACTCTCCAACCCTGTGTCATAATTTAATCTGCAGGGACCTTGATCAAGTTTCCCTTCCACAAGACATCACACTGGTCCATTACGCTGATGACATTATGTTGATTGGACCTAGGGAGGAAGAAGTGTCAATGACTCTGGACTTATTGGTAAAACATTTGCATGCAAAAAACCATAATCAAAACCAAACCCATTGCCATCAAGTCGATTTCAACTCAAACGATCCTATGGGACAGAGTAGAACTGCCTTATAGGGCTTCTAAGGATCGGCTGGTGGATTTGAACTGCTGACCATTTGGTTAGCATCCAAGCTCTTAATCACTGTACCACCAGGGATCCATTTGTGTGCTAGAGGAGAGGAAATTAATCTGACAATAGTTCAGGCACCTTCCATGCCAGTGAAATTTCTAGGGGTCCAGTGGTATGCAGGATGCAGAGACATTCTTTCTAAAGTGAAGGGTAAGTTATTGCATCTGGCTCCTCCCATGGCTAAAAAGGAGGCACAACTCCTGGTGGGCCTCTTTGGGTTTTGGAAGCAACACATCCCTCATTTGGATGTCCTACTCTGTCCTATTTATCAAGTGGCTCGAAAAGCTTCTAGTTTTGAGCAGGGCCTAGAATAAGAGAAGCCTCTGCGACAGGTTCAGGCTGCCGCGCAAGCCGCTCTGCCACTTGGGCCATGTGATCCAGCTGATCCAATAGTGCTTGAAGTGTCTGTGACAGGGAGAGACTGTGTTTGGAGACTTTGGCAGGCCCCTGTTATGAATCACAGGGCAGATCCTTAGGATTTTGGAGCAAAGCCCCTCCATACTCTGCAGATAACTATTCTCCTTTTGAGAAACTTTTGGCTTGTTACTGGGCCTTAGTAGAGACTGAATGTCCACCAAGTCACCATGCAGTGAGCTGTCCTTCATGAACTGGGTGTTGTCTGACCCACAGAATCATAAAGTTGGACGTGCACAGCAGCACTCCATCATTAAATGTAAGTCGTATATACAAGAGTGGACCCAAGCAGGGCCTGAAGGCACAGGTAGGTTGCATGAAGAAGTGGCCCAAATGCACATGGTCTCCATTCCTGTCACATCACCTTCCATCTGCCAGGCTGCACCTGTGGCCTCATGGGGAGTTCCTTATGATCAGCTGACTGAGGAAGAGAAAACCCGTTCCTGGTTTATAGACAGTTCTGTGCAATATGCAGGTACCACTCGCAAGTGGAAAGCAGCTGTACCTCCTACCACCACAAAAGAAGAGCCAGGAAAGAAGTGCATCCTTCGGACTCAGGGTCCCTGCACTGAGAACCTCCTAGACCCAGGGGAAGATTGATGCCAAGAGACTTGGAAATCTCCAAGGAAAGCCAGGCCCACAGATGTTGAAAGGAGATAAGGACCTTTCCCCAGGGCTGACAGAGAGACAAAGCCTTCCCCTAAAGCTAGCACCCTGGATTCGGACTTGTAGCCTCCTAAAGTGTGGGAGAATTAATTTCCGTTTGTTAAAGCCATCCACTTGTGGTATTTCTGTTGTAGCAGTACTAGACAACTAAAACAGAATTTGGTACTGGGAGTGGGGTCCACCAAGAGGTGTCTTTGAAGAAAGGCCTGGAGATCTACTTCTGAAAAATCAGTGACTAAAAACCCTGTGAAGTGCCGTCCCACTCTGAGGCATATGAGGTTACTGTAGTTGGGGTCAACTTGACAGCAATTGGCTTTTAATGGTTACTCCTTGGGTCAGTTGTTATTGTTGATGGAAATATCCCATTGAGGAGGGTCTTTGGCTCTTGATGATATAAATACCTGGGTGATGGTGGCACCCTCCTCTCAGAGTTGTTTGGTGAATGCTCTATGGGAGAACAGGTGGAATCCAGGGGTTGCTGGGTGGACTGGCCAACAGGCAGCAGAGCCTGGGGCCCCCAGGCCAACCTGGCATGTCCCACGCCAGCTGTGAGGAGCAGGGAACTGGCTGAAGAATCACGTATGCCTGAGTAGGTTTGTTCCACAATTGTAAGGACAAAATATTATCAGCAAAATGATTTGTGTAAGGCTGCTCATCCATAGATCAAAAACAGGCTAGATCATTACCTCAGAGGATACAGCCTTCTAGTGCTGCTGTAAGAGAAACACCACAAGGGGGCAGCTTTAAAGAACAGAACTTTGTTTTCTTAGAGTTGAGGAGGCTAGAAGTCTGATTTCAGGGCTCCAGCCCTAGGGGAAGGCTCTCTCTGTCCGCTCTGGGGGAAGGTCCTTGTCCCTTTTCCTCGGTTCCTTGGCGATCCGCACATGTGTCTGTTCCCTTGTTTGAGTCACAGCTGCTCTTTTTATAACTCAGGAGTGATTCAGTTTAAGACACACCTTACACTGATATATGGCCTCATTAGCTCAACAAAGAAAACCCTATTCCGAAAGGGACTCGCATCCGCAGGTATAGGCGTTAGGATTTCCCTGTATCTTGGGGGGACACAATTCAATCCATAACAGTGTTTAATTCCACCCTCCTTCATGACAGAAGCTCTTAGCTAGTTAGAGATACAAGCACTCCTTTAACCTGATATGGGCGGCCTCTCCAAGCCGACATCATGAAACTTCAGAGGCAAGCCTGATCTCACAGCTCTCGCTCAACATGGCACTGGAGGGTCTGGCCAGGGCCACGAGACACGGGAACAGAGAGAAGTAACGATGGAAAGGAGGAGACAAAACTGCCACTTTTGTAGAAAATATAAATTTCCACATTAAAAAATCCAAGAAACTTGACGAGCAATTAGAACTAGTAAGGCTGATATAGGACAGACAAACCGACAGCTACACAACAGCAGACACTAACTAGAGAACGTAACAGAGAAAGCACACCGTTCACAACAGCAACAACTGCTACACAACAGCAGACACTAACTAGAGAACGTAACAGAGAAAGCACACCGTTCACAACAGCAACAACTGCTACACAACAGCAGACACTAACTAGAGAACGTAACAGAGAAAGCACACCGTTCACAACAGCAACAACTGCTACACAACAGCAGACACTAACTAGAGAACGTAACAGAGAAAGCACACCGTTCACAACAGCAACAACTGCTACACAACAGCAAACACTAACTAGAGAACGTAACAGAGAAAGCACACCGTTCACAACAGCAACAACTGCTACACAACAGCAGACACTAACTAGAGAACGTAACAGAGAAAGCACACCGTTCACAACAGCAACAACTGCTACACAACAGCAGACACTAACTAGAGAACGTAACAGAGAAAGCACACCGTTCACAACAGCAACAACTGCTACACAACAGCAGACACTAACTAGAGAACGTAACAGAGAAAGCACACCGTTCACACCAGCAACAACTGCTACACAACAGCAGACACTAACTAGAGAACGTAACAGAGAAAGCACACCGTTCACAACAGCAACAACTGCTACACAACAGCAGACACTAACTAGAGAACGTAACAGAGAAAGCACACCGTTCACAACAGCAACAACTGCTACACAACAGCAAACACTAACTAGAGAACGTAACAGAGAAAGCACACCGTTCACAACAGCAACAAAACTCCAGGCTACGCAGAAAAAACTACAATGAAGATGTGTAACACCTCAAATGAAAAAGGAGTAAAATTTTATTGGAGGACATAGATGAGGACAACTCATTGGAGAGATATACCATGCATAGGGAAACTTGGTTTTAAATGTTCAGTTCTCCTGTAAAATAATCTATAAATTCACTGCATTGAAAATCCTAACAGAGCTCCTCATGGTGCCTGATAAGGTCGATGCTCGTTTCACACGGGATATTTAAGGACCAAGATAGTCAAGCCAAGCTTGAAGGAGCAGGAGATGGAAGGACTTGCTCTCGCAAACACAAGGCCTTCCTCTAGCTCTCTAGTAATGGCTGTGCCAGAACAAACAGATGATGGAACAGAACAGAGGCCAAGACCAGCCCTGTGTACACCTGAAAACTCAGTGTGCATCAGGGGAAAGCGTGGACTAGTCAGTAAACTGTCAATGATAAAAAAGTAAAACAAATCACTCTTATCTAACACCATACACAGAATAAAGTTCAAATGGGTTAGTCTTCTACATGAAATGCAAAACTTTAAAACAATTAGAAGAAACTATAAGAAAATGATAAGAAAATGGCTTTATGATGTCAACAACAGAAACATTTCCTAAGAAATGTAAACACCAACCACAAAACTAAAGCTTTGTTATAATTAATAATTTCTGTACAATAAAAGGCACTATAAGCAAAGTTTAAAGATAAGGCCAGGAGGAAATATTTGCTATAAACGTAACAGATAAATGACTATTATCCAGCATATGTAAACAGTTCACAAAAATCAATAAGACAAAGACAAAAAAATCAATTGAAAAATAGGCCAAGAATGTCCTTGTTGTTAGGTGCCGTTGAATTGGTTCCGACTCATAGCGACCCCATGCACAGCAGAACGAAACACTGCCCGGTCCTGCACCATCCTTACAATCGTTGTTATGCTCGAGCTCATTGTTGCAGCCACTGTGTCAATCCACCTCGTTGAGGGTCTTCCTCTTTTCCGCTGACCCTGTACTCTGCCAAGCATGATGTCCTTCGCCAGGGACTGATCCCTCCTGACAACATGTCCACAGTATGTAAGAGGCAGTCTCGCCATCCTTGCTTCTAAGGAGCATTCTGGTTGTACTTCTTCTAAGACAGATTTGTTCATTCTTTTGGCAGTCCATGGTATATTCAATATTCTTCGCCAGCACCACTATTCAGAGGCGTCAATTCTTCTTTGGTCTTCCTTATTCATAGTCCAGCTTTCACATGCATATGAGGCCATTGAAAATACCATGGCTTGGGTCAGGTGCACTTTAGTCTTCAAGGTGATATCTTTGCTCTTCGACACTTTAAAGAGGTCCTTTGCAGAAGATTTACCCAATGCAATACGTCTTTTGATTTCTTGACTGTTGCTTCCATGGGTGTAGACTGTGGATCCAAGTAAAATAAAATCCTTGGCAACTTCAATCTTTTCTCCACTTATCATGATGTTGCTCATTGGTCCAGTTGTGAGGATTTTTGTTTTCTTTATGTTGAGGTGCAATCCATACTGAAGGCTGTGGTCTTTGATCTTCATTAGTAAGTGCTTCAAGTCCTCTTCACTTTCAGCAAGCAAGGTTGTGTCATCTGCATAATGCAGGTTGTTAATGAGTCTTCCTCCAATCCTGATGCCCCGTTATTCTTCATATAGTCCATCTTCTCGTATTATTTGCTCAGCATACAGATTAAATAGGTATGGTGAAAAGATACAACCCTGATGTACACCTTTCCTGACTTTAAACCACACAGGTTCCCTTTGTTCTGTTTGAACAACTGCCTCTTGATCTATCCAAAGGTTCCTCATGAGCACAATTGAGTGTCCTGGAATTCCCATTCTTTGCAATGTTATCCATAATTTGTTATGACCCACACAGTCGAATGTCTTTGCATAGTCAATGAAACACAGGTAAACATTCTTCTGGGATTCTCTGCTTTCAGCCAGGATCCACTTGACATCAGCAATATCCCTGGTTCCACATCCTCTCCTGAAACCACCCTGAATTTCTGACAGTTCCCTGTTGATACAGTGCTGCAGCCGCTTTTGAATGATCTTCAGCAAAATTTTGCTTGCGTGTGGTATTAATGCTATTGTTCTATAATTTCTCCATTTGGTTGGATTGCCTTTCTTGGGAAGAGACATAAATATGGATCTCTTCCAGTCAGTTGGCCAGGAAGCTGTCTTCCCAATTTCTGGACATAGAAGAGTGAGCACCTCCAGTGCTGCATCCGTTTGTTGAAACATCTCAATTGATATTCCATCAATTCCTGGAGCCTTGTTTTTCCCCAATGCCTTCAGAGCAGCTTGGACTTCTTTCAGTACTATTGGTTCCTAATCATATGCCACCTCTTGAAATGGTTGAACATCGACGAATTCTCTTTGGTATAATGACTCAGTGTATTCCTTCCACCTTCTTTTGATGCTTCCTGCATCGTCTAATATTTTCCCTATAGAATCCTTCACTATTGCAACTTGAGGTTTGAATTTTTCCTTCAGTTCTTTCAGCTTGAGAAACGCCAAGCATGTTCTTCCATTTTCGTTTTCTATCTCCAGCTCTTTGCACGTCATTATAACACTTTACTTTGTCTTCTCGAGCCGCCCTTTGAAATCTTCTGTTCAGTTCTTTTACTTCATCATTTCTTCCTTTTGCTTTAGCCGCTCGTCATTCCACAACTCGTCTGGTCTTCGGTTACTAGTATTCAATGCGTCAAATCTATTCTTGAGATGGTCTCTAAATTCAGGTGGGATATACTCAAGGTCATATTTTGGCTCTCGTGGACTTGCTCTGGTTTTCTTCAGTTTCAGCTTGAACTTGCATATGAGCAAATTGATGGTCTGTTCCACAGTCGGTCTCTGGCCCTGTTCTGACTGATGATATTGAGCTTTTCCATCGTCTCTTTCCACAGATATAGTCAATTTGGTTTCTTTGTGTTCCATCTGGTGAGGTCCATGTGTATAGTCACTGTTTATGTTGGTGAAAGAAGGTATTTGCAACGAAGAAGTCGTTGGTCTTGCAAAATTCTATCATTCGATCTCTGGAGTTTTGTCTACCACCAAGACCATATTTTCCAACTACCGATCCTTCTTCTTTGTTTCCAATTAAGAGAAGAGGAAATTGAACGGCCGATAAACATGAAAACATGCACCCCCTCCCCAGTAGCCACAGAAATGCAAATTAAAGGCTCTTACCAAAAATCTTAGTAATGAGTGAGTCAGCTCTCAGACAAAAGGGAAGGGAAATTTTCTCCATCCCTTTGGAGAGCAGAATGGCGATTCCTAGTGAAGTTGGAGAAGCCCTTGGGTAGTATGAATGATTTAGCTGCTAACCTGGCTGCTAACCCAAACTTTGGAGGTTCAAGTCTAGCTGGAGGTGGCTCAGATGTAAGGCCTGGCCATCTACTTTAAAAAATCAGCCGTTGAAAACCGTATAGAGCTCAGTTCTACTTTGACACACACGGGGTTGTCATGAATCAGAACTGATGGCCTCTGGTTAGTGAGGATGCACAGCGGGAGGTCCGACTCCCCTTCTAGACTCTAGAGACACCGTGTGCACAGCATACTGGAGGTGTGCACAGCATACCGTCTATAACAGTGACCCATCAGAGCAGCGGAAGGCTATCAGGTGGAGAAAAATAAAACCAAACCAGTTGCCGTCAAGTTGATTCTGACTCATGGAGACCCCATATGTGTAGAGTAGAACTGCTCCATAGGGTCTTTAAGGGTGTGACCTTTCAGAAGGAGATCACCAGGCCAGTCTTCTGAGGCACCTCTGGGTGGGTTTCAGCCACCAACCTTTCATTTAGTGGTCGAGCACTTAGCCGTTTGTGCCACCTGGGAGTCCACATGCATGGCATATTCATAGGATGGGGTGCTCTACTGCTTTCATAACAGAACACCAGTGATTCTGCCCAGACACCCATCAACTGAAAAATATAATGTCGGTGAAAAAGAAAAGGAGTTACAGAATCACGTGTAGACGGCGGTACAATTTGTGTAGTTTTGACACATCCAATTTTTTTCTAAACCAACAACATGCCCGTTCCATTGCCGTCAAGTGGATTCAGAGTAGAACTGCCCTACAGGGTTTCCAAGGCTATAATCTTTTTTTTTTTTTTTAATTTACTTTAGATGAAGGTTTACAGAACAAACTAGTTTCTCATCAGTTAGTACCCACATTGTTCTATGACATTGGTTAACAACGCCACAACTTGTCAATATGCTCCCTTTTCAAACTTGGGTTTCCTATTACCAGCTTTCCTGTTCCCTCCGACCTTCTAGTCCTTGCCCCTGGGCTGGCGTGCCCCTTTAGTCTTGTTTTTTTCCATGGGCCTGTTCAATCTTTGGCTGGAGGGTGAACCTCAGGAGTGACCTCATCACTGAGCTGAAAGGGTGTCTGGGGGCTCTCAGGGTTTCTCCAATCTCTGTCAGGCCAGCAAGTCTCGTCTTTCTGAGTTAGGATTTTGTTCTACATTTTTCTCCAGCTCTGTTCAGGACCCTCTATTGTGATCCTTGTCAGAGCAGTCAGTGGTGGTAGCCAGGCACCACCTAGTTGTACTGGACTCAGTCTGGTGAAGGCCGTGGTAGTTGTGGTCCCTTAGTCCTTTGGACTAATATTTCCCTTGTATCTTTAGTTTTCTTCATTCTTCCTTGCTCCCTAAGGGGTGAGACCAGTGGAGTATCCTAGATGGCCACTCACAGGGTTTTAAGACCCCAGATGCTACTCACCAAGGTAGAATGTAGAACATTTTCTTTATAAACTATGTTATGTCAATTGAGCTAGTTGTTCCCTGAGACCATGGTCCCCCCAAGGCTGTAATCTTTATGGAAGCCGACTGCCAAGTCTCACTCCCGAGGAGTGGCTGGTAGGTTCGAAACGCCAACATTTTTGTTTGCAGCCGAGTGCATAAAACACCATATACTGAAGTAAAGATTTCAAAACGTGGTTGGTAAGGCTGTTGAGAAGGAGGGAGGGGGATGGGATTGGCATGTGATACACGGAGGCTCCACTGTATTTGTAATTTTCTACTTCTAAAAGGATTACCTGAAGCAAAATATTTTGGGATGCTAATACCCCATGCAATTTGTATGTGATTTGTTCTGAGTGTCTGAACTGTCCCATAATAAAAACTCTGGAACAAAGAACATAGACTCTGCAAACGACAACAACTGAGAGAAACACTAGAAAATGAAGATGCTGAGGGAACAGAAGAGGAAGAAAGGCGAGCCTGCAGAGCTCAGAGTGGAAATGAAAGAGAAACTTTTCAGAAATGCACCCAGAGGAAGCTCTGCGGAGTGAAGCCTCAAGGACGATTATTCACTCAACAAATAATAACCCACCAGTTGCCAAGCATCAGGCCCTGGGAACTGGGAGGCTAAATATTACCCCATGGAGACCCTGAATAAGCAAGCAAGCAAGCAAAAGTTAAAGAGCCACCGAGAGGTGAGATTTCAGATTGTGAATCTCAGGGCTGTGAAGGGCGAGTGCCTGGTGAGGGGCAGCACTGGCTAGGGATTGTTTGCCCGGCGAGCCCGGGACCTGTGAGGAGGCCCAGGACTTGATGGTGAGTAGGGCCAGTGCCCAGGAGCAGGGTAAGCACAATGCTGGCTGGGAGCATTGAGGTCCTGGCAGGATGAAGGTGCCTTGGCCAGCTGGGTGTAGGGACTGAAGGGGATCGTGTGGCCTCCAGGGCATGAGTTGGGAGGTCACTGGCTGCTCCAGCTAAGAAGTGGACCAGGAACTCTCGATAGAGTTAGAGGGAAGTGGAAAGCCTCCCTGGGTGGTGCAAATGGTTAAATGCCACTAACTGAAACGTCAAAGGTTCAAGTCCACCTAGAAGTGTCTTAGAAGAAAGGCCTGGCAGTCTACTTCTGAAAAATCAGCCACTGAAAACCCTATGGAGCACAGTTCAACTCTGACACCCATGAAGTCTCCGTGAGTTGCGGTCAATTCCGTGGCAACTGGCTGGTTACTGGTGGATGGCCTCCACCAGGGCCCGGAGAGCTTGCAGGTTGTGGGAGGGGCTGATGGAGAAGCTCGACCCCTGGTTTGTGGTCAAGCAACAGGTGGAGAGTGAGGAGAGGAGGGGAAGGGAGGAACAAGCTCTTGGGGAAGCTGTCAGTTCACCGGAGGCAGGTGAGCCCTGACTTGGCCTGTTGGTGACTGGGCAACGTGTTCCAGGGAGAAGGCAGAGGAGCCACAGAGAAGGCAGCAGAAGGGGAAAGCAGGGTGCTGAGAGAGAGTTACACAGAAAATGAAAGCCAGCAGCCAGACTCTCAGAGACCACATCTGGAAAAGGAAGAAGAAGAAAGAGCTGGGAACAGAGCAGCAGTCAGGCCGGGGTCGGTCTGGGATGGGTCAGGACGGGAGAGCTGTCCCCAAAGTTCTGCAATTCATGGGTCTCATGTGGGTATACGGAGCCCCGGTGGTGCAATGGTTAATTGCTCGGCTGCTAATGGAAAGGCTGGTGGTTCGAACCCACCAGCCGCTTTGCAGGAGAAAAGGCCTACTCTGCTCCAGTAAAGATTGTTGTTGTCAGGTGCTGTCAAGTCACTTCTGGCTCACAGGGACCCCAGGTACAACAGAACAAAACACTGCACCGCTGCACCATCTTTACAATCCTTGCTATGCTTAAGCCCATTGTTGCAGCCACTGTGTCAATCCATCTTGTCGAGGGTCTTCCTCTTTTCCACTGACTCTCTATTTTCCCAAGCGTGATGTCTTTCTCCAGGGACTGGTCCCTCCTGACAACACGTCCAAAGTATGTGAGATGAAGTCTCGCCAGCCTCGCTTCCAAGGAGCATTCTGGCTGTACTCCTTCCAAGACAGATTTGTTCTTGCTTCTGGCAGCCCATGGTATATTCAATATTGTTCACCAACACCATAATTCAAAGGCATCGACCTTTCATCGGTCTTCCTTATCCATTGTCAAGCTGTTGCATGCCTATGAGGCGACTGAAAATACCATGGCTTGGATCAGGTGAACCTTAGTCCTCTAAGTGACATCTTCGCTTTTCAACACTTTAAAGAGATCTTTTGCAGCAGATTTCCCCAAAGCAATGCGTAATCTTATGTAAAGATTACAGCCTAGGAGACTCTATGGGACAGTTGTACTCTGTCAACGGGGTCTCTATGAGTCAAAATCGACTCGACAGCACACAACAACAACAACAACAACAGTGTGGCTCACAGAGATGTGATGTGGGAGGAGCTGGGAAAGAATGGGTAGTAGGAAGGTCGGGAGCCATGTCGAGGACCCCAGTCCCAATCACTGAAGTATGAGGCCTGAGTGTCCTGCAGCCACTGTAACAAAAGACCACAAAGCAGCTGATTTATAAGAACAGAAATTAATTCCCTAACCGTTCTCCAATGTGGATTACACCTCAACATAAAGAAAACAAAAATCCTTACAACTGCATCAATAAGCAACATCACGATAAACAGAGAAAAGATTGAGGTTGTCAAGGATTTCATTTTGCTTGGATCCACAATCAACGCCCATAGAAGCAGCGATCAAGAAATCAAATGACTTATTGCATTGAGAAAATCTGCTGCAAAGGACCTCTTTAAAGTGTTAAAAAACAAAGATGTCACTCTGGGGACTAAGGTGCACATGACCCAAGCCATGGTGCTTTCAATCACCTCGTATGCGTGCGAAAGACAGACAATGAATAAGGAAGATCGGAGAAGAACTGACGCCTTTGAACTATGGTGTTGGTGAAGAATATTGAAAAACCATGAACTGCCAGAAGAACGAACAAACCGTGGAAGAAGTACAGCCAGAATGCAAGGACAGAGAGACTGCGTCTCACATACTTTGGGCATGTTATCAGGAGGGATCAGTCCCTGGAGAAGGACATCATGCTTGATAAGTAGATGGTCAATGAAAGAGAGGAAGACTCTCAACGAGAGAGAGTGACACAGCGGCTATAACAGTGGGCTCAAACACGCAATGATTGTGAGGATGTTGCAGGACTGGGCAGTGTTTTGTTTTGTTGGACTTAAAGTCGCTACAAGTCGGTATCGACTCGATGGCACCTAACCACAGCAACAGTTCTGGAGGCCAAGAGTCCCAATTCAGGGCCTTGGCAGGACCATGCTTTCTCGAAGATTCTGGGGCAAGACCCTTCCTTGTGTCTCCAGCTTCTGGTGGCTCCTCACATTGCTTGATGAATTGATTTCCTAGAGCCCCTTCCCTTCGGCTTCCAGGCCCGGGTTGCCAGTGATAGGAACCAGGAGAAATTTGAGGGGTGAAGGGGAAGGAGGGCCAGACCAGGCAGCTTCTCCTACTTCTTCACTAGCTCCCTTGGGAGGGGGCCCGGGGAGAGGGCTCTTGCTCAGAGATTTGTGTCAGTTTCCTGAGAAAATTTTGAAAACACTGGTGTATCCCCTGAAATTTATGTTAGAGTCCTAACCTCCAGTACCTGTGACCATGACCCCATTTGGAAATAGGGCCTGGGCAGATGTTATCAGTGATGCTAACCTGAGGCCATACAGGAGTGGGGGGTATAATTCTATCTAGGTGGGGTCTTTATAGAAGAGATGGCACACAGAGGGAGACAGACGTGTAATGCAGGAGCTGTGCCGGAGCTGCAAGCCGAGAGAGACTTATTTTGAGGATTTGGCTCAGGCAACAGAGGGGTGTAATGTAGCACCCGTACTTGTCTCGATGCCTGAGAGATTAGAACCAGCATCAGCACAGAGCTGGTTCCCCTGAGGTGGAGGTCAGACAGACCTCCACTCTCCAGCTTTTTCACCTTTTCTGACACCAGCCTTCCCTCCCACAGCACTCTCTGGTTCTCTGCTGGGTTTGATAGCTCCGTGCAGTGGCCATGCAGGACTCACAGACCATGCTCACAGTTATGGGGTTTATCAGGTAGTAACAGGTTACAACTCAGGATCAGGATTAACTGGGAAAATAACAGGGTACAACTTGGACGACAGGATCAACTTTGTCAATCAGGTCAGCTTCCAACCAGGATGGCTCTCAGCTCTTTCTTGGCTGTGCTAGCTGACAACCCTTCTTGGCAGATCATGTGCCCTTCTCTGCCTTTGGCCCCTGCCATCTGCCTCTGTGCTAACTAGCCCGACTCATGGCCACTGTAGCAGCCTGCTCATCTGCTGTCCACCTAGCAGGAATTTTCTGCTGTCACCGCCGGCTCTGACTCGGGGCCCCTTCCTGAGGCATTCTGCCACAGGGTCCCTCTAGGCCTCTGCCCTGCTCAGGCAAGTGTTACAACTCTTTTGCCAACAAGCGCATGAGAAGCCCATGGGCCGGCAAGCCCACTGCACTGTCTTACACCAGCCTCCTGGTTCCTGCCGCTGTTACCACTGCCACCGTCTTGTGCTGCTGGGTTCTGCTGGGCTCGCTGCCGTTTCTAGCCACCTTCAGTGTTACAGCTCTCTCTGGGTCTAGGAGGTTCTCAGCACAGGGACTCCAGGCCCGACAGATACACTCCACTCCAGACCCTTCTTGATGGTAGTGAGGTCCCCTGATCTTCCATGAGATTGGTCCTCGTACAAGCCTAGCAGGATACCAAAGCTGACCAATCCCCGAGCTGGCAGTAAGGAGCTCAAACCTATTGGGTGGGTTTTCAAGCCCCTATTTGCATAGTAATTGACCAATCCCTTGCAAGATTGTGGCCCAGCCGATCACTTTTGGCAGAATTATAAACCAAAGGCCATAAAGGACATAGGTCAAAGAAACTCATTACACCACTGGGGGCTGGCAAGTCCCAAATCTGTAGGTCAGGTGACAGGCTGGAGATCCTGACAGTCTTGTGAGGGAGGGAGGGGAATTCCGGCAGGACGCCTATTGATAGTCTGCAGGCAGAGTCTTCTCCCGCAGGAAAACCCCAACCTTAAGTCCTTCCACTGATGGGACAGAGCCCACCCACAGTACGGAGGGTAATCCGATTTACCTAAGGCCAGCTGATCTAAAAGCTCATGCAAACACCTTCGCAGCAGCACCTAGACTAGAGTATCTAACCAAGCCGCCGGGCACCATCGCCAGGCCAAGCTGACACAAAATTCGCCATCACACCTGAGAACCTGTTCACGTTGTTCATGAGTCCAGGCATCTTTGCAGCCCCACCAGGTGTTAGGCACTGTCCCCAAATGGCCCCCCAAGCCCCCTCCCCAGCTCCAAGTGACACCGGGCTCCCCAAATGCCCCAGGCCTTGCCATTCTTGGGACACTGTCTGACCTTTCTTATCTCTGTGGTCTGTCTCTGTTCTTCCCCCAGCCTGGGATGCCTTTCTCCCCTCTGCTCCAGGCAAACGTCCACACGTCCACTAAGACGGGCTTAGTCTCAGGCTGCCATAAACCTTGGGGTTCTCAGCGTGTTCTCTGTGCTCCCGGAGGGAACCTGTGTGACCCTGCCTCAGAGCACTGTCACTGCTCTGCGTCATGTCCCCTCTGGACCATCAGCTCCCCTGTTACTGCACGCCCTGTGTTCTCCCAGGGCAGACGTTCCCCCCGAGTCAGTAGGAAGAAGTGCCACCGCCCAGTTCTGCACCTGAGGGGTCTGCAGTGCTCAGAGGCAGGAAGGAGCTGGCTTAATACCAACAGTTCTTTACCTTAAAAGTGGAAGCACCACCACGATTCCTGTGGGGCTGGTGATGGTGTGTGTCAGGGCTCGGGATGACCTCCAAAGTCTAGGTCGTGGCTTTTCTGGAAACCCCCTCAATGACCTGCATCAATGCACGTTCAAGAAAACCTATCAGCTCGCGTCGTCTTTAATTCTCAGCTCCTATTAGCAATATTGACCCAAGGCTCCCAAGGGCAAAGGACAGGCGGACTAATCTCTTTCACCTTTGCCCGTGACTCCTTCTCAGTGGGTGAGGGCCGCTTCCTGGCCCTGCCCATCTGTCTCCACCACAGCCCAATGTCTAGATTACAGTTTAATTCCATTTCAATCCAATTCAATTCGGATTCGACTACCATTCCTTTCTAATTCATTTTCAGCTCAGTCGAACTCAATTCCATTTCAAGTCAGTTCAACTCCAATTTCAGTTTCCATTTTGCTTAACTTGCTGTCATTGAGCTTCTGCTGTGCCCAGCGCTGCGGGGGGCCACTATGATGGGACCCCAGGTGGATCCAAGTAACTCTACCTCCAGTGCAGGTGGGAAGGGGACGGGTGGGACGCGGTGTGGGTGGGAGGCAGGGCGGGTGGGATGTGGAGCAGGTGGGAACTGGGCAGGTAGGAATGGGGAGGGTGAGATCCACGGCAGTGAGACGTGGTATAGGGGCGCCATGGGAAGGGTGAGGCCCAGTGCAATGTGACACAGGGCAGGCGGGACACAGGGCAGGTGGGACAGAGAAGACGGGAAAGGGTTGCAGGGCAGGTGGGGTGCAGGGCAAGAGGTAGATGGGCGACCACTGAGGAGGTGGAGTATGACGGTGTCCAAGCCCTGCACTGAGCGTCCCCCAGTGCCCCTGAGCTAGCGGTCTGCTAAAAGGCAGCTCTCCCAGGGCTCAGGGTCCAGCCCCTGTTGCAAGATCACGTCTGAGAAGCAAGAAGAGTCAAGAAACAAATTCTCACCTTTCCTTGCCTTTGTGGCTACTGATTTCCATACTGCTCTGCAGAACAACCCCAAAGTTGAACGTGGGACCCTCGTGAGGGAGTGTTTGCGTGTGAGATTTGCGGACTCAGATTTAATTCATCTCTATTTATGAACCGGCACGGAGGAGTTTATTCCTCTGATGACTCACTAATCATTCTCCATAAATGCAGGGACTGACAAAATCCCCCCGAATCAATAAAGTGGTAAGTTCCCCATCTAAATCACGGCACCTTGTATTCTTGAGTAAACCTTTCGGTAATTTACAAAGGCTGTTGAATTTTATAGTAAGTGTTTTTCAAACCAAGCTGGATTCTAAACAATAATGACTTTTTAATGTGGATCTGTGATTACATTGTCATAGTGAAATACGGGGCTTTGCCTGCATCCCGAATAAGCTGGTGTGAATTACTCCCAGACACGGACGCAGGCCCCAGGTAAAGCAATCTCCATAAATTACCCCCAATCCAGGGCCTGGCAGCCAGGCCTGACGCCAACTGGCAACTTACATTTCAACGGTCAATTTGTAAACAAGCTCTCCCTTTTGTTCCGGAGCTGTGGCCTCGGCTGGGGTGGCTGCTGAGCGGTAGATGCTGGCTGTGACCGCCTGTGGGACCAGTATGGATGCCACTGGCCCATGTGGCTTCGCAGTGGGAGTGCATTAGCTGTAAATGACAGGGAGACTCGGCCCACAGCCACAGGAGACAAGTATCGGGGGCTCCTTTGCCCACCTGGCTAGCAGCGCCATCCTGCTGGGAAGTTCTCTTGGGCCGAGCTGGCCTTGCTCACACTTAACTGCAGAGATCAAATGGATTCCTTCCTGATCCTTGGTGCCTCCTCGGGAAGCCGTAATGGTCACTGGGGGCAGCAGATGCTGGAGAGAGACACATCAACTGCCTGAAGGGGCCCTGCACTCTACTTGAGGCCTACCCCAGTGTCTGGGGGATCTACACAGCCCCGCTGGGGCACCTCCACAGCCCAGGCCCTCTGCTTGGCACCGGGGGTGGAGGGGCAGGGGGGTGGGGGTGGGTTACAGAGATGGACGAAGCTTGGTGACAGCACACCTGCCTCAAAGACCTCCATCCACCTGGGAGACAGGGAGCCAGGAGGGCTGGGCACGCCTCATAGTGGCCACGTTTTGGGACCCTGGATGCCTCAAATCCAGCTGTAAGGCAGAGCAAGTGTGGCTGGTCCTGTGAACCAAGTGGGGCAGTGGGCCGCTAGGCTGGGGCAGGGACCAGGGCTCCTAAGCTGGGGTGGGGGCCAGGGCTGCTAGGCTGGGGTGGTGGCCAGGGCTGGGGCAGAGGTAGGTGCTGGGACCGAGGCCCTTCACTCAGCCTAGGGGTCCCTCATGCAACCCCCTTCAGTCTGGGCTCTCCCTCAGGGCCAGAGTGAGGGGTCCAGGTCTGCCCACCCCTGGGGTAGAGGTGGACTGGACTGCAAAGCCCTGTGCCCCAGTGGGACCTTCCAGTCCAGGCCCTGGGAGACAGCTCTGCTCCTCTCTTATTCTGGGGGTTCCCCCAGAGCAGGTCCCCTGGGCTGTCTGTGTACCCCAGACCCAAGCCCAATCGTGTGGGTGCTCCCCCAGGGCAGGCCCCCAAGCTGTCTGTGCCCCAGCACCAAGCCCAGGCATGTGGGCACTCCCCCAGGGCAGGCCCCTGAGCTGTCCGTTTGCCCCAGCACCAAGCCCAGTCTTGTGGGTGCTCCACCAGGGCAGGTCCCTGAGCTGCCTGAGTGCCCCAGCACCACACCCAGGCATGTGGGCACTCCCCCAGGGCAGGCCCCCGAGCTGTCTGTGCTCCTGCACCACGTCCAGGTGTGTGAGCTGGGAGAATGGGCTTCCAGGTAGATGGACGGCATAGGTGGAGGGTGCCAGGGTGTGTCCTCCCAGGGCCTCAGTCCAAAGGGCTGTCCCAAAAACCGAGCTCCCACATCTGGGCACAGGTAGGCTTCTGGGGCAGAGGCTCACCTCTAAGGTCACCTCCTCCTAGCTGTTCCAGAAGCTTCCACAATAGCAGACTCTCCAGGACGGGGGGTGGGAGGGGGAGTGTCTCCCGTCTGCCTGGTCCCTGGGTGCTGTGCAGCAGACTGGCACTTTATAAAGGATCAGAGCGCACAGGCAGAAGGGCAAGGAGAGACCCAGCACACCACCCTTGCTCAGGCCTGTGTCTGACATGTCCGCTGTTAAGGAAGCCTGATTTCTGCATTAGGTCTTTTATCATTTGATGTAAAGCACAGATTCCATGCGTGGACCGAGGTCCCATCCCAGCTCCAGCTTTCATGGGCCTTGGAACCGCCTTTGCATGTTCACACCCCTGGGAGGCTCTGTGGGGCAGAGACCCCCTCCCCGTCTCGGTGAATGCCCCCCAAACCCCCACCTGCTACTGGCTCCAGAGGGGAGTTGAAAGGGGAAATTTCGGCTGAATGCAGCTGCTAAGCGCTCAGTTTGGTCCGGGGGTACCTGTGAGTACTTCTCCAGGTAACAGCCCAGGGTCCAGCTGGAGGGGCTGGTCTGGGGTTGGGCCAGGTAAAGGCTATCTGTCCACTTTGTCATTGAGGCCGTCTTAGGAGCGCAGGGGGCACAGTGGCCAGGCCTGGCAGCCAGGGCAGGAGCTAGTTTCGTTGTGATCCCAGGGGTTGGGGTACAGAGGGGCTGCCTTGCCTGAGCTCCTGTAGACCCTGAACCCTGCTCTGAGGATGCTGAACATGCTGACGTGGGGTCAACAGAGCCACATTTCCGCAGAAGGCATTCTTCCCGTCCCTGTTCACAAACCAGGAAACCCAGGCCCAGAGTGGCAAAGGCCCCACCAGGCCCCACCAGTGGTGAGTGTCAGAGGTGGGGTCTCCCACTGCTTGTTGGAATGCCATCTGTACCTCACAACATAGCTGGGGGTGGAGGCAGGGCCACTTGTTCAGGGAGGGTTCTGGGAGCAATTCTTCTCTGCGGGGTAGTCATAAAACTAGCAATAACTGAGCACTTTTTAGCAATCATGCTCTGATCAAAAGGTTGGAGGTTGGAGTTCACCTAGAGGCACCTCGGAAGAAAGGCCTGGCAATCTACTTCTGAAAAACTGGCCACTGAAAACCCTGTGGAGCACAGTTCTGCTCTGAAACACATGAGTTGGGGTCTACTCCATGGCAACTGGCTGGTTACTTGTGGAAGGCCTCCATGGAGGGCTTACAGGTCGGGGAGGGGTGGATGGAGAAGTTCATGGTTGAGCAATGGGTGGAGAGTGAGGTGGGGAGGGGAAGGGAGGAACAACCTCCTAGGGAAGCTGACAGTTCACCTGAGGCGGGTGGGCCCTGACATGCCCATCAGTGGTGCAAATGGTGAACTCACTCAGCTGCTAACCAACAGGCTGGGGGTCCAGTCCACCCAGAGGCACCTTGGAAGAAAGGCCTGGCAATCTACTTCCAAAAAATCAGCCACTGAAAATCTATGGAGTGCAGTTCTACTCTGACACACGTGGGGTGGCTGTGAATTGGGTTCGACTCAACGGCAATGTTTTACTGTTTTGTGTCTTCTCGACTTTGCTCCCAGCATTCCTCATGCCAGCCTCCCCCCCATCGCCTTCAGTTCTCACAGCACCTCCCAGGTAGCTACATTTCATCCCTGCTTCGACTGAGGTGCGAATCCCAGCGTGAATCTGGGCTGCAGTGCTCCTACCCTACCCTAACTTGGAGGGGCGGAGTGCAGACAGCACAGCCCCTGCGGCCCACACGCAGGCCACAGTGTGCCCACGTGGGAACTGGGTCGGCTCCCCTGCTCGGCCCTGTGGGGCTGCCGAGAATGCCCAGGGGCTGACAAGCCGCAGATGCTGGGCCAGACAAGACATGGTTATTAGGCTCCTTCTCAGTAGTTAATAGGAGCACTTGTGTGCAACCATGGGACCGTTTTTAAGAGGAAAGGGGTCCTTTCAAGCAACAGTGAAGCCACTCTAATGTCCCTTAAAAAAAACTAGGAAGACGATGAAGTCAGGAGCCAAATTGCCTCCCAGACGCCAGCAAGGCCGGTTTAATTTCCGTGATATAGGACAGCAATGACTGCGAGCTCTCACGGGAGAATAAATCCAACCCCTTTAAAGGAAGAATGGAAGTGCTAAGTATATCACGTCAAAAATTAACATATGAACTTCAGATCCACGCACCTATTCAGAATCCAATTTAACAAACTGCTCTTAATAAAGTCAACTGAGGAGCGCTCCATTATAAAAACAAATGAAACCCTCCCCGTCGACGAGATAAATAATTTTCTCCCCACACCTAAGCGGGAGGCATTAACTTAACGGGTAATGATCTAAATTATATATTAAACTCAATTACTTTTTATTACTGCTTTCCAATTAGGAGCCGGATTGACTCCCTCTGCGGGAGACTCCGCCCGCCCTACCTGGTGGTCCCCCGCATCCCGGCCAAGACCTCCTCGCGCCCCGTCTTAATCGGCTGTCTCGGCCTCGCTGCGCGGCTCCTAACGGTGAGTAAACAGGTGAGTAAACAACGGCGGGCGTGATTACCAGCGAAAGTGCCCATCTGCTGGGGTCACTCTCGCAAACACCTCTGAGACAGACGTACCTCCCTGCCTTCCAAGCATACGGCTGCCCTGATGAAGATGCGCTCCCGAGGCCGGTGCTGGGGGCTGTGGGGATTCTGCCCCCCGTGTTGCTGCTAAGACAAGCACCCTGCCTTCCGAGGAGGTAACTGCCCACTTGCCCCCCACCATGGGCTGGCCGCCCTCCCCAGTCCCACCCGCACGGCCTCCCCCCACTTAGCTAAGGGCTTTCCTTTTAAATGAGGCGGGGGTGGTTCAGTGCCAGAATTCTCACCTTCCATGTGGACACCCGGGTTTGATTCCTGGCCAGTGAGTCTCACGAACGGCCGCCACCAGCGTACCGGTGGAGGCTGCGGTCTTACTGTGCTGCTGAACGGGTTTCAGTGGACCTTCCAGATGAAGACAGACCAGGAAGAAAGGCCCGGTGACCCCCTGAAAACCAGCCAATGAAAACCCTGTGGATCACAGCAGTCCAATCTGCAGCTGGTTGTGGGGTGGCGCAGGACAGGGCAGTGTTTGTTCTGCTGTGCTCGGGGTCGCCACGAGCCAGAGACTGACACGGTGGGAGACAGCAACAACTTTGCTTTTGTGAATCCAGATTCCCCTGGGAAAGGTCATGCTCTAAGGCCGTATTTCTTAAACTCAAGTAATGAGCTACTTTTAACATTAAAAATTTTTTTTTGTGTGCAGGTACCTCTGCATTAAAATACTATTCTTTGTAAAAAAAAAAAAAATTATCATGGTAAAATATATATGTATACATATGTACGTATGTATACAGACACACACCAAAACCCCAACCAAACCCAGTGCCGTCGAGTCGATTCCGACTCACAGCAACCCTACAGGACAGAGCGGAACTGCCCCACAGAGTTTCCGAGAAGTGCCTGGCAGATTCGAACTGCCGACCCTTTGGTTAGCAGCCGTAGCATTTAACGACTACGCCGCCAGGGTTTCCAAGCACACATGCACGTATATAATAAAATTAGCCATCTTAACCATTTACAGCTGAATGCACACTTTGGCGGCACAGATCACATTCACCTTGTCATACAGCCATGACCACCATCCACGTCTTCACCGCAGACAGAAGCTCTGGCCCACTGCCCAGTGACCCATTCTTGACTGGGAGGGGCGTGGGCGGTAAAATTCAGACCCAGAAGCCAGAGTAGCTACACTCGTGTGCCAGGGCAGGAGTTGGGGCCGGGGGCGGGGGGGCGGGGTGCTCAGAAGGGAGGCTGGCTGGAAGGGGACCCTGAGAAGGCACGAGGGGTCGGTGGCACAGGCCTAGAGGAGGGGGCCGGCAGGGTGAGCAGCTGTGGAAGCTGCGGGCCAAGGTGCTCAGCACCCCAACTGGCTTGGGGTCAGCTGCCCAGCTGGGCTTCCAGAGGGCTTGGAGCTGGTCCACCTGCCCCTCCTGGTCTCAGGCAAGAGAGGAGGCTGCTGTGCCTGGCAGAGGGAACGAGGGAGTGATGCCCCTGAGAACTGCAAGTGAGTTCTGGTGCCCTCACATCAGAGTGGCTGGCACTGCTCTGCCTACTTGGCTGGGACGTGGCCTTGGACTTTCTTGTCCCCCAGGCCTCCCAGAGCAAGGGACAGAGGGGCCTGGGGCTTGGAGGAGGCGAGGGGCCTGGGGGGCTGGAGGGGGTAGAGGGGTCTGGGAGCCTGGAGGGAGAGCAGGCAGAGGGCCACCACGGTCTCTGACAGATGACCCCATGTGGACACCTATCTGGCCCTCTGCTGGTGAGGAGCGGGGGAGGGTCTGGGGGAGGTGGGAGTAGGGTGGGCCAGGCCAGCGCCCACAGGTCAGAGGTTCCCCTGTGGGGACCTGCTGCAGTCTTAGAGCAGGGCCCTGCACCCAGCCCTGAGGGACGGGAGAGGAGTAAAGAGCCCAGATGGGGTCTTGTGCTTTAGGGTAGGGGGAGCTGAGACAGATGTTTAAAATGTCAACAGAGGCCCAAATCTTGCATCCAAGGGGCTGAAGGTCATGGCGCTGGTTGCAGTGGAGACCAGGGCACTGTCACCCAGCGGGAGGCCCCACCATGGCCATGGGGCAGTTACTGGGGTCAGAGAGCTGCTGTCTGTACTCACAGCATGAGGCCCAGTGGGCTGGTGGCACCAGGGGGCAGTGGCTGTCTGTTGTAACCCCCTCCATGACCCCACAGGGTCAAATGACCATCTGCCTCACAGGGAACAGAGCCCAGGGCAGCCCATTCAGAGTGACCGCTTGCACTTGGAACAGTGTGCCCCACACAGGGTGACGGGGTTCACACTCAGAGTAACGTGCCCCATGCGTGGTGGCCGGTCCACACTCAGCTGTGTCTGGTGGGGACGACTGAGCCCCCAACCCTGGTGTGCGAGACCCCGTGGGGGTGGGAAGTGAGTGGGGTGCAGTGGGCGACAGGGGCCGAGCACACAGGAGAATGAGGTGTCTGAGCTGGGCCCTGGGGGGCGGCAAAGTTCACCTTGAAGAGACAGAACGGGGTGAGTGTGCGGGGGTTGTGTGTGTGTGTGTGAGTGGTTGGAGTGTGTGTTGGTTGTGTGGTTGTATGTACGCATGTGATGGATGGTTGGGTATTTCTGGTGGTTGCCTGTTTGTGTAATAGGTGTGTGTGGGGGATTGGGTGGATGTGGGTGGGTGGGGGACAGTCACCAACAAAAACCCTCAGCATCCTCCTACCCTGTGAGTGCCCAGGCCCCTGGAGAGGCACCTGACATACCTGGGAAGGTACCTGGGCAGGTAGGCATGGAACAGTTGCCACTGTTAGCACCAGCCGACTGGGGTCTGGGCGTGTTCTGTCCCTGGCATTCTGAATGGCCTCGCAGGTGACTTATTCCCCCAAGACTCCGTGTCTTTATGAGGCCTATTTTCAGGACTGAATGAGACCACACCCAGTATCACCTGTCCGTGTATGGGCCCCACCTTTGCTTCCCCACCACTTGGCTGTGAGTCCAGCTGCATGGAACCCAGATGGCCCTGGACCCCACTGCATGGCTTTGGGCTGCTCCCTGGGAGCTCCTCCTGCCTGGACACCCTCCACACCTGCACACCTGCACACTTGCTGGCCTGGCTTCTGCCTCTATCCACCTTCAAGCCTCTGGGGTTCCCACACCTGCAATGCCTCCTGTTCCAGCTTCTACACCTGGGGTGGTCAGGCCCCCTCTTCGTGCCCCCACTGAACTCTGGATGCCGCTCCAGGTCCCACTGACTGGCTTCAGTCTGTCTACTCTCCGGTGCCTCAGGTGGACGCCACACAGGCTGGTCAGTGGAGGTGGTGGCCAGGTGGCCAGAGGAGCAGGACCTCAGGGGCCCGAAGCTCAGCATAGCTGTGACCTCTGTGCCCCCATGTGTCTGTCGCTGTGCTTGACCCCAAGGGGCCACAGGTGGGAGGAGGCCACTTACACCTCTGGAGACCAGGGACCTGCAGTTTGGGATGTGGGCCAGGCAGGAGGGGTTGGAGCAAAGAGGGGACACTGCCTGGAGGAGGAGAAACCTGGCCTTTATGTCTCTAGGGGCATGCTCCTGGGTCACAAAGCCCATAAGACAGGACAGCATCAGCCCCAAAACAGGACCACGCCCCTCTGGCTCCACCCTGCCTCCTAAAGACTCCAGAGTTCGCTTTTTGTTTGCGTGATGAATTCCTCTGACGTTGAAGAAAAAAATTAATTTCACTTATTTCTCCAAGCGGTCATTAGGAAATCTTTTAATGAACACAGTAAAACCCAACTAATTATCGCAACGGCATTTTACTCTAAATAAAACTGACAGGAACCTAGAATGTGATGCATACAATTCTCCGTTTATTAAAACCCGTTCATCACGCTTTATCCTCGAGGAAACTTGATCATGCTATTCCGAGATAATTTCACTAATATTTCCTGCCTACATTTAATATTTAAGGGGAGTGTACTGATATTAAAGTCATAACACATTATATGGAGATGGCCTTGCATCCTAATTACTTTTCTTGGTGAGGGATGGGAGAGGGTGATCCTGTCCTGTGTGTCCTAGAAGAAAGCCAACACATATTTAATGATAGGCCTCTAATTAGAAAAGTTCCCTCCTTGCTTCCAGTGACGTCGATTCAGCCATCGACACGGCGAGAAGTGGTTGGTTTCTGGGGGGATCGTGGGCTGCGGACTTGGGGCGGGCCCCTCCCGGGGCGGGCGCCCGCATCCCCACCCGCTTCCTGCACCGCCTCGCCGAGCCCGAGTTAACCGCACTGGTGGCCCCAGAGCCCTGGCAGACACGTGAGCGTGGAAGCTGGTGGGTCTTCTGCTTGTCTTTGCTTGTTTCTGTTTTAACACAGAAGCGAAACCAAAAACTAAACCAAGTGGCCTTCGCGTGGACTCCAGCCCTTGGCACCCCACGGTGTCAGAGCGGAACTGCTACCCAGAGGCTTCCAGAGGGTGGTTTATGGGAAGCATATCACCAGGCCTTCCTTCCGAGGCCCCTCTGGGCAGACTTGAACCTCCAACCTCTCGGTTAGCAGCCAAGCTCGTTAGCTGTTTGCACCACTCGGGGACTCCACACAGATGCTACATTCTTCCAGAAACTACATTTGAAAGTTTAGCTTTTCATTGTACATCTTGCTCCCAGGTTCTCTCATGATTCCAGATGGTGAAATGCTGGGTAGGTGGGACAGCCGATCCACTCCCTACGTACCTGTTACTTTGGGTGGGATTCTGTCATCGACCCTTCCTCGTGTATTTACACACGTGTACTCACACAGAGACCCACCAAGCTCACAGACACATGCATCACACACATGTACTCACACAGAGACCCGCTGAGCTCATGTGGACACATCCCCCACGCGTCTACACTGCCACATGCTCACACCCCCCGTCACGCACCGAGATTCAGGCCCCATACGTGTATCAGTCAGGACAGGGCAGCTTATGCTGTGTAACAAGCAGCCCCAGAGCCTCCATGGCTATAAAGTCACTTGTGTGGGTGTCGGGAGGATCCTGCTCATCAGGGTGTCTCAGCACCAGCCGATGGGGTCCCACCACCTGTGGTGTGAGGGGAGAATAAGAAGAACAGCAGTTCTTCACAGCTCCTGAGTGATCCACCTCACTCCCACCCCATTTATCGTCTGCCTTGAGGCCCACGGCCATGCTAATCCCAGTGGGACCATGTGGTGACAGGCTCCCCTCAGCCCAGGAAGGGGTGTGATGTGCTCCACACCATGAGCCAAACGTCCCTCAGCACAGACCCTGTGCATCCAGCTTCTGTCTCAATGCCCCCACGGGTCTGCCCTTCAACCCCACCAGGACCCCAGCCGAAGACCCCAGTTTCTTCTTTCCACTGGTCCCTTGGGCTCCCACACCTACCCTAAGGCACTTCCTCACCCGCCATCTTTATTCTGACGACCTGACACCCACTCTTTCCTCTTCGGTCTTCTTCCTTTGCGCTCCAGGCCGGCACGGCCAAATGCCCATCTCAGTTTCTTTTTATCATTACAGTCATTTGTTTACATTATAGAAGTAACACACAGGGCTCTCTCCTCGCAGCCCCTGCCTGGCAGGATGGTAGCAGGCTGTCACGCGGTGTGTGGGTGTCTGGACTGCTGGCTGCCTGCTGCCGTGCACATACATGTACATACAACATAAAACACACAGTGCAGCCTTTGCACACACAGGATCATACGTATTTCACGGGTTGCCTGCAACTTACTTTTTATATTTAGCATGATGTTTCCGGGAGTTTCCACACTGATACACTCAGCTCCACCTTCCCTTCTTGTTTTTGGTTTTTTGGAAACCCTGGTGGCATAGTGGTTAAGAACTATGGCTGCTAATCAAAAGGTCGATAGTTCGAATCCACTAGGCGCTCCTTGGAAACTCTATGGGGCAGCTCTACTCTGTCCTATAGGGTCTCTATGTGTTAGAATTGACTCGATGGCAACGGGTTTGGTGGAGTCTTTCACCCCGTGGATGCTGCCATTGTGTGAGAAGCTCTCTGCTGCTGGTGAAGAATTAAGTTGCTTCTTCCTTCTTCCTTTTACAATCTTTTTTTTTTTGCAATGAGTGAAAAGGCCACAGCTGGCATCTATGTCCATGATTATTGCGTGTACACGTGAGGGGAACTTTCTAGACACTTGGAGAGGACCAGCTGGGCCGAAGGGGAGGCATGAGGTCTTTTTTATGGATATTCCCGAATCATCTTCTGAAAAGGCTGTCAAACGTACCCCCGTCCCCTGTCCCTATTTTTCTTATCCGTTATCACCATCAGAAGCCACTGATCATGTACATCTTTCCAGCCTGATGGGTGGGGACAAACTCTCACTGCTCTTTCATTGACGTCTTCCTAATTATCGTCAATTACTGTTTGCCTCTGTATTGTATGCCATTGTATACGTTCCTTTAAGCCACAGAAGGTACCTGCGTGTGCTATGACTATGATGCCGGAACCTCTGCCACCGGGATTTCACATACCCGCAGGGTCACCCATGGTGGACAGGTTTCAGCAGAGATTCCAGACTAAGGCAGACTGGGAAGAAAAGCCTGGAGATCAACTTCTGAAAATCAGCCAGTGAAAACTGTATGGGTCATAACAAAATATTGTCCAACTCACTTGCTTTGGACACGTCATCAGGAGGGATCAATCACTGAAAAAAGAGATTATGTTTGGTGCAGTAGAGGGCCAGCGATGGTGAGGAAGACCCTTGGTGAGATGGGTGAGCACAATAACTGCAGTGATGGACTTGAGCATGTCCGTGGTCTTGAAGGTGGTGCGGGGCCGGGCAACGTTGTACCTGAGGTCTCTGTCTTAGTCATCCTGTGCTGCTGTCACAGAAACACCACAAGTGGGTGGCTTTAACAAATGTACATTTATTCTCTCACAGTTACAGACGCCAGAAGCCTGAATTCAGGGTGCCAGCTCCCAGGAAAGTCTTTTTTTTTCACTGTCGGCTCTGGGGGAAGGTCCTTGTCATCAGTCTTCCCCTGGTCTAGGAGTTTCTCAGCTCAGGAACCCTGGGTCCAAAGGACATGCACTGCTGCCAAGTCTTATTTCTTGGCAGTAGGGGTTCCCTCTCCTCCCTGCTTGCTCCTCTCTTTTATATCTCAAAAGAGATTAACCCAAGATACAACCTAATCCTGTAGATGGAGTCTTGCCTCATTCACATAACTGTCTCTAATCCTGCCTCATTAACATCATAAAGGTTATGATTTCCAACACACAGGATAATTACATCAGATTACAAAATGGAGGACAACCACACAATACTGGGAATCATGGTCTAGCCAAGTTGACACATATTTTGGGGGGACATAATTCAATCCATAACATCCCACTCTTTGCCCCCCCCAAAATTCATGTCCTTGCCACACACAAAATACGTTTAGCCCATGATATCATGCCAAAAGTCTTAAATCAACTCCAAGTTCAAATTCCATCCTGGGGAAAAATTCATCTGTGAAATCTAGAATACAAGTTATCTGCTTCCAAAGTACAATGGCAGAACAGGCACAAGCTAGACATTTCCATTACGACTGGGAGAAACTGGAGGGAAAGAAGGAATAACAGACACCAAGCAAGTCAACAGAACACATTACAGTAGCCCTCGAGGCTTGAAAATAATCCTCTGTTCTCTGAGACAATTTAGGCAATGGCTCTGCCCTCCAAACACTGGGTGTTGGCCACACTCTCTAGATTCTAGGTGAAGACCACTTGGCCCTAGGCTTCAGCTCTGCCTTCCAGGTCCCCTGGAAAGGCAACTCTGCTCCCTAAGCTATTGGAGGCCCCATTCTCCTAGTCCATCTGAGTGGCGACCCTACTCCCTTGGCCCTGACAGGCCCCATTCTTCTGCCCCTTGGGCATAACAACCCTGCCCCTCAGCTTTGAGCTTTGGATCCGGCCCCATCCCTGATGGCACTCCTGAATGGTAACCCCACATTCTGGATCTGAGCTGGCAAAGATCTGACTCTTTGAAACCCAGGAGGCCATAGCCCCATCCTTTAAGACCCAAAAGGCCATGGTTCTGTCCTTTGAGGCCTCAGAGGTCGCGGCCATACCCTTTGAGATGGAGGCAGCTCTGCTTCCTGTGTTTCTTGTCTCTTCTGCTTCTACTTCCTGGTTCCTTGGCCTCTTGGCCCTACAGGCCTCACTGCCCAGCCTCTGCCCTGCTTGGGCAAGTGTTACAAAGCTCTTTAGCTCAACCAGTAAGTGCCTGAAGGCACCCCACAGTGCCAGTAAATCTCAGCTGGAAGGCACTCAGCTCTCTTGCACCATGGTCGGTAAGCCTAGCTCCGCTGATAAGTGCCTGGAGGCACCCCACTCTGCCAGGAAGCCTCCTATCTGAAGGCACCCAACTCTCATGCTCTGTGTGTTAGCTGCAGGAGCATTTCTCTCTGGTCTCCTCGTTCTGCTGCTGCTGTTTCTCTACCAGCTTTTCACCACCTGCGTCTTCTCCAGTGTTACAGCTCTCCTCACTTCCTTCTGAGCCCTCACCAGAATTGTCTTTGAGGTCCATAATTCCATCAACAGTCTCTTCAAGGCAATCTAGGCTTTTACTATTAGGTACCTTAAAGCTCTTCCAGCCTTTATCATTCACAGTTTCAAAACTGCTTCCCTACTGTAGATATCTGTTAGAGCAGTACCCCACTTCTGGTACCAAATTCTGTCTTAGCTATCTAGTGCTGCTATAACAGAAATGCCACAAGTAGGTGGCTTTAACAAACATAAATTTGTTCTCTCATAGTTTAGGAGGCTAGAAGTCTGAATTTAGGGCACCAGCTCTAGGGAAATGCTTTCTCTCTCTGTCAGCTCTGGGGGAAGGTCCTTGTAATCAATCTTTCCCTGGTCTAGGAGTTTCTCAGCTCAGGGTCCCCAGATCCAAAGGACATGCTTCACTCCCAGCTCTTCTTTCTTGGTGATATGAAGTCTCTCTCCTCTCTGCTCGCTTCTCTCTTTCATATCTCAAAAGAGATTGATTCAAATACAGCCTAATCCTATAGATAGTGTTCTACCTCTTTAACATAACTGCCTCTAATCCTGCCTCATTAACATCATAGAGGTTGGGATTTACAACACATAGAATAATTACATCAGATCACAGAATGGAGAACAACCACACAATACTGAGAATCATTGCCTGGCCAAGTTGACACACATTTTTGGGGGACACAATTCAATCCATAACCATAGCCATGAGTCATAGTTGACTCAATAGCATCTATCTGTTTGTCTATCTGTCCATCTCTCTATTGTTTGACCTTGAAATCTACCTTTATTTTTTCTCACTGGACAGCCTGTCTTAAAGCCTCATTGTAATCCATCTGTCCTTCCTGTGAGAGATGCCTTTCCTACCATATACCCTCTGCCCACAGGTACGTGGGTCTGTTTCTGGATGTTCTAACCTGCACGTTGTCTGCAAGTCCAGTCTTCACTGTTCTTCTTTTTCACCATTCAGTTTACGAGCCCTAAGCATTTCCTGTTCATCACGTCAAATTCCATAAACTGTGTGATTGTTGTTTGTAAGAGGACTCCAGCACATGTATTGAGTACTTCGGAGACAAAGGACAGTTTTCCAATATCCACCTTCTCATATAAGAGCAAGACGTATTTCTCTACTCACTCAGATTTTCTTCCCTGTCCCCAGTAAACTTTATTGTTTTCCTTGTACAGGTTTTATTCATTTTTGTTAGATTCTTTTCCTAACATGTTTGACTGCAAGTGGGGATGACATCTTGTAACTGTTTATTCCTAGTGTATTTTTATGTCAGCCTAGTCTCTTGACTATCTCACTAAGCTCTCTTATTAGTTTTTTACTGTTGTTGCTTGTTTTTTCTTTTTTTCTTGGATTTTCTAGACACACGATTATAACACCAGCAAATAACAACACTTTCTCCTTCTTCCTTTCCAGTATTTATAGCTTGTAAATTGTGTGCGGTTGGCTTGAGCCTCCAGCGTGAATAGGGTGTGAGTCTCAGCACACTCATCGTGTTCCGGTTCAGCAGGAGCCTCTGGATGCTTCCCCACCAGGCGGGAGGAGTGCCGCAGGAGGGGGCAGAGCAGGAGACACCCTCTGTTCCCACATCGGGAAGACTATCCTGAGTGGAGGTGGGATTTTAAAAATTGCCTCTTTGGCATCCATTACGCTGAGGCTATGTGTTTTTCTCTGCCACCCATTTGTCAGTCTGTCATACTGTGGTGGCTCACATGTCGCTGTGATACTGCGAGCTATGCTACCGGTAGGTATATCAAATACCAGCAGTGTCCCCCAGGGTGAACGGGTTTCAACAGAGTTTCCAGGCTAAGACAGACTAGGAAGGAAGGCCTGGCGATCTACGGCCAGAAATTAGCCAATGAAAACCCTATGGATCACACCGGATATTGTCCAATATAGGGCTAGAAGACGAGCCCTCTAGATTGGAAGGCATTAAAAATACACAGTGGCCACAAGAATGGGTTCCAACGATTGTGAAGATGGCACAGGACTGGGCAATGTTTTGTTCTGTTGTACACGGGCTTGCTGTGAGTCAGAACCAAAGCGATAGCAACTAACAACAACAGCAACATTTTTTTTTCTAGTTCGATGACTTATATAACGAATTACATTAATCAATTTCAAATGTTGATTGTCCTTGAATTCCTGGAATAATCTTTTCCCAGGCCGGCTCCTCAAGGCTACCTCCTGCTTCCCTTATCCTGTGTCCCTTCCTGGAGACACCTGGTTCCCCAGGCCAGGAGCATGTTGTGTAGGAAGGGCTGCTGGTTGTGGCTTGAGTGTGTCATCTCACGTGTATGTTTGCACTTCTATACCACCCGTGTGCATCCACAGACAGCATGTTGATTTATGTGTTTTCCTGTTCATGTAAATGTCTGTTGTTGCTGGTGGTTGCTAATCAGTCTTGTGTATAATGGAGTGAAACATCGCCCAGTCCTGCACCATCTTCCTGATCATTGGGATATTTGAGTCCATTGCAGTGGCTCTTGTGTTGATCCATCTCATGGAGAGAGCCCTTGTTTTCACTGACCTACTTTACCGACTATGATGTCCTTTCCTAGTGACTGGTCTTTCCTGATGACATGTCCAAAGTAAGCAACCTGGAGCCTCGCCATCCTTGCTTCTAAGGAGCATTCTGGTTGTGTAAATGGTAAAATAATGTAAAAATTCTTGCAACCTGCATTTTTCACTCAGTGTCAAGTATCTGAAGTGTAGCAGGCTGGTTCTTGTAGATCCAGTGTGGTCCTTTTGACAGCAGTCTTGTTCGTCAGGGTGCAGATCAGGCACGGTTTATTTCTCTCCCCACGGAGAATTCTCACGTAGTTTCCACTTTTTACTTCACAAACAGGAGCAGCAGTGTTTGTGTCTGCTGGTGTCTGTGTGGGGAGGACCTCCGAGCAGGCTCCTTCATGTAGAACCGCTAGCTCACACGGTACATGTGTCTTTAGCTTCCCACACTGTTGAGACTCGAACTCTGTCTCCCAAGAGATATGCTGAAGTCCTAACCCCGGTACCTGTGAAGGTGACCCTGTTTGGAAATAGGGTCTTTGCAGATGTTATCATTAAGTTAATAAAAGGTCATACTGGAATGGGGGGTCCTAGTTCCATCTGAGTGGTGTCCTATAACAGAGAAGAGGCACAAACAGACAGAAGAAGGACGACCATGTGATGACAGGGCTATGCTGCAGCTGCGAGCCCAGGAATGCCTGGGGCCCCTAGAATCCGGGAGAGACAAGAATCCTCCCCTAGAGCCTTTGGAGAGAACATGGCCCCACTGATGCTCTGAATTTGGCCTACCAGCCTCCAGAACTATGAGACAATAATTTTCTTTTCTTTGTCTTACTTTGTTACAACGGCCCAGGACACTCATGCTGGCTGGGTGTGTGCGCAGTTCTTCTAACAGTTCCTGGCGTCAGTGGCATCACTAGGCATGGTGTCACCGGTACGGTAACTCATGATGTCACCCCCCCACCCATGGACCTCCTCCCTTACCAGACCATACAGAATCCTTGGTAAAGTTTATTATCAGTTGTAATTATAGAATTGTTGTTGTTGTTAGGTGCCGTCCAGTCAGTTCCCGCTCACAGCAACCCCATGTACAACAGAACGAAACACTGCCCGGTCCTGCGCCATCCTCACGATCGTTCTTATACTTGAGCCCACTGTTGCAGCCACTGTGTCAATCCGCCTTGTTGAGGGTCTTCCTCTTTTTCGCTGACTCTCTCTTTTACCGAGCATGATGTCCTTCTTCAGGGACTGGTCCCTCCAGATAACATGTCCAAAGTGTGTGAGACAAAGCCGAGCCATCCTTGCTTCTAACGAGCATTCTGTCTGTACCTCTTCCAAGATAGGTTGGTTCGTTCTTCTGGCAGTCCATGGTTAATTCCATATTCCTCATCAACACCACAGTTCAAAGGCAGCAGCTCTTCTTGTCTTCCTTGTGCATTTTCCAGCTTTTTCGTGCACGTGAGGCAATTGAAAACATTATGGCTTGGGTCAGGCACACCTTACTCCTCAAACTGACATAGAATAATACGTGATAAACATAGCTGTAAACTGCTGAAATGGAATATTTCTTAGGTTATATGGAAAAAAAAAACAAAAAAAACCTGTCACCATTGAGTTGCTTCCAGCTCCAAGGCTGTAAGCCTTTTTAGAAGCAGACTGCCTCATCTCTGTCCCGAGGAGCAGCTGGTGGGTTCAAACTGCTGACCTTTTGGTTAGCAGCTGAGTGCTTTAACCACCGCACCACTAGGGCTCCTTAAACTAACAACAAAAGTGTTTTGTAAAATCTTTCTACATCGAATTACAACATTATCGGTAACTGAGAAGGCTTTTTAAAATTTTTTTCTCCTTTTTTTCCTTTATTCTCAAAAAAGTTGTTGGTATAGGTTCACGAACTAATTACCACAGTATGGGAGCTAAAACATCAGGAAATTTGATGAAATCAGCGACTATAAAAACCCCGGCGTGTGCTTGTAGGTGGTGCAGACGAAGCCACAGGACTGGAAGCGTCGCTGTACTTGGGTGACAAGGACACCTCTGACTAGAGAGCATTAGAAGATTCAAAAAGTAAATTAGCATGAAGTTTTAGCCTAGTAGGTATGTTGACACATGTAAACTGGGCTTTTAAAAAATGTTTTTGTTATAACTAATTACAGGGATTTTTTTTTTTTAATTGTACTTTAGATGAAGGTTTACAGAACAAACTAGTTTCTCATTAAACAGTTAGTACACATATTGTTTTGTACCATCGGTTACCAACCCCATGACATGTCAGCACTCCCCTTCTTGACCTTGGCTTCCCCATTACCAGCTTTCCTGTCCCCTCCTGCCTTCTCGTCCTTGCCATTGGGCTGATGTGCCCCTTTAGTCTCGTTTTGTTTTACTGGCCTGTCTAATCTTTGGCTGAAGGGTGAACCTCAGGAGTGACTTCATTACTGAGCTAAAAGGGTGTCCAGAGGCCATACCCTTGAGATTTCTCCAGACTCTGTCAGGCGAGTAAGTCTGGTCTTTTTTTGTGAGTCAGAATTTTGTTCTACATTTTTCTCCAGCTCTGTCTGGGACCCTCTATTGTGATCCGTGTCAGAGCAGTCGATGCTGGTAGCTGGGCACCATCTGGTTGTGCTGGACTCAGTCTGGTGGAGGCCGTGGTAGTTTTGGTCCATTAGTCCTTTGGAGTAACCCTGCCTTGTGTCTCCGGTTTTCTTCATTTTCCTGATAGGGTGAGACCAGTGGAGTGTTTTAGATGGCCACTCACAAGTTGTTAAGACCTCAGACGCTACTTGCCAAAGTAGAATGAATTACAGGAATGTTTTTATAAAAGATAACAAATTTCTGCTGAAATGCTGCAAGAAACTTTTATAGACAGTCACTTGGTGTCACTCCCCGCCCTCCGACAGTGTCTCCCAATGCGGCCTGCACCCCCGCTGGCAAGCCCCTAATGACGCCACCGCCTGGCATGTTGTAACTGTTAGGTCAGTTATTCCTGTCGCCGTTTTCGTTAGCTGCTGTCGAGTGGCTCTGACTCGTGGTGGCCTCACGCATATCAGAGCTGAACATTGCCCGGCCCGCGCCGTCCTCATCATCGCTGGTGTGTTTGAGTCCTTCCTTGCAGCTACTGTGTCAATCCATCTCGCTCAGAGTTTTCCTCGTTTTCACTGACCCTCTGCTTTATCCTAGTGTCCTTTTCAAGTAATTATTAAGCATTTGCTAACTAGTAATGACTATAATAAAAATATTAAAAATATAATAAAAAACACAATGACTATAATAAAAATATGCGTACTTACTACTATCAAATATTGCCAAATTGCCATCCTAGTGATTGTACCCGTTTACACTCCTGCCAGCAACGGATGGAGTTTCCACTTCCACAAATTCACGGCTACACTCAGAATCATCCAACTTATTAATTTCTTACCCACTAATGGGTGAAAAATGGCATCTGGTTGTTGTCATTTGTGTTTCCCGGTGTCAGCAGTGAAGTTGAACATCTTTGCACGTATTTATTGCACATTGTTTTCTCTGCATATTTATTGTTTCTTATCATTTGCTCATTTTTCTATGGGGCTGCTTGTCTTTTCCTTATTGATTTTCAGGAATTATTTATACATCTGGGCAGCAATACTTTATTGGTTATATGGGTTGCAAATATATCTTCCTAGACGGAGGCTTGTATTTTTTTGCTTTATTGATGGTGTCTTTTGCTGAACAGAATTTTAAATTTTAATGTGTCTGATACCTCGATCTTTTCGGTCATGTTTTGTGATGTTGGTATAAAATCCTATGTTGTGTTTTGTGGTTCTGCAGTTTTGCGTTTAGGTTTTTACTCTACCTGTGTTGTTATTATTACTTTTTTTATGATGTGAGGTACCTTTTCTTCTTTTTGTGCCAGCTCCAAGTTCTGACCGGTCCACCCTCTTCCTGTTGATGGGTGAAGCCATGTATCCCACATCCAAGTTCAATATTCCTCGAACTGCTGTGAAAAAGTACCACACGCTGGGTGGCTGATGAGAACAGAAATGTATTCCCTCATGGTTCTGAAGATGAGGAGTCTGAATTCAGGGTGTCAGTAGGGCCATGCTCCCCTTGAAGGCTCTAGGGGGAGATCCTTCCCTGTCTCTTCCGGCTTCTGGTAGCCCAGGCGTTCCTTGCTTGTAGCTGCACCTTCTATCCATTCCTGAGGGTCGGGGCTTGAAATCTATGTCTGTAATTGTGGGTTTCTCTATTTCTACTTGCAGTTCTATCAGGTTTTCCTTCCTGTATTTTGTTATCTGGAAGGACCAGTCCCTGGAGAAGGACATCATGCTTATAAGGTAGAGGGTCAGCGAAAAAGAGGAAGACTCTCAATGAGATGGATTGGCACAGCGGCTGAAGCAATGAGCTCAAACACAGCAACAATTGTGAGGATGGCTCAGGACCAGGCGATGTTTTGGTCTGTTGTATGTAGCGTCGCTTTGAATCGGAACCGACTTGATGACACTTAACACAACATTTTGAATCTCTGTTATTATGTTCACACACACTTAAGATCGTTCTGTTCTCTTGATGAACCGACCCCTCTGCCTTCATGAAATAATACTTTTTATCCCTGGCTTTCCTTGCCTTGAAATCTACCTTGACTGATACCAGCTTTCTTTTGATCAGTGTTAGCATGGTGTATCTTTTCCCACACTTTTACTTCTAACCTACTTATAGTTTTATATCAAAAGTGGGTTTCTTGTAGCAGTATATAGTTGGTTCTTTCTTCTCCCCTCTCCCCCTATAAGACAATCTCTGGCTTTTAATTGTGATATTTAGAATTTTATGTGAGTATTGATATGGTTTGGATTAAATCCACCATCTTGCTATTTATTTCTACTTATCCCATCTGTTCATTTTTCTTTTTTTTAAATCTCTTTCCTCTTTTTCAAAATTCTTTGGGATTAACTGAGTATTTTTATTATGATTCAATTTCATCTCCTGTATTGGCTTACTGGCGATATATCATTTTTTGTGTGTGGTTGCTTTAGGTTTTATAGGGTACACCTTTAATTTATCACATTCTTCTTAAGCAGCATTCTTCCATTTCTCCTCCCCCAGGGTGTGTGTGACTGTTGCCACACACTTTGTTTCTATATATGTTGTACACCCACATTATTAACCGTATTTTCTTTCATCAGTCATTTATATATATATATTTTTCTCTTTTTTTTTAACTTTTATTAAGCTTCAAGTGAACGTTTACAAATCCAATCAGTCTGTCACATATAAGTTTACATACATCTTACTCCGTACTCCCACTTGCTCTCCCCCTCTTGAGTCAGCCCTTTCAGTCTCTCCTTTCGTGACAATTTTGCCGGCTTCCCTCTCTCTCTATCCTCCCATCCCCCCTCCAGACAAGAGTTGCCAACACGATCTCAAGTGTCCACCTGATATAATTAGCTCACCCTTCATCAGCATCTCTCTCCCACCCGCTGACCAGTCCCTTTCATGTCTGATGAGTTGTCTTCGGGGATGGTTCCTGTCCTGTGCCAACAGAAGGTCTGGGGACCATGGCTGCCGGGATTCCTCTAGTCTCAGTCAGACCCTTAAGTTTGGTCTTTTTATGAGAATTTGGGGTCTGCATCCCACTGATCTCCTGCTCCCTCAGGGGTCCTCTGCTGTGCTCCCTGTCAGGGCAGTCATTGATTGTGGCCGGGCACCAACTAGTTCTTCTGGTCTCAGGATGATGTAGGTCTCTGGTTCATGTGGCCCTTTCTGTCTCTTGGGCTCTTAGTTGTGGTGTGGCCTTGGTGTTCTTCATTTTCCTTTGCTCCAGGTGGGTTGAGACCAATTGATGCATCTTAGATGGCCGCTTGTTAGCATTTAAGACCCCAGACACCACATTTCAAAGTGGGATGCAGAATGATTTCATAATAGAATTATTTTGCCAATTGACTTAGAAGTCCCCGAAAACCATGTTCCCCAGACCCCCGCCCCTGCTCCGCTGACCTTTGAAGCATTCATTTTATCCCAGAAACTTCTTTGCTTTTGGTCCAGTCCAATTGAGCTGACCTTCCATGTATTGAGTGTTGTCTTTCCCTTCACCCAAAGCATTTCTTATCTACTGATTAATCAATAAAAAACCCTCTCCCTCCCTCCCTCCCTCCCTGCCTCGTAACCACAAAAGTATGTGTTCTTCTCAGGTTTACTATTACTCAAGATCTTATAATAGTGGTCTTATACAATATTTGTCCTTTTGCCTCTGACTAATTTCGCTCAGCATAATGCCTTCCAGGTTCCTCCATGTTATGAAATGTTTCAGAGATTCGTCACTGTTCTTTATCGATGCGTAGTATTCCATTGTGTGAATATACCACAATTTATTTACCCATTCATCCGTTGATGGACACCTTGGTTGCTTCCAGCTTTTTGCTATTGTAAACAGAGCTGCAATAAACATGGGTGTGCATGTATCTGTTTGTGTGAAGGCTCTTGTATCTCTAGGGTATGTTCCCAGGAGTGGGATTTCTGGGTTGTATGGTAGTTCTATTTCTAACTGTTTAAGATAACGCCAGATAGATTTCCAAAGTGGTTGTACCATTTTACATTCCCACCAGCAGTGTATAAGAGTTCCAATCTCTCCGCAGCCTCTCCAACATTTATTATTTTGTGTTTTTTAGATTAATGCCAGCCTTGCTGGTGTGAGATGGAATCTCATCATAGTTTTAATTTGCATTTCTCTAATGGCTAATGATTGGGAGCATTTTCTCATGTATCTGTTGGCTGCCTGAATATCTTCTTTAGTGAAATGTGTGTTCATATCCTTTGCCCACTTTTTGATTGGGTTTTTTGTCTTTTTGTGGTTGAGTTTTGACAGAAT
Organism: Elephas maximus indicus; assembly: GCF_024166365.1. Classification (NCBI taxonomy): domain Eukaryota; kingdom Metazoa; phylum Chordata; class Mammalia; order Proboscidea; family Elephantidae; genus Elephas; species Elephas maximus. The sequence goes on along the minus strand of NC_064828.1, from coordinate 118,712,578 downwards.
CATGTAGATTTTAGAGATAGGTGCTGGTCGGAGATGTCATAGCTGAAAATTCTTTCCCAGTCTGTAGGTGGTCTTTTTACTCTTTTGGTGAAGTCTTTAGATGAGCATAGGTGTTTGATTTTTAGGAGCTCCCAGTTATCGGGTTTCTCTTGATCATTTTTGGTAACGTTTTGTATTCTGTTTATGCCTTGTATTAGGGCTCCTAGGGTTGTCCCAATTTTTTCTTCCATGATCTTTATCGTTTTAGTCTTTATGTTTAGGTCTTTGATCCACTTGGAGTTAGTTTTTGTGCATGGTGTAAGGTATGGGTCCTGTTTCATTTTTTTGCAAATGAATATCCAGTTATGCCAGCACCATTTGTTAAAAAGGCTTTCTTTTCCCCAATTAATTGACACTGGTCCTTTGTCAAATATCAGCTGCTCATACGTGGATGGATCTATGTCTGGGTTCTCAATTCTGTTCCATTGGTCTATGTGTCTGTTGTTGTACCAATACCAGGCTGTTTTGAGTACTGTGGCTGTATAATAGGTTCTGAAATCAGGTAAAGTGAGGCCTCCCACTTTCTTCTTCTTTTTCAGTAGTGCTTTGCTTATCCGGGGCTTCTTTCCCTTCCATATGAAATTGGTGATTTGTTTCTCTAACCCCTTAAAATATGACATTGGAATTTGGATCGGAAGTGCATTATATGTATAGATGGCTTTTGGTAGAATAGACATTTTTACTATGTTAAGTCTTCCTATCCATGAGCAGGGTATGTTTTTCCACTTAAGTATGTCCTTTTGAATTTCTTGTAGTAGAGCTTTGTAGTTTTCTTTGTATAGGTCTTTTACATCCTTGGTAAGATTTATTCCTAAGTATCTTATCTTCTTGGGGGCTACTGTGAATGGTATTGATTTGGTGATTTCCTCTTCGGTGTTCCTTTTGTTGATGTAGAGGAATCCAAGTGATTTTTGTATGTTTATTTTATAACCTGAGACTCTGCCAAACTCTTCTATTAGTTTCAGTAGTTTTCTGGAGGATTCCTTAGGGTTTTCTGTGTATATAATCATGTCATCTGCAAATAGTGATAACTTTACTTCTTCCTTGCCAATCCGGATACCTTTTATTTCTTTGTCTAGCCTAATTGCCCTGGCTAGGACTTCAAGTACGATGTTGAATAAGAGCGGTGATAAAGGGCATCCTTGTCTGGTTCCCGTTCTCAAGGGAAATGCTTTCAGGTTCTCTCCATTTAGAGTGATATTGGCCGTTGGCTTTGCATAGATGCCCTTTATTATATTGAGGAATTTTCCTTCAATTCCTATTTAGGTAAGAGTTTTTATCATAAATGGGTGTTGGACTTTGTCAAATGCCTTTTCTGCATCAATTGATAAGATCATGTGGTTTTTGTCTTTTGTTTTATTTATGTGATGGATTACATTAATGGTTTTTCTGATATTAAACCAGCCTTGCATACCTGGTATAAATCCCACTTGATCATGGTGAATTATTTTTTTGATGTGTTGGATTCTATTGGCTAGAATTTTGTTGAGGATTTTTGCATCAATGTTCATGAGGGATATAGGTCTATAATTTTCTTTTTTTGTAATGTCTTTACCTGGTTTTGGTATTAGGGAGATGGTGGCTTCATAGAATGAGTTGGGTAAAGAGTATTAAAATATTTGAGCATATTTATATTCACCCACAAATCTACTGTGCCTGATGCTCTTTATTCATTTGTATATACGCACATTTTCATTTGGTGTTCATTTTCTTCTGCCCAAAAGACTTTGTTGAACGCTTCTGCAGTGCAAGTCCATCCATTGCCGTTGAGTTGATTCAAACTCATAACAACCCTATAGGACGGGGTGGAACTGCCCCGTAGGGTTTCCAAGGAGCGCCTGGTGGACCAAACTGCTGAGCTTTTGGTGAGCAGCCATAGCTCTTAACCACTGTGCCACCAGGTCTGCTGGTGATGAATTCTCTCAGCTCTTTTATGTCTGAAAGAAAAATCTTTATTTTGCCTTACTTTTTGAGAGATATTTCTGCTGGGTATAGAATTCCAGACTGACAGTTTTTTTTTTCCTTTCAGTACTTTAAAGATAATTCTCCACCTTCTGACTTGCATTGTTTTTCACAAGAAGTCTGTTGTCATTCTTCTGTTTGTTCTGCTGAATATGAGGTGCCTTTTTTCTTTGTCTGCTTTTAAAATTTTCTCTTTACTCCTAGGTTTATGCTTAACTGATTATCATCTGCCTTGGTGCAGTTTTCTTCATGTTTCTCTTTACATGGGGCTTGTTTAGCTTCTTGGAAAAATTTCAGCCACTTGAAATATTTTTTTACTCTCCTCCCTACATCTTTAGGAATTCTAGTTATATATGTATATTAATCCACTTGAAGTTATCCCTTAGGTCACTGATTTTTTTTTAAACTATTTATTTATTTTTCCTCTCTGTGTTTAATCTTGGGAAGTTTCTAGTGTTGTCCTCAAGTTCACTAATCTCCTCTGCAGTGCATGTTCTGCTATTAATCCCCTCCAGTGTTCTTTCTAGCACAGGCATTGCATCTCTCCTTGGCTGAAGTTTGGCATCCATCTTTTTTGTATCTTCCATGTTTCTCCTTACCATGCTCATGCTTTTATCTACCAAATTCAACATTTACACTATTTTTAATCTATTTGTCTACTAACTCGATCATGTGTCGTTTCTGTGTCTGTTTCTATGGACTGATTTTTCTTCTCATTATGGGTTCTATAGCGTCACTATCTATGGCAATGGTTCATTTGTTTGTTTGTTTTAAATGGGTTGTATTTCTCTGCTTCTTTGCATGCCTGGTGATTTTTGGGTAGATGCCAGATATTGTGAATTTTATGTTGTGGATTGCAGGATATTTTTGTAGGAGCCCTGGTGGCACAGTGGTTAAGCACTTGGCTGCTAACTGACATGTCAGCATTTGGAACCCACCAGAGTCTCTTCGGGAGAAAGATGTGGCAGTTTGCTTCCATAAAGATTACAGCCTTGGAAACCCTAAGTGGCAGGTCTACTCTGTCCTAAAGGGTCACTATGAGTCAGAAATGACTTGTTAGCAACAGATTTGGCTTTTTTTTTTTTTTGGTTCAGATATTTTTGTTCTTCTTTAAATATTCTTGACTTTTGTTATGGGACACTGTTATTTATTTTTTTGTAGTAGGTTACTCCTGTTGAGCCTTGCTTTTAAGCTTAGTTAGTTGGGACCAGAGCAACCTCTAAACTAGTGCTATTTATTTATTTATTTATTTATATTGTGCTTTAAGTGAAAGTTTACAAACCAAGTCAGTCTCTGGTACAAAAACTCATACGCACCCTGCTGTATACACCCAGTTGCTCTCCCTCTAAGACAGCACACTCAAAAAATATGAAACGCTTCACAAATTTGCAAGTCATCCTTGTGCAGGGGCCATGCTAATCTTCTCTGTATCGTTCCAATTTTAGTATATGTGCTGCTGAAGAAAGCACTAAACTAGTGCTAATTTTTACCAACCCTTCTGAGCACTCCATCCTGTGTCTTGTGTCTTCTGAGGTTTTGCCATTCTGCCGGTGGGAACATGAACTCGTTCCAGCCTTGTGTAAACTGCAGAGCTCTTTCTCCTTGTTCCTTTCTGGTGGGTCTTCCCCTGGCCTCTGCCATCTTCCTCACATGCACGCACTGAGCAGTACTCTCCTGAAGACTCCAGGCTCTCTCTGTCTTTCCCTGCATTTGTCCTCTTCAGATCCTCTGCTCTGCAGATTCTAGCCACACGTCCCTCTGAATTCTCAACTCTGTCTCCTTGACTCAGGGTGAGTCCTGGGCTTCGTGCTGGGGCTGAGAAACTCTAGGGGGTGAGCTGGAGCAATTGTGGGGGTCACCTCATCTGCTTCTTTTCTTGGGAATCAGTGTCCTGCAGTTGCCTGTTTTTCAGTGTCTCAAAAATCATTGTTTTATATATTTTACCTGATTTTTTAAAAAGTTTTTTAAGGTGGGAGAGTAAACCTGGTCACTGTTACTCCACTGTAGCTGGAAGCAGAAATCTACACTGTAGAACATCTGTGTTGCATTGAAAGGCTGTTTATTGGTTTTCAATTTTAAAAAGCAGCAGAGACAAAGCATGGAAGCTTTTAAACCGCACTGAGTGTCATGAACTTCAGCAACGTGATGGTAGGCGTACAGCTGCCTGATCTCAGGGGCAGGGCGGCCAGTGGATGGCTGGTGGTGAGTATGTAAAGGCTTTTATCCTCTCATCCTACGTAGTGGGGGCCTATACATCAGCAAATGGGAGCTGGAGCCCCTGGCTTAGAGTTCCCCTGGACAACCAAGAAAGGGATTAGTAGCCAAAGGAGGAAATGCCATATTCAGGGGTCTGCTCTCTAAGGCAAGTCTGCATCATACCAGCTGCACAGAACTTGCTGAGTGTGAGATGAAGGAGTGAATGAAGGTGGATAGACGGGTGGTTTAAGGGAGCACAGAGACTGTGTCCTCCCTAATTGTGGACAGGCCCCTCAACTTCCCACTCCCAGGGGCCAGCGGCAGTGCATAGTGCCAGCAACTTCCCACTCCCAGGGGCCAGCGGCAGTGCATAGTGCCAGCCCCCCTCCCCCAGGGCACAGAGCCCCGGGCACTGCATCGAGATCTGAAAATCTGCTTTTGATCCTGGCAGCGATTGGCAAGGAGGATTATGACATTTAAAAGTCAAAATGGGAGCTCCTGCCAGGCTCAGCGACAAGTTCCTGCCTACATGGCATGGTGCCAGGGCTGGCTGTGAAGATGCTGGTTGCCTGTGGCCAAATCTGAGGCTGGCCTGGCAGGACCCCAGGGTGGGATGGTGGGCCGTGCTTGTTTGGGGCCAGCAGTGAGTGCACAGGTGGTGTACTAGCTCAGAGGCAATGTGAGGACCAGGGGGACCTCGAAATATTCAATTCATGTCTGTGGGGGCCTGGACTACCCCAGCTCAACTGCCTCCACGCTGCCCCAGCCCATCGTGCACCCTGCCCGCTGCAGTGCTGAGCAGAAAGAGTTAAGGGAGCACTAAGCAGCCCTAATCTACATGCAGGTCTCCTCATCCTCAGTCCTGAGACACAAGGCTTGTGCAAATCAATCAATATTTTATGAAGACATTTCCTGCTGTCTGGGGGAGGCAGGTGCTGGGCCTAGTCCTGTCCACAAAGGAATGAGGCCGGAGCTTGGGTCTCTGTAGCCCCCAGGGCTGCTTGTTCCCCATTTCCCCTGAGCCTACACCCACCCTTCCTCTTGGGAGTCTCCACTTCCTGGAGCCCCCTGCTCCCTCCGAGACCGCAAGCTGCCCAGCAGGTGGTCGCAGCCATGGTGACAGGCAAGTGGTCCTGTCCAGGAATATCTACTCCATGCACCAATGAATGAGTGAGTGAGTGAGTGAATGAATGAATGCGTTCCTGCAGGCACATGGGGCCAGCTATCCTGACCGCCCCTGTGCAGAAAAGCTTGCAGAGAGCATGGTGTGAAGTGTGCTGGGTCGCATCAAGCCACTCAGCCCCTCCTGAACCACCGCCGTGGCCCACTTGCCTGACCTGCTGTGGCCTTAGGCCCGTGGCTCTTCTCCAGGACCTGCCTGGCTGCTGTCCCTACTGCCATTTTGACACTTGGAGCCTCCGAGCTCATGGAAGCTCTGGGGTCAACCTGTCCCGAAAAGCGAGGGATCTGAGCTCGAAGTCCCCAGTCAGGCCTCAGCCTTGGTCCCAGTGCCTGGCTTATGTACCCCCGTAACAACAGAGCCTGCACACCCCTGTAACAGTGCCTGTACACCCCTGTAACAGTGCCTGCACACCCCTGTAACAACAGTGCTTACGTACCCCATAACCAACATGCTTATGCATGCCTGTAACAAATGTGGTTATGCACCCTTTAACAAACGTGGTTATGCACCGCTCTAATAAACCTGGTAATGCACCCCTGTAATAAACATGCTCATGCACCCCTGTAACAAATGTCTTCAGAATGTCTCCCTAGACCACGTGTGGGGACACCATAGTGAATGGGACTCGGCTCAGAGCTCCTGAGGAGGCTGGGGTGGGAGGGAAAGTACACAAGATACACACACACAGCCACACACACTCATACACACAACCACACACATACACACAACCCCCCCCCCACACACACACGTCCAATGCAGAATGCAGGCATTGATGGTAGCAGAGGGGCCTGGGGGAGGACAGGCCTGGTCTGCCTAGAACAGGTATCCCTCAGTGGAGGGGCATTTCTGCTAGGGCTCAAAGGTAGGCTGGGGTCTTGGGGGAGGAGAAGGGGCAGTTGCATGAAGACCCAGGACATTGGGGTTCCAGGCAAACCAGGAAAAGGCTGGAGCAGGTAGACAGAGTGGGGCAGGGGCCAGGGTACAGGGAAGTGGAAAGCCAAGAGGCTGTAGGTGTTGATAAGGGTCAGATCACAAAAGGCTTTGACTGGTGGGCTAAGGAGTGCAGACTAGATCCCCAGGGCAATGGGGAGCAAGGCAGGTTTTAGGGAAGTGAACTCCCTGTAAGGAGGTGAACTACCTGTAAGGAGGTGAGTTATCTGTTAGGAGGGGAGCTATCTGTAAGGAAGGGAGCAACCTATAAGGAGCTGAGTTACCTGTTAGGAGGTGAGCTACCTGTAAGGAAGTGAGCTACTTGTAAGGAGATAAGCTACCTGTTAGGAGGTGAGCTCCCTGTAAGGAGGTGAGCAACCTGTAAGGAGCTGAGTTACCTGTTAGGAGGTGAGCTACCTGTAAGGAAGTGAGCTACTTGTAAGGAGATAAGCTACCTGTTAAGAGGTGAGCTCCCTGTAAGGAGGTGAGCTATCTGAAAGGAGATGAGTTACCTGTAAAGAGGTGAGCTATCTGTAAGGAGGTGAGCTCCATGTTAGGAGGTGAGCTACCTGTAAGGAGTTTAGTTACCTGTTAGGAGGTGAGCTCCCTGTAAGGAAGTGAGTTACACAGGCTGTCAGCCTGAGCCCAGCCCAGGTCTGCCAGCTGCTCAGGGTCCAAGCCACTTGAGAGAGTGGGGGCAGCCACTCTTCCAACTGGTGGAAGCTGCCTGCAGGGGAGGAACTGGAGGGTGATTCTTAGGGTCTAGAGGAGTGGAGGCCCTGAGGCGTGTCAGGTCTGTCCCCCTGTGGACTTCTGTGGGGCACGGCGAGGCTGGGGATGGCCCAGGATTGTGGTCAGAACACCTGGGTTCTCGTTATGGCTCCCTGCTACTGGGCCGGGAGATGCGGGGGTCTCGCCTTGGTTTCCCTTCTGGATCCCAGGGTCTCAGCAGACTCCTCACAAACCCTCCTGAGTCAACTCTGGTTCTGAAGTGGGCTGGGCCCAGTGAGCAGCCCCCTGCCCTTGACCTCAGGCTCCCCGCCTCGCACACACTCCTGCTCCCAAGGCTGACTTCCTCCGGAGGCAAATAAATCAGTAATAGCATTAGAGTTGCAAGCGGTTGGGTTTCCTGGTCATTATCTGACTCCTCCAGGAAAAATTTGCAGACCTCAGCAGAAGGGGCTCCCCTGGGGCCCACCCCTTCGACCTGAAGATTGTATTATTTCTGAATAACAATTACCCAAACTCACTTATCCATGCAGTGGGCTAGGTGGAGCGGCCAGACCCTCACCTCCACCTTGGCGCTTTCCCAGACCAACCTTCCTGCACTGTTCTTCCTGGGGTGGGGAAGAGGAGGCCAAAGGGGGCAGGGAAGCTCAGGTGAGTTACCTATAAGGAGACGTGTTACCTGTAAGGAGCTGAGCTATCTGTAAGGAGGTTAGTCACTTCCTACCCTTCCTGCTCACCACTTCATTTGTTCATTCATTCATTCATTGGCCCTTAGCAGATGCTTCTGGTCACTCCAGTCCTGGGAAGGTGATGGTGGGGGTCAGCAAGGTGGCTGAGAAGTGGTCCAGCTGCCACCTCCTCCGCCCAGGGGCCAGAGAGTCTGGGTTCCTGCTCCCAGCTTTCTGCCCCAGTGCACAGGCCTGATGTGGCTGGAGGAGCTGAGGGGCAGTGGGTGCCACCATCCACAGCGAAACGCGTGTGCATTGGCCCACTTTGCATTCTATAAAAATTCTATGAAATTGCCAATTTTCACGGAAGGGCTGTCCGCACGGGGCTGCTGCCTGAAAGAGCAGAATGAAAAGGTTCACCCTGAGGATGGCCCTCTTTGTGGGGCCAGAAAGGGTCCATTTGCAGAGGGAGAGGGCTGGATGCACTGGTCAGAGCGGGAGTGATTCCTGGATGGACCTCGTAAGTGGCTTCTTGTCCACAGGCAGTGAAGTGCTGCTAGCGTGCCTGCACTTTGTTACTAAAGCATGGATACAGAGGCCTCAGGCATCACTGTGGGGCACAGAGCATGGGTCAGCCCAGGCCCATCCACACGCACACAAGACCGGGTCTTGGGCGTGGCTGGCTCGCTTCTGTCTGTCTGTCCATCCCCTGCAGAGGTGTCCTGCTGTCAGGGAGACCCACGCCCCACTGCTCTGAGTGAAGGCAACCGGAGCTGGGGAGCTGCCAGCCCTTCACTGTCTCTGCACAGAGGGTGAAGCAGGACACGGGAGGACCCAGCACCCACAGCTAGGAGGCTGGAATTGGAGGACACTGGGGACTGAGTGGAGCCCTGGTGGCACAGTGGTTAAGAGCTCCGCTAATAACCAAAAGGCCAGCAGTTAAATCCACCAGCCTCTCCTTGGAAACCCTGCGGGGCCATTCTACTCTGTCCTGTAGGGTCACTATGAGTCAGAATCAACTCGATGGCAATGGGGGTTTTTTGGGTTGGACTGAGTGCACCCCAGGGCCCTGGCCTGTGTGGGGGCACCCACTTTGTCCAGTGTCACCACCACACGGGGGAGTGGGGACGAGCAGGTCGACACTTGCAGGGTGGGGGCCCCACCCCTGTCTGCGGGGGGAGGATCAGGAGTGCTGGGCAATCACAGGCAGCAATGAGGGAATGACGGGGCGCCCAGCGCTGCGGGGGTTCACATGGGTCCCTCTGCCTGCAGTCTTGGAAGGCTTCCAGTGGGGAGGTGGAGCTGAGCCTCCTGCAGAGGGGCGAGGTAAGGGGGTGGGCAGGGGCAGCCAGCCACACAGGATCAGCAATGGGCAGGAGAGTGGGAGCTGTGTGGGGATGGCCAGCTTCAGGGTGCTTTCTCTGGTGACCTGGGCTAGGCACAGAGCCAAGTGGGGCCCCTTCTGTCCTGGGGCACAGCTGGGGGCCATCCTCGCCTCTCTCAGGGCAGCCTTAGCCCAGGGGGCCAGGATGTTTTGTGAAAAGCCAGGCAGTGGGAGTGAGTAAACCCACTCCATGCCCTGTCCCCTGGGCTCTAGTCACCCTGCCTCCCTGCCTCCCTGACAGTTTGGGGAGGCTTCCTCCTCCATAATGAATTCCTGTGTCCCCAGTTCTTCCCCACTGTGCGGAGTCTTTGTCAGGGAAGGAGAGGAGGCAGCTCGGTGGGGCCTGAGTCAGGATCCAGAACTGTCACCCAGCCCACCCCCCACCCCTCCTGCACCAGGGCCACTGGGCAAGAACCAAGGGTGATGGTGCTGTTAAAACAAGGGTGAGCTCTGTCTTCGTGGAGAGGCCTGCTCGGCTCTGCGTCGGCCTCCTGTCTGGTCTTGGACCTCCTGGGCTTCTTTCTCCCAGTCCAATTGAAGAAGCTGAGTACCAGGGTTTGCTGGTCCGCTGTGCCAGGGGCTCGGCACAGGGCAGTCCCGAGGGCAGTCCCAGGGCAGGGGCAGCAGGGCTGGGACTTGTCTTTGGGACTTTGGGCCAGGACCCTGCAGCTCACAGAGAATGGTGCCAAAGGGGGGCAAGCTGCAATCCAATGGCTGCCTCCCCACCCTCACTGGGGCTGGTGGGGCTCACAGAGGGGAGGATGTCCTTGCTGGGACACCCCAGGAGGAGGGTCAGAACCAGGGATGGCAGCCTCGCCCACTCTGGGTTCCACCCCGTGGGGTCCCTCCCATAGGACTAGCGGGGTGTCTGGGGTGGGGTCCCAGCTGCTGTGGTACTTTTTGCAGTAGGGCTTGCTGTGTAGAAGGATTCGTTTCTAGTCCCGCCCCTCGCTGGGCCTCAGTTTCTGCATTTGTACTCCAAGGGGCTTAGTCCCGCTGTGAGATTGTCACTGTGAAGAGAGGGCCTGTCCCCGGCCTGTACAGGTGGCCAGGTGAGGGAGACTTCTCCTCCGTGCCCTATCTCGGCAGGTTTCAGCCTTGCCCTGTGCCCCTATAAAGGGTAATTATGGTGTCTGTCATGGAGTCTGTCCTAGGACAGGCTGGGTGCTGACGTGAGGGTGGGGCACAAGGCAGAAGAGTGTTGATCAGGACACGTGGTGGAGGGATTGGTCCCTTCCCCTCGGCAGAACGGGGTCCCTCCCCAACCCCACCCTCAGGGGTGTAGTCTGCCCCCAACCCTTGGCCTTGCTGACCCTCAGCCTTGCTGACCCTCAACCTTGGCAGCCCAGCCTCAACTGCCCAGGCCGGTACCGCCTAAGTGCCTGGCTCCCGGCCCAGCCAGGCCTTTGTGGGACAGTGGACTGGGCTGGCCCAGGAGGTGGCTCAGGGCTGGGGTCGGGGTTCTAGACCAGTCTTCTGCTCCTGTCTCAGGCATTGTGCCCACCCCCCACGATATGCCAGGCCTTCGGAGACTACAGTGAGGTGGGGACCTCACACAGACAAGCCTGTCGGAGGGGGCCACGTGTGGCGGCGCATTCCAGAGGGCAGAGGCCATTCTAATAAGCCTGGTATTTTAGATACCACTACTGGCTGTGTCGGGGCCCTTCTTGGCCTTGTTGCTGAAGATACCCCCCTTTTAGGACCCTGGTCCACCCTCGTGAATATTCATGTGGGCTTCTGCTGGGTCAGTTTTGCGCCCCTCAATGTCTCCTGCTCCAGGGGGTCCCAGGCCCCAGAATCTCGGCCGCCCCTCCCCTCTCTTGGATCTGGGCCTTGTCTCTGGCCCATTCCTCCCCTGAGCACTGACTTTGGGTCCCTGCCCTGTCCCCAGCCTGGCACCCCTGAGGACAAGCCCAGTGGGCTCCCACTCTGTGAATGAGCACAGATAGACCTGGCCTCAGGTGCTGGATAGAAGAAGCAGCATTGTGCTCACTCAGAATGGGGCATGTGGTGGCTTGGGGTCCACCCTACCCCACCAGCTCCTGGCAGTGAAGGCTGCAGAGGGCTGGCGTATCCTGGACAGCTAGGGGAGGGAGACGCATCCGGAGCTGGCTGCTGGGCCCTTTCCGCAGGTTGCCTCACTCAGTTCTAGCTGTGATCATCTCAGCCTAGGTAGTCAGTAAACGGGCCAGATGGTGAGCGATTGAATGAATGAATGAGTGAGTGAATGGGTGAGTAGTGAGTGAGTGAATGAATAAGTGAGTGCATGAAGGAATGAGTGACTGAATAAGTGAGTGAGTGAATGGGTGAGCGAGTGAATGAATGAGTGGGTAAATGAATGAATGAGAGAGTGAGTGAGTAAATGGATGAGTAAGTAAATGAGTGAATGGATGAGTGAGTGAGTAAATGAATGAATGAATGAGTGAAGCTGAATGAGTGAATAAATGAACGTGAGTGAATGATGATGAATGTCCCGTCCATTGCCTACTGTGCATCGGGCAGCCTGGGGACCCTTCCACCTCCTCTCTCAAATGGGAGATTCTTTCGGCCACCCCCATCACATCCATGGAAGCTGGAGGCAAAGACAGACTTCTGAGAGGAAGAGGGTTTTCTACCAGAACAGATGCTAGTCATGTTGTGTGGTGTTGGTTTTGCTTCTTTCCCCCCCTCAAGGCAGTGCCTCTGGCGAGAGGCTGCTGCTGGCCTGGGGGGAGCCCCTTCGAGGTGGCCAATGGCCACAGCGGGAGATAGCAGGCTCGCTCCCTTCCCTTCGGGCCACCTCACCTATAGCAGGAAGGATTTTGGTTGGACCTTATGAAGAACTTCCCAACAACATCCATTCATGAGACCAAGGACCAAGGCAGGAGAAGGCTGGGTGTTAAACTGAGCAATACTGGCCTTAATACCAAGGAGGCCACACTTATTTTGTGCTTACTCAGTGCCAGACACAGTTTAGAGCACTTCATGTGAATTGAGTCATCTGAGCACCACAAAATTGCCATGGGATAGGCACTATTCGGAATCGACTCGATGGCACTGGGGTCTGGATAGGCACTATTACACTCATTGTACGGGGAGGAAACTGAGGCATGGAGTGGGTAGGGAGCTGTCCTGGTCACAAAGCAGCTCCACACAGGGCTGGTGTGGACCAGGCAGTCAGCACCTGGATCTTGCTCCAGAACCCCCATCGCCCCAGGCCTGGATTTGGCCCCAGAAGGTGTAGAGATGGACCTGCCTGGGGAAGGGCCTGGTGACCTGAGCTCCCATGGGCGATGGGCCTGTTCCAGGCACTGGATGGGTGTTTACACCTCAAGAGGCAAGTGTATCCCCCTTTCTCCAGGTGGAGAGACTGAGGCACAGTGAGGTCAAGCAAACTTCTCCCAGCATGGGAGTGATGGGTGTGATGGATTGAAAGTGTGCCCCAAATACCCTGACCTGTGAATCTGCCCTGGCTGGAAATGGGGTTTCTTGTGCTATGTTAAGGGGGTCAGGCCAGAGGTGGGTGATTTCTAACTCTAACCCCTTCTGAGGGTAGGGTCCCCATACCCTGAGAGGACTCCCCCATTGTGTGGGTGAGGGAGACATGTTGGGGGTGTGCTAGGAGCTGCTGTCCTCACAACGGGCACCTCAGGACGGTCACCACCTGCGCGTTTAGTTCCTTTGGGTCTTGGCCCTCCTGGAAGACCCCCACGGGCACTTGTGTGAACCCTCTGAGCCACCACCTTCCTGTTCCCCACACCTGTGGCTGCACCTCCGTAAATGGCCCACTGTCCCTGCACTGTGCCAGCCCTGGGAGGGCTTTGGGAAGGAGGTCAGTGGTGCCCTAGTCTGAGTCCCCCCCGTCTGACTGCTCTGCAGATCTGATCAAGGGGCCTCTCCTGAGCCCCCATCTCCTCCCTGAACCGTGTGGCTCCAGGGCACAGGACGATGCGGCCTCCTCGGTCCCCTTGGACTCTGCCCCCACTCACCATGAGAGCAGCTTTTCCTTTAAAAGCCTAGTAAACGATCCAATTACCACCGTTTTAGACAGACATTGTAAAAATGGCGTGGGCAAGGCATCTTACCTCCTTTAACTTCACAAGAGGAAGGAGAATCAAGATCAACAGCCCAAGACCAACTCCCACGAGGTAGAGGTCAGACATGCCTCCTCTCTCCACCACCTTTATCAATTCTGACACCAACCATCCTCCCAGGGCACTCTCTACTTCTCTGCTGGGTTTGATAGTTCATTACGACGGCCACACAGAGCTCACAGACCACGCTCACAGCTTTGGGGTTTGTTAGGGAAATACCAGTCACAGCTTGGGGGTTTGTTAGGGAAATACCAGCTACAGCTCAGGTCCAGGTTCAGGAACGCTCGGGATACAGATCTTCCATCAGAACAGCCCTTCCCAGCTGCGTCTCTGACCCCTCGGCCTCTGCCCTGCTCTGGCAAGAGTTACAAAGCTCTTTTGGTCCCTGTCAATAAGTGCCTGGAGTCACCCTATTCTGCCAGTCAGCCTTGGTCCAAAGGCACTCAGCTTTCTCACTCCGTGGGCCAGGAAGCCCACCACGCCATCTCCTGCCACTGTTTCTCTGCCACCACTTCTCGCCCTTTTCAGTGTTACAGCTCTCTCTCGTTCTCCTAGTTTCAGGAACTTCTCGGCTCAGGGGTCCCAGGTCCAAAGGACACGTTCCACTCTTGGCTCTCCTTCCTTGGTGGTGGTGGGATCCACTCTTTCCCACCTCTGGGGTGGCTCATTTCAAGCCCAGCGGGATGGCAAAACTGACCAATCTCCTTGGTGGGCCACAATTGCCCTATTTGCCCAGTCTTACCCAGGTGGGAGTTACAAGACCATGGCAGAGAAAGGCCACAAAACTCAACCCACTGCACCACAGACACTAAGGTCCTAATGTCCTTTGAGGTCCTTCGTGGAAGGGGCCAGGCTAACCAGGTGCCAGAGCAGAGCTTTGGGCACAGATGTGAGGGCAGCTTCAGGGGAGAAGGGAGGAGGGTTGCTGGCTAGACTTATCGCCTACCCGCTCAGGGGTGCACCTGTGTCCACCACCGTGTCCCCCACCTGCCCGGCTGGAGGTCAGAGGGCATGGGGCTCCAGCTGGCATTCAGGAGCATTGTCCCCAGGGGCTCCCGAATGCTGTAAACTGGGATCTGTGGGCCCAGCTGCGGACCTGACCCCTACTCAGAGACACCCCCATGTCTCATAGGAGCATTGCTGGGACTGTGACACTAGAGAGAAGGCGGCCACCCTGCTCCCTTGTGGGGTTTTGAAGACCCGCCAGCTCGGGACCCTCTCTCCAGGCAGGGCAACTTTTGGTGGGCTCCGTGGGTCTTGTTTCAGGCTGGGCAGCAGACAGATGGCCACACACCTCCTGGCATCAAGGAAGAGCTTCTGGCCAACACGGGCGGGTTTGTGCCATCAAGTCAAGTTGACCCTGACTCATTTCGACCTCATCTGTGTCAGAGCAGAACTGTGCTCCTTGGGGTTGTCAGAGGCTGGCTTTTCAGAAGCACATCACCAGGCCTTTCTTCTAAGGCACCTCTGGATGGACCCTAAGGTCCAAGGATTCAGTTAGCAGCCAAGCGCTTAGCCATTTGCATTACCCAGGGACTCCCCTGCTGATCCACCAATAAAAACTTTGCTGTAGAATTGATTCCGACGCATAGTGACCCTACAGGACAGAGCAGAACTGCCTCATAGGGTTTCCAAGGGAGCGGCTGATGGATTCAAACCACCGACCTTTTGGTGAGCAGCCGAGCTCTTTAACCACCGTGCCACCAGGGCTCCCCGCAGACACAGAGGCACCCGAAATTCCTTATCTCATGGGGTGGAATGGACCCAATTTTGCAGGTGAGATGCTTGTAACTCACCACGTGGCGGTTCAGCAAGGCCACCCTCCCAGCCGCTGGGTGACGTCCTTTCTTGCATGGCTGTCAAACACCTGCTGTGTCAGAGAGCGTCCAGCTGGGATGGGGACCCTCGATATGTGTTCTAGTCTGACTCCTGGTGAGGGGCCCCCTGGCTGGAGAGGCCCCAAAATCTCTCCTTGCACCATCACACAAGGTGATGTTCTAAGTCCTCGGCCAGCCTGCTCCTCTGTCCCTTAACAGGCCTCCCAAGCAGCAGGAAGTGAGGAGCCCCAGGTTGACACTTCCCTGGGCCGAGTTCTCCTGGCTCGCTCACTCAATAAAATGTTATAGACTTAAGCAGGTTCTTGAAGGATGAGATTCCGGGCCACCTCTCTGGCCTCCTGGGGTACTGTGCCCTTCCTCCACATCCTCCTCCCGGCTCCAAGCTGCTGCGATGCAGACGTGGCCCCCACCTTCACTCAAACTCTTGCTCCCGCCCTGGCAGTTAGCGATTAAGTGATCACCTTGGGCCCCAAGCATCTTGACAGCGCTACGCTAAAGAGCTCAGATCTGACTCAGCTGAGCAGGGTTCCCTTCCCGAGACCGTTCCACTTCACAGGCCACAAAGTGGCAATTAAGCCATCTCCCTGCCCCGGTTACGCAGGGAGTCCCGGCCACCCACTCGGCTCCCTGTCTGACCAGTCTTCAATTTGGGAGCCGTGGAGCCAAAAGAAACCATGTCCAGAGGCAGAGGCTGAGGGTCTCCCTGTGCCTGTGAAGAGCGAGCATGTGAGCCAGGACTCCAGGTGCGGGGCAGCACCTAGTGTGGGTTCTCGGAGAGGGAGGAAAGGATTTAGAGGCCAAATTAAGGCCACAGGAAGGGCAGGTGAGCTGGAGGAGTGCACAAGGGAACGGCCTTGAAGCACACAAATCAAGTACATTCATTCGTACGTGTAGCAGGTGGTAGTTGTTGTCAGTTGCTGTCGAACTGATTCAGACTCAGGTGACAGAGTAGAAATGCCCCATGGGTCTCCTAGGCTGTGATCTTCAGGGGGCAGATCGCCAGGTCTTTCACTGCCAAGCTTTTGGTTAGCGGTGGAGGGTGAACCACTTGAGCCACTCGGGACCTGACGGCAGTGATCCGCCTGGTTTAGCAAGAAGAGCATCTTGCACAAGGAAGCTGCTGAGAGCCTCCCTCATGCGTTCAGAATGTGCAGTTCCCACTATAAAAGGCTCTTTCTTTCCAGACACAGTGGCCTGTCTTTGGGCTTATGGGGTCCCTGCAGGCCAGTGAGCTGAACAGGCATTCTGGTTAGAAACGTCCCTGGTCCTTCTTTGGGTGAGAATTAAAAAGAAAACTCAAATCCCTTATAATCTGTCCTCAGAAATAACACAGTTTGATGTGCTTCTTTCTTCTTTTTAATTTGTCTTTTTCCTAATGCCATCATTATTTCTACTTTTACAGTTGATCCTCTTTATTCTCAGATTCTGTGTTTGTGAAACTGCCTACCCACTAAAGCTTTTTTTGTAACCCCAAAATCAATCCCAGAGTGGAAAAATATTTGAGTAACCAGATGCACGTGTCCCCCCGAGGTAAAAAAGGTGGCGCTCTGCTTTCTTGTTTCAGCTCTAGGACTGTAAGCAACTGTTCTTTTCAATGGCCATTTAGAACCATGCTTTTTGCATTTTTTTGTGCTCTTTACTGGTGATTTCACTATATAAAATGGCCCCCAAGTGTACTGCTAAACTGCATGTAGTGTTCCCAAGCACAAGAAGTCAATGATGTGTTTCATGGAGAAGACTTGAGTTAGATAAGCTTTGTTCAGGCATGGGTTGTAGAGCTGTTGGCCGTGAGTTCAATACTAATGGTCAACAATATGCTTTCAATATGATGTCTTTAAATAGAAACACAAAACAAGGTTCTGGGTTGATCAGTCGATGAAAATGTTGTGACCAGAGGCTCACAGGAGCCTGATCTTCTATTTCTCCTGGAACAACGGTTCCATGTTCACTAATTCAGCATCCCCATTGATTTTATACAACATAACTACCACAAATAATGAGAATTATTATTATTTTTTTTTATCTGTACTAGTTGGTTTTCTATTGCAGCCCTGGTGGGGCAGTGGTCAAGAGTTTGGCTGCTAGCCAAAAGGTCGGCAGTTCAAATCCACCAGCTGCTCCTTGGAAACCCTGTTGGGCAGTTCTGCTCTGTCCTATGGGGTCACTATGAGTCAGAATTGACTCGACGGCAATGGGACTGATTTTTGGTTTTATCAGTGCAGACTCAAATTCTAATTTTATTCAGTTCCTAGTCATTGTTATCATCTTTTATTTGGGTGCTTGCATTGTCCAGCTTGGCCAATGAGGTCCCTTTAAGCTGAGTCTGGTGCCCTTTGTGATGTGCTGCTTCATCCTTTGAGCACTTTCTGACTGTCCAGGACAACCAGGTGTTCAGGCTTAGCCCAACTTTCCCTGACCCATTGCTGAAAATAGTCATATGAGGAGCCCTGGTTTCTTTCAGTGGACAGTGGTATTTAGAAGCCAGGATCTGGGGTTGGCTGTGCTCCCTGCTACTGGGGATCACTGCTTCTAGGCCCTCTCAACAGGCAGGGCAGGCAGTTAGTGTTCTTCTGTGTGGGGTGTGTATACTCCCAATTCCATGACGATATGTCTTGTCATGACTTTATAACACATAACTTCATCTCCAATCCAACACTGCAGGGTTTGAGCTGGCCTACCACTTTCCAAACTTGTAACTCACATCACCAAAATGAGAAATCTGGCTTCAATATATTTCAGCATCTTCAAAATGCTTATTCTCTTTTTTTGTTATTGCCTCAGGTTTATTTGTACAAATAACACAGGAGAACACCAGTCCCATGCAGATGGCAGCTCAGGGGGTCACACCAGTCCTTCTGTCCTCGGACAGAGGACTCTACTCTGGAGACTTTGTGGGGTCCTGGCCACCTTTGGGAGCCTAACCCAGGTCCAGAGCCTGAGTTGGTGCCATGTCCAGAGCTTCTGCCTTACTTTGAGCCTTGGGTCTGGACTTTGGCTGGCATGAGACCCTTGGCAATGTGGGCACCAGCATGTTTCCCAAGTTTGGGATGGGTGATAAAGGTGAGTCAACTGAGCTTGTGGTTGAAGCCCCTTATGGATTGAATTGTGTCCCCCAAAAATGTATGTCGTAAATTCTAACCTCTATGCTTGTGGTTATAGTCCCATTTGGGAATGAGTGGTCTTTGTTATGTTAATGAGAGAGGATTAGTGTGGGGTATATCTTGAGTCAATCTCATTTGACATATAAAAGAGATTTTAAATGCAAGCTAGCAAGCAGGAACAGGGGAAGAGAGATGCCAGGCTACATGAAGATTGTCCAAGAGCAGAAGCTCAGAAGAGACAAGGACTTTTCTCTTGAGCCGACAGAAAGAATAAGTATTCCCCTAGAGCTGCCACCCTGAATTCAGACTTCTAGCCTCCTAACTGTGAGAAAAATCCTCACAACTGGACCAATAAGCAACATCATGATAAAAGGAGAAAAGACTGAAACTGTCAAGGATTTCATTTTACTTTGATGTACAATCAATGCTCATGGAAGCAGCAGTCAAGAAATCAAATGATGCATTGCATTGGGCAAATCTGCTGCAAAAGACCTCTTTAAAGTGTTGAAAAGCAATGATGTCACCTTGAGGACTAAGGTGCACTTGACTCAAGCCATGGTATTTTCAATCACTTAACACACATGCAAAAGCTGGACGATGAATAAGGAAAACCAAAGAATTGATGCCTTTGAATTACAGGGTTAGTGAAGAATATTGAATATACCACGGACTTCCAGAAGAGTGAACAAATCTATCTTGGAAGGTGTTCAGCCAGAATGCTCCTTAGTAGCAAGGATGGCAAGATCATATGTCACATTCTTTGGAAATGTTCTCAGGAGGAACCAGTCCTTGTAGAAGGACATCAGGCTTGGTAAAGTTGAGGGTCAGCAAAAAAGAGGAAGGGCCTCAATGAGATGGATTGACACGGTGGCTGCAACAAGGGGTTCAAGCATAGCAACAACTGTGAGGATGGCACAGTGTTTTGTTTTGTTGTACATAGTGTCCTTATGAGTTGGAACTGACTTAACAGCACCTAATAACAACAATGACAAAACTGGAGAAAATAAATTTCTGTTTGCTAAAGCCAACCTCTTGTAGTATTTATATTACAGTCTGTAAACCCATTGCCATCAAGTCATTTCTGACTCATAGAAGTAGCACTAGATAACTAAGACACAATTTGGTACCAAGAAGTCGGGAGTGCTGCTCTAACAAATACCTAAAATACAGAAGTGATTTTGGAATTGGGCAATCAGTATAAGCTGGAAGAGTTTTAAAGTGCCTGGTCGTAAAAGCTTAGATTGCCTTGAAGAGACCGCTGGTAGAATTATGAATGTCGAAGCCAATTCTGGTGAGGGCTCAGAAGGAACTGAGGAGAGCTACAGAGGAAGTCTCTATCATCTTAGAGAACACGTATAGCTCCAGCAACGGGATGTTCCTAGAAACGTGGACGTTAAATGTGCTTCTGGCTGTAAGACTTTAAAAGAAAATGATGGACATGTCATTGGACAAAGAAGGAAGGGTGATGCTTTTTATGCAGTGGCAAAGAACTTGTCTGAATTATGTATGAATGTTTGGTGGAAGGTAGAACTTGTAAGAGATAAGCTTAGATGTCTGGCTGAGGAGAGAAATGAGCAAAGAGGAGAGTGGCATCATTCCACCAAGAATGAAGAGGAGGGAATGGAACATGTCCTTTGAACCCAGGGTCCCTGTGCTGAGAAGCTCCTAGACCAGGGGAAGATTGATGACAAGGACATTCCCCCAGAGACAACAGAGAGAGAAAGACTTCCCCTGTAGCTAATGCCCTGAATTTGGACTTCTAGCCTCCTAAGTTGTGAGAGGATAAATTTGTTTGTTAAGGCCATTCACTCGTGATATTTCTGTGATAGCAGCACCAGATAACTAAGACAATGTCCCTTGGGATCTTAGGCTTGACCTCCTTTTGCTTTATGAGAGTCTTGATAACGTCAGCATGTGTATTTAGGGCTTGGTGTTGTTGGCCTGAATCTTCTTCAGGCCCTTCTTATGCTTTTGACAGAGTGCATGCTCTCAGGAACTCGGGGTCCACCCCTTAACAGATTCATATCATTGTGATCGGGGTTCTTGATGCCATTTCTGGGCTGTTTTCAGGACAGATGCCCATGATCTCCACTCCTGTCTTGTTACCTGCCCTCTCCCAGTTGGCACCTATAGTCTTATGAGAAGTTTCTAATGATCAGTTGACTGGGGAAGAGAAAACTCATGCCTGGTTTACCTATGGTTTTGCGCAAATGCAGGCACCACTTGAAAGCAGGCAGCTGCAGCACTGCAGCCCCTTTCTGGGACCTCCCTGAAGGACAGTGACTGATGAAGGAAAATCCTTCCAGCGGGTAGAGCAGTGATGAAGGAAAATCCTCCCAGTGGGTAGAGCAGTGACAAAGGAAAATCCTCCCAGTGGGTAGAGCAGTGATGAAGGAAAATCCTCCCAGTGGGTAGAGCAGTGATGAAGGAAAATCCTTCCAGTAGGTAGAGCAGTGATGAAGGAAAATCCTCCCAGTGGGTAGAGCAGTGACGAAGGAAAATCCTCCCAGTGGGTAGAGCAGTGATGAAGGAAAATCCTCCCAGTGGGTAGAGCAGTGATGAAGGAAAATCCTTCCAGTGGGTAGAGCAGTGACGAAGGAAAATCCTCCCAGTGGGTAGAGCAGTGACGAAGGAAAATCCTCCCAGTGGGTAGAGCAGTGATGAAGGAAAATCCTCCCAGTGGGTAGAGCAGTGATGAAGGAAAATCCTCCCAGTGGGTAGAACTTTGCTTGGAAGGAAAAATGGCCAGATATGTGATTGTATAGTGAATCATGGGCTGTGGCCAATGATTTGGCTGGATGGCCAGGGACATGGAAGGAACATGATTGGAAAACTGGAGACAAGGAGGTATGGGAAACAGGCATATGGATAGACCTCTCTGAATGGGCTAAAGAAGTAACAACATTCCCACGTGAATACTCACCAAAGGGTGACCTCGGCAGAGGAAGATTTTAACAACCAAGTAATTAGGCTGATGGATTCCACGGATACCAACAGGCCTCCTTCCTCAGCCACTACCATTTTTGTCCAACAGGCTCATGAACAAAGTGCCCACGATGGTAGGGATGTAGGTTATGCATGAGCTCAGCAATATGGACTTCCACTCACCAAGACAGACTAGGCTACAGCCATTGCTGAGTACCTAATCCGCCAAAAGCAGAGACCAACACTGAATCTCCAATATGGCACCATTCCAAGGGGCAATCAGCAAGCAATCTCATGGCAGGTTGATTACTCTGGACCATTTCCATCACGGAAAGGGCAGCATTTTGTTCTTACTGGGATAAAAACTCTGGATACAAATTTGCCTTCCCCGAAAAGCAATGCTTCTACCAAAATTACCATCTGTGAACTTACAGAATGCCTTATCCACCATCACGGTATCCCACATAGCATTGCCTCAGATCAAGGGACTCACTTCACAGCAAATGAAGTGCAGCAATGGCCCATGCTCATGGAATTCACTGATCTTACCATGTTCCCTATCATCCTGAAACAGCTGCCTTGACAGAACCATGGAATGGCCTTCTAAAGACACAATTATGGCACCAGCTAGGTGACAATACCTTGCAAGTTTGGGGCAATGCTGTCCAGGAGGCTGTATATGCTGTAAACCAGCATCCAATATATGGTGCTGTTTCTCCCATAGCCAGGATTCATGGGGCCAGGAATCAAGGGGTAGAAATGGTAAAGGCACCACTCACTATTTCCCCTAGTGATCCACTCACAAGATTTTTGCTTTCTGTCCTTGTGACCATATGCTCTGTGGGTCCAGAGGCATTAGCTTCAAAGGGAGGAATGCTCCTACCTGGAGACACAATACTGATTCCATTGAACTGGAAGCTAAGAATGCCACCTGGCCACTTTAGGCTCCTTATGCCTCGAGATCAACAGACAAAGAAGGGAGTTACCATATTGGCTGGTGTGATTGATCCTGATTACCAAGAGGAAATCAGATTGATATTACATAATGGAGGTAAAGAAGAGTATGTCTGGAATGCAGGAGATCCCTAGCACATCTCTTAGTACTATCACGCCCTGTGATTTAAAGTCAATGGAAAAGTACAGTAACCGAATTCTGATAGAACTACTAATGGCCCAGACCCTTCGAGAGTGAAGGTCTGGATCACTCCACCAGGCAAAGAACCACGACCTGCTGAGGTGCTTACTGAGGGCAAAGGGAATACAGAACGGGTGATGGAAGAAGGTAGTACTAAATACCAGTTACAACCACGTGACCAGTTTCAGAAACGAAGACTGTAATTGTTATGAGTATTTCTTCCTTGTTTTGTTATATGCGCATGTACATATATACATACTCTGGCCTATAGGGTCACTGTTGTTGTTGTTAGGTGTCGTCGAGTCAGTTCCGACTCATAGCGACCCTATACGCAACAGAACAAAATACTGCCCAGTCCTGCACCATCCTCACAATCGATCCATGCTTGAGCCCATTGTTGCAGCCACTGTATCAAGCCATCTCATTGAGTGTCTTCCTCTTTTTCGCTGACCCTCCACTTCAACAAGCATGATGTCCTTCTCCGGGGACTGGTCCCTGCTGATAACATGTCCAAAGTATGTGAGACAAAGTCTCCCAATCCTTGCTTCTAAGGAGCATTCTGGCTGTACTTCTTGCAAGACAAATTGGTTTGTACTTTTCGAGCCTGTGGTATATTCAATATTCTTCGCCAACACCACAATTCAAAGGCATCAATTATTCTTCTGTCTTCATTATTCATTGTCTAGCTTTTGCATACATATGAGGTGATTGAAAACACCACGGCTTGGGTCAGGTACACCTTAGTCTTTAAAGTGACAACTTTGCTTTTTAACACTTTAAAGAGGTCTTTTGCCACAGAGTTGCCCAATGCAATACATCATTTGATTTCTTGATTGCTGCTTCCATGGACCTTGATTATGGACCCAAGTGAAGTGAAATTCTTGACGACTTCAACCTTTTCTCCATTTATCTTGATGCTGCTTATTGGTCCAGTTGAGAGGATTTTTGTTTTCTTTATGTTGAGGTGTAATCCATACTAAACGCTGTGGTCTTTGATCTTCATCAGTAAGTGCCTCAAGTCCTCTTCGCTTTCAGCAAGCAAGGTCACTGTGAGTTGAAATTGACTTGATGACAATGGTTTTTTTTTTTAGTTTAATGATGTTGTAGAGTCCCTGAGGGGTGAAAATGGCTAAAGTGCTTGGCTGCTAACTGAAAGATTGGAGGTTAGAGTCCACCCAGAGGTGCTCAGAAGAAAGACGTAGTGACCTACTTCTGGAAAATCAGCCATTGACAACCCCAGAGAGCACAGTCCTACTCTGACACACATGTGGTCATATCTTATCAGTCATTTGTAGTTTATATTTTGTGAAGTGTCTGTTAAAGTATTTTTGTTATTTTTATTATTGATTTGCAGGACTTCATATAGTCTGGATACAAGTCCTTTGCCAGATATCAGAATTGAAAAGATTTTTCCTAGCATGTACCTTGTCCTTTGTGGATTCCTAATGGTGTCTTTTGAAGAGCCAAAGTTTTAAATTTCGCTGACGTCAAATTTAAGTTTTCATTTTCTTTTAGGATTATTGGTTTTTGTTTCCTGTATAAGAAATCGTTGCCTCTCGGGAAGTTATTCTCTTGAGCTTCTTCCTAGAAGTTTTGCGCATTAGCCCTTAGGTTTACTTACGCAATCCACCTCCAAATAATGTCTGTATATGACGTGACCTAGGGAGGGAAGCTCACTTTTTCCCATGTGTTTATTTCATTGGTTCTGCACCATTTGAGATCTCTGGGTGGTGCAAATGGTTAACATGTTCGGCCGCTAACCAGAAGGTTGGAGGTTCAAGTCCACCCAGAGGTGTCTTAGAAGAAAGGCTGGGCGATCTACTTCCAAACAACAACAACAAAATCGGTAGTTGAAAACCACACGGAGCGGAGTTCTACTCTGACACACATGTGATTGCCATGAGCCAGAATCAACTCCATGGCAACTGGTTTGTGGTTTTGCTTTGGTTTTTTAATGGCATCATTTGTTGACGATACTTTCCTTTCCACATTGAATTGCCAGGGTATCTTTTCAAAAACCAGTTGATGATGTAGATGCAGGTTTATTTCCGGACTCTCCGGTCTGTTCTGTTGATCACTTTGTCTACTCTTACATCAAACGCACTGACATAATTACTGTAGTTTTTTAGTAGGTTTCAGGATTGCTTTTCCTACTCTTGGTCCTTTGTACTTCCAAACAAATTTTAAAATCAACTAGACAATTTCTTGAAAAGTGCCTTCAGGGATTTTGATTGTGATAGCATTGAATCTGTCATTCAATTTGGGAAGAACTGACCTCTTATTGATACTGAGCCTCGTCGTTCACCAAAAAACCAAACCAAACCCCCTGCAGTCGAGTCAATTCCAACTCATAGTGACCCTATAGGACAGAGTAGAACTGCACCACAAAGTTTCCAAGGAGCGCCTGGCAGATTCAAACTGCAGACCTCTTGGTTAGCAGCTGTAGCACTTAACCACTACACCACCAGGGTTTCCTGTTATTCACATCTTCCCATTTATTTAAGCTTTGTTCTACAGTATTTTGGAGTTTTCAGTGTAGAGATCTTGCATATCTTTTGGTAAATTTGCCATCATACACGGAATTGCTATTTTAATGTCATTTTTCAAATATTAATAAATTGATTTTTGCATGTTGTTGTTATTAGGTGCAGAAGAGTTGGCTCTGACTTATAGCGACCCTACGTACAACAGAATGAAACACTGCCTAGTCCTGTACCGTCCTCACAATCATTGCTATGTTTGAGCCCATCATTGCAGCCACTGTGTTAGTCCATCTCAACCAGGGTCTTCCTCTTTTTGCTGACCCTACACTTTACCAAGCATGATGTCCTTCTCCAGTGGCCAGTCCCTCCTGATGACTTTCCAAAGTACATGAGAAGAAGTCTCGCCATTCTCACTTCTGAGGAGCATTCTGGCTGGCTGTACTTCTTCCAAGAAAGATTTGTTCATTCTTCTGGCAGTCTGTGGTATGTTCAATATTCTTCATCAACACCGTAATTCAAAGGCATCAATTATTCTTCAGTCTTCCTTATTCACTGCTCAGCTTTCGCATGCACATGAGGTGATTGAAAATACCATGGCTTGGGTCAGGCGTGCCTTAGTCCTCAAAGTGACATCTTTGCTTTATTAACACTTTAAAGAGGTCTTTTGTGGCAGATTTGCCCAGTGCAATAAGTCATTTAATTTCTTGGCTGCTGCTTCCATGGGTGTTGATTGTAGATCCATGTAAATTGAAATCCTTGACAACCTCAATCTTTTCCCTGATGTTGCTTATTGGTCCAGTGGTGAGGATTTTTGTTTTCTTTATGTTGAGGTGTGATCCATACTGAAGGCTGTGGTCTTTGACCTTCATCAGTAAGTGCTTCAAATCCTCTTCACTTTCAGCAAGCAAGGTTGTGTCATCTGCATAACACAGGTTGTAAATGAGTCTTCCTCCAGTTCTTGATATAGAGGGTAAGATAACTGATATTTTCGTGTATGCATATTGGGCTATAAATTTCCCTCTAAACACCGCTTTAACTGTAGTCCCAGCTTTGATACGTTGTATCTCTGTTACCAATCAGTTCACAGGGTTTTCTAATTTCCTTTGTAATTTCTGCTGTGACCTATGATCTCAAGGTTTATGGCTTAATTTCCAGACAGTTGAGGATTTTCTAGTTGTCTTTATGTTTTTTATTTCCAGCTTAATTCCACTGTGGCCAGAGCACGTACACAGGAAGATTAGAAATATGTCGAGGCTTGCTTTACGAGCCGGCACATGGCGATATTGGCAAACGTCCCACGTGTTAATGATAAGAATGTGAATTCTGTTGTTGTCAAGTGCGCTGGTCTGTATCACTTGTCAATTAGGTCAGGCTTGTCAACTGCGTTCAGATCTTCTCTATCTTCACGGTTATTTTTGTCTGCTTGTTAGATCAGCCACAGAGTACGGTAGGCTAAATTCTCTATGGGTATAGATTTGTCTCTTATTTTAGTTTGGTCAGTTTTTGCTTCATATATTTTATGTTATTGATGCTTATTAAGATTGTAATAGCTTCCTGGAGGATTGATCCTTTTAGCGTATGCTTGTTTCCCTCTCTGACAGAGCTTCTTGTCCTAACATCTGCGATGTCTGACGTTAATACAGCTCGGCTAGCTTTCTTCTGGTTCGTGTTTGTGCCTTCTATCTTTTCCCATGCTTTTTCTTTCAACCTTTTTGTGCGTTCCACTTTAAGGAGGATCTCTTGTCAGTGGCTTATAGTTGAGTTTTGTTTTTTATACCCAGTCTGACATTATTAGTCTTTTACTTGGTATCACTAGTCCATTCCTTTTAATGTTATTTCTGTGAGGATGGTTTGCTATCTGTCACCTTGCTATTTGCCTTCTATTTGACCCACCTGATTTATGCTTTGTTTTTCTCTCATTTCTTGCCTTTTTTAGATGAATAAAATATAATTATTGCATTTTCCTTCTCTTAACTTGCTAGGTATACGTCCTTCTGCTACTTTTTTTTTTAAGTAGTTATCCTAGCTATTTCGACATTCATCCTTGGTTTATTACAGCTGAATGTGAATCGAGGCTTTGACAATTAATTTCCTGCTATGCCAGAACTTTGGGACTCCCAACTCCATTTATTGCTCGAGCCTTTTGCTTTCCTGTTTTATTGTATTTAAATTTAATGTATATTTTGAAATGCTAGAACTCATTACTGTTATTGTTACACAGGGCAAATGCTTATTGACATTTACTCAAATAATCTCCTTTTCCATTGTTCTTCATTCCTCCTGACACTTCCCCAACGTCTGAGATTATTTTCCTTCCATCTAAAGAGCTCACTTTAGAATTTCTTTCAGTTCAAGCCTGTGGTGATGAATTCTCTCAGTATTTCTTTTCCTGAATTGTCTTCATTTTGCCTTAATTTTTGAAATATATTTTCACTGACATAGAACTCTAGGCTGGCAGTTCTTTTTTCCTTTGGGAACGTTAGAACTGTCATTCCCCCTCTTCTACCTTCCCTCATTTCTGTTGAGAACCCAGCTCTCTTATTTTTGCTCCTTTAAAGAAAATGCATCTTTTTTTTTTTCCTTTGGGTGATTTTAAAGTTTTCTCTTTTTGCTTTCACAGTTTTACTCTGATGTGTCCAGGTGTGGTTTTCTTTGTATTTATCTACTTGGTGTTCATGGGGCTTTTAAAACCTGTGGGTTGATCTCTTCCAAGAGTTTTAGAAAATTCTCAGCTGCGATCCCTGGAAGTGTTGTTTCCCCCTTCCCTCACTCTCTCCCTCTGGGGCCCAGTTGCACTCACAGTAGGAGTTCTCGCTGTGCGCCATGTGTGTGCCTTTCCCTCTGTGTGAATCTTCTCTGTAGACCTTGCACCCAGTGCATTAGCCACAGGCTCTGCTGTGTCTTTAGTGCTGTTAGATCCACCCATTGGTTTCTTAATTTCAGATACTATGCTTTTCAGTTTTACAATTTTCTTTTTTATAAATTATATTTATGTGGTAAAATTCTCTTTTTTCTTATTTATTTTTCCCATCATTTGCTCTATTTTCATGAACATACTTCTCATAGTTATTTTAAAGTCTTTATCTGCTCACTCCAATGTCTAAGTCTGTTCCTATTGTTGTCATCTTTCTTCTTGGTCTTCAGTCACATATCTCTTGGCATGCTTGGTTATTTTTGTTATTATTTTTAAATTGGTTTCTGGTCATTACATATAAACAACGAAATGATTGTGATGGGCACCATTTCATCATCTGCAAGCGGTCACCCTGCCCTCTGAGAGGCAGAGAGAATAGGAGCTGGTGGCCGAGCAGAGTTCAGGCTGGCTGCAGTTTTGACCACTCTCAAGCTCCCGTTTCAAGAATGTAGCCCTACAGGGATCTTAGATGAGAGCCTAGTGTACTCACAGGGGCCCTGCCAGGGGGCCTTTGTCCCTACAGCACAGGAAGTCTGCAGGATACTCAGCTCCTTCCGCGCTACACAGCTTCAAGACTCGAAGAATGTCTTGATGAGAAAATTGCTCTGCTGAAGCTCCTCAAGTCTCCAGTCCTGTCTCTCCAGCCCACTTGATGGCTCCAGATTCTAACTGGTTCCCTTCCCCGGTGCTGCTCCTCTGCCTCTTCCAAGCCTGGGCTCTCAGCCTCCAGCCAGGCCCAGAACTGCAAAGACCCCGGGAAAGATGTGGCTGCAGGTCATTTTCTCGTCTGTCAGAGATTCTCTCCTCTCCCTGGAATTTTGGCTTCTCTGGTCCTTGTGGCTTCCACAGCTCTATAATACCTTCCAGCAGATTCTGTTTGTTTTTTCTCCAGCTTTTCTGTTGGTTCTCAGCTGGGAATGTTGATCTGCTCAAAATGAGAATGCATTGGGTGTTTGCCAGGGCAGTTGCTAAGAAGTAGATTCGCTGAGTCACATGTTATGAGCATCTAAAATTCTAGTTGCTGTGGATTTGGCTCTGCCTCCTGGTGACCCTGTGTACAACAGAAGGACATGTTGCCCGGTCCCGTGCCATCTTCACGATTGTTGGTGTGTTTGAGTCCATTGTTGCAGCAACTGTGCATTTTGAGGGCCCTCCAGCCTCGGGGATCATTCTCCAGCACTGTATCAGACAATATCCTATTGTGATCCATAAGGTTTTCATTGGCTGATTTTCAGAGACTGCATGATAGGAATTTTCAAGACCAATGACTTCTTCATTGCAAATGCCTTTTTTCAACAGCGTAAATGGCAACCATACATGTGGACCTTGCAAGATGGCATACACAGGAATCAAATTGACTACATCTGTGGAAAAAGAAGATGGAGAAACTCAACATCATCCATCAGAACAAGGCCAGGGGCCAACTCTTGAACAGACCATCAATTGTTCATATGCAAGTTCAGATTAGAACAAGTCCACGAGAGCCAAAGTACGACCCTGAGTATACTGCACCTGGATTTAGAGACCATCTCAAGATTAGATTTCACGCATTGAACTCTAATGACAGAAGAGCAGATGAGCTGTGGAACGACATCATACATGAAAAAAGCAAGAGGTCATTGAAAAGACAAGAAAGAAAGAAAAGACCAAAATGGACACCAGAAGAGACTGAAACTTGCTCTTGAATGTCGAGTAGCTAAAGCGAACAGAAGAAATGATGAAGTAAAAGTGCTGAACAGAAGGTTTCAAAGGGCAGCTCAGGAAGACAAATTAAAGTATTATAATGACATGTGCAAAGACCTGAAATTAGAAAATCGAAGGGAAGAACATGCTCAGCATTTCTCAAGCTGAAAGAACTGAAGAAAAAATTCAAACCTTGGGTTACAATATTGAAGGATTCTATGGGCAAAATGCTGAACAATGCAGGAAGCATCAAAAACAGATGGAAGGTACACACAGAGTCACTGTACCAAAAAGAATTGGTTGACTTTCAACCATTTCAAGAGGTAGCATATGATCAGGAACCAATGGTACTGAAGGAAGAAGTCCAAGCTGCACTGAAGGCATTGGCAATAGACAAGGCTCCAGGAATTGACGGAATACCAGCTGAGATGTTTCAACAAACGGATGCAGCACCGGAACTGCTCACTTATCTATATCAAGAAATTTGGAAGACAGCTATCTGGCAAACCAACTGGAAGAGATCCATATTTATGCCTATTCTCAAGAAAGGTGATCCAAAGCAATATGGAAATTATCGAGCAATATCACAACCAAGTAAAATTTTGCTGAAGATCTTTCAAAAGTGGTTGCAGTAGTACATTGACAGGGAACTGCCAGAATTTCAAGCCGGATTCAGAGAGGATGTGGAATGAGGGATATCATTGCTGATGTCAGATGGATTCTGGCTGAAAGCAGAGAACATCAGAAAGACATTTACCTGTGTTTGATTGACTATGCGAAGACATGTGACTGTGCGGATCATAACAAATTATGGGTAACACTGTGAAGATTGGGGATTCTGGAACACTTAATTGTGCTCATGAGGAACCTGTACATAGATCAAGAGGCAGTCATTCGAATAGAACAAGGGGATACTGATTGATTTAAAGTCAGGAAAGGTGTGCGTCAGGGTTGTATCCTTTCACTATATCTATTCAATCTGTATGCTGAGCAAGTAATCGCAAAAGCTGGACTATATGAAGAAGAACGGGGCATCAGGATTGGAGGAAGACTCATTAACAACCTGCATTATGCAGATGACACAACCTTGCTTGCTGAAAGTGAAGAAGACTTCAAGCACTTCCTGATGAAGATCCAAGACTATAGCCCCTCAGTATGGATTACAACTCAACATAAAGAAAACAAAAATCTTCACAACTGGGCCAATAAGCAACATCATGATAAACAGAGAAAAGATTGAAGTTGTCAAGGATTTAATTTTATTTGAATCCACAAACAACACCCAAGGAAGCATCAGTCAAGAAATCAAAAGACGCATTGCATTGGGCAAATCTCTTGCAAAAGACCTCTTTAAAGTGTTAAAAAGCAAAGATGTCACCTTGAAGACTAAGGTGCTCCTGACCCAAGCCATAATGTTTTCAATTGCCTCATATGCATGTGAAAGCTAGATGATGAATAAGGAAGACCAAAGAAGAATCGATGCCTTTGAATTGTGGTGTTGGTGAAGAATATTGAATATACCGTGGCCTGCCAAAAGAAGGAACCAGTCTCTCTTGGGAGAAGTTGAGCCAGAATGCTTCTTAAAAACGAGGATGTAAGACTTTGTCTCTTATACTTTGGACACGTTATCAGGAGAAATCAGACCGTGGAGAAGGCCATCATGCTTGGTAAAGTATATATGAATTGTAATGGAAAACTCAATATGGTGTTGGTTGTATATTTTTTTTTGTATATTATGTATCGAGTATACAAGAATAAACAAGAATAGCAAGGATACAAATCGTATAATTAATAAGGAAGACTTTATAAATATTTTCTGTCACATTTATCAAATATCAATATCAAATAGCTTATTTTTCCATAAACTGATGGAACACAAGAGACATATGAAAAGTCACTCAATCTCATTAATTAGGGAGATACTAATTGTTAAGAAATGAGGCATTTTTCAGCTACCAGACTGGCTCCTTGGTCCTTCTTAGTGCTTTGTGCTCTGCATTATTTCTCACAGACGTGGACATTGTCACTCCCGTTCTTTTCTTCTGCCGTTGCCGCACAAACGCTCTGCCGAGCCTTTGTTTTCAACCTTGTGTCAACATTTACCTAGGTGTCTCTTGCAGATAACGTGTAATTGGTCCATGATTGTAAATGTGATGGAGGCTTGTCCTCCGGCTGGCTGAGCGGACTGCGTTCTCAGTCACCCCCGCCCCTCTCCTGGGACCTGCTCCACTGAAGCCTCCTCTGCTGGCCTCTCCAATCACTTCTCTGGTTTTGGTCCTCAGTTCATAAACACGCCTGAGTTCTTTTGCATCCAAAAGGAAAACGGAAACAAAGAGCCCTGCTGGACCCCACCACCTCCTCCTAGTGTTGGCCAGCCCTCTCTGCAGCCCCTCCTGAGCTCCTCAGGGCTGAGCTCACCCCTCACTCCCACCCCAGCCCTGCCTCTTGTCATCAGGCCCCAGGAGTGCCCCCGGGTCATCCCTAACTGCCTCGGATCAGAACAGGCCATTCCTGGGCCCTCACCTGTCACTTTCTTCACCCTCACAGAAGTTAAACGTCTGTATTTCTCTCACTTCTGTGAAACTCCTCCTGGAAGCTTCTTCTGGTGTGCCTCTCATCTTCCCTCCCAGCTCCCCTCCTGAGCCTCTCAGCTCCTCTGCCCCCTAGAGGCGGTTGGTGCCAGCTGGGAGCTGTGATTCCACATGGCACAGGCTGTGAGCCCCCTCCCTACACACAGGGCTCCTTGCTCTGGGGCTCTGCTGGGCGCCCACCTGCATTGACCCCCAGGGTCCTGTCACTTGGACTGGCTGAATCCTGCCTGGAATGGTGGACTCAGCCAGGCACCACCCTTGACCAGGAGCCCACCCCCTCGCGGGCCCCTGTCCCCACTGTGCGCACTCACTGCCCACAGCCCTGCCCCCATCCTGGGGCAACTGGACTGGAGCCTGAAGGAGGGTCACAGTACTTTGTCTGGTGGCTGCAGCATGGGGAGCGGGGACGTGGTGGTGAGGTGCACTAGCTTCTAGTCAGACGCCCCAGTCTGCTCTCGGTTTCTCCACCTTGGAATTCCAGGACCTTGGGCAAGTCCCTGAGCCGCATCCCCCTCCTTCTCCTCTCCCTCCTGGCGTTGTTGTGAGTGCCTCCTGCAGAGTGGAGCTCCTGGGTGATACAAACGGTTAGTGCGCTCAGCTGCCAACCAAAAGGTTAGAGATTCAAGTCCACACAGAGTGTCTCGGAAGAAAGGCCTGACGATCTGCTTCCCAAAACCCAGCTACTGAAAACCCCGCGGAGCCATGTTTTGTTATTCTTTTTAGCAGACAGCGTGGCCAGTGAGATCACCTGTCATTTTATGTCCCCATCGTCACTGGCATTCTAGTCTCTGGAAGACCGGCATCAACAGGGTGAGGCTGAACGGGCCGCCTCGTCCTCTGGTGAGCCTGGGGCTCTCACAGAGCCGCCCCAGGGCTGTATCCCCCAGTCCCCACTGCCTGCTGCTTTCGTCTGTGCCTGTGAGTGACGTCCTGGCTGACTGGGAAATTCCTGGGTGGCACCCTCTCAGTCGAAGCTCCTCTCCCTGTGGCCAGATGGACTCTGGCTGGATTACCCCCAATGGAGGGCATTCATCAGATAACAACCTCTGCTCTGATAGCCAAGGATAGAAAGCACACCCCACGTGTGGCTCCTCCATGGCCACGAGGCCCAGCCATGGAGATGCCCCTCCCCCTGTGCTGCCCTGGGGAAGGTCACAGCAGCGTGGGGACAACCGGGGGCCAGGGCTGGACAGGACACTGAGAAGGTGGCTGGCAGGAGAAGCTGGAGGGCCTGTGTCCTTCCTGAGTGCACAGCACCACCCTCACCATCGCCACCCAGCCGGCAAAGAGCTGTTGTTGATCAGAGCTTTGCTCCTGGTTTTTAAAAAAAGTTTCACCTTCCCAAAGCGTCTCTTTCCCTGTACTTTCGTCTGCTTTTTGCCTTTTCTATTACTCTCTTCCTTTCTATGCAGGAGTTTTTTTAATGGCTCTTGCGTTGGTTCACTTTTTGTCATTATTTATTTTTGCGTGAGACGAGTTGGTTAAGCCTTGGACTGCTAACCAAAAGGTTGGCAGTTTGAATGCACCAGGTGCTCCTTGGAAAGCCTATGGGGCAGTTCTATTCTCTCCTGTAGGGGTGCTATGAGTCGACACAGACTCGATGGTAATGGGTTTGGGCTTTGGTTTTCAAAGGAGCCCCGGTGGTGCGATGGCTAAGTGCTCAGCTGCTAACCGAAAGGTTGGCTTTTGAACCCACGCAGCAGCTCTGCTGGAGAAAGACCTGGCAATCCGTTCCTGTAAAGATTACAGACAAGAAAACCCTATGGGGCAGTTCTACTCTGTCACATTGGGTCACTATGAGTCAGAATTCACTCAAGGGCACCCGACAACGAGGGCATGAGCCAAGCAGTCGCTGGCAGTGACAGCTCCCTGGCTCTCGAGACCACCCCCGGCACAGAGCCCGTCTGGCCCCAGCAGGTGCTGCACTGGCGGCTCTCCCCAGCGCTTGCAGTGGTTTGCAGCTGTGGGTGCTCCCTGTTTTCATCTTCAGCCAGGACAAGAAGGACGAGCTTCACTAGGAGCTCACTTAGTGAATAATGGACACTTTCTGTTTGTGGTTTAATTTGTTTTGCTTTGCCACAACAACGAAAGAAATATAAAGTCCTTAACGCTGGTATTTTTCACAGGTTTTTACCACTCGGGCCCGTGTGGGCTTTCCAAGAGGAACCCAGGACAACTCACTCATCTCTTCAGTCATTGATTCACTGACACACATTGTGGCGGGCCTCCCAGGTAAGGCGTGTGCTGAGTTCTCACCATTGTTGCTGACGAGTGGCCTCGACTTGTGGTAACCTCACGGCAACAGAACAAAGCACTGCTGGGTCCTGTGTCACCTTCGTGGTCACTGGCATCTCTGGGCCCTTTGTTTCAGCTACTGTGTCAAGAGCTCTTCCCAGGTGCTGACGATTCAGCCATAAACAAGACAGGCCCGGTCCTGCCCAGGCAGTCGTAATGTACTTAGAAGAGGGAAGACAGACAGTAAAAAAAGAATGAGCACAGCTCTTTTTTTTAGATTTGGACAAACACCATGAAGAAAAACAATAGGCTGGGTGACAGAGCACCGTGCCACCTCCTGCCCTCTCCATGATGGGCGCTGCCCAGATGAGTAATACGATCTGTCCTCTGGGAGCAGTGCACTGCGGAGAATATTTGTGCGATGTCACTTAGAAGTGGCTCACAAAGAGACACATATAGCCAGTGCCACGTGAGTAGATCCACAGAGCAGCTTCTGAAGAGCGTGGGGAGAACAGGGTCAGGGCAGAGTCAGAGCAGCAGCCCAGACGTGGGTTTCCTTTGTGAGGTCTGGACGACACCAATCCTGGCCACAAAACCCTCCACGTGGGCCATTGTCCCTCCCCCTTCCTCCTCAGTTCCAAGGATCCTCTCTTCCTGACCCCTGAGACATCCACACCACCGTCTGTATCTCAGCACCAGGCATCACCCTCTGCCCACCACCTCCGGCGAGCCAGCTCGCTTCCTCGGGTACAGCCTGTTGGCTGTACAGGTAGTTCCTGACTTACGATGTATTCACGTTACTGCGTACCACGCTTACGACCTTCTGCATTTTTTTTTTTTTTGGTACATCTTATCATTAGTAAGGATCCCTGGTGACACAGAGGCTAGAGCCCAGCTGCTAACCAAAAGCTCAGCAGTTTGGATTCACCAGCTGCTCCTTGGAAACCCTGTGGGGCAGTTCTACTCTGTCCTATAGGGTCACTATGAGTTGGAATTGACTCCATGGCAATCGGTTTGGGGTTTTTTGTTCATAGTTAGTAATATGAATGTATTAAAATATGTATGTAATTTTACATGTAATATTGATGGCAAAAGGCATTAATAATGAAAAAAAGTAAATGAAGTATTGGACTTAGAACCAACTTACGATGGAGCCGTAGAAATGGAACCCCGTCATAAGTCAGGGGACTACCTGTACTTTCAAAACTCTCCAGGACCTGGCCATTGCTTGCTGCCTCCACCAGTCCCCGGGTCCAGGCGCAGTCTCCTCTGCCCTGGAGTAAACAGCGCAGGAAGAGTCCCCACCGAGCTCCAGACCACACTCCTGCTCAGTCTCCTCTCCACTAGAAGTCCTGGCCCTTGAGTCTGCAGACATGACCCTGCTTGGAAATAGGGTTTTTGTTTGTTACATTAATGAGGTCATGCCAGAGTAGGGTGGGCCCTAACCCTAATCGCTTCCGAGTTATAGAAAGAACAGAGACACAGGCAGGGGTAGACAGATGCCAAGGAATGCCAACTATCACAAGCAGACACCAGAAAGTAAGAGAGGCTCACATAAGAAATTGACATGGCTGAGGCCCTGATTTGGACTTTTAGCCTCCAGACCTGTGAGGAAATAAACCTCTGTTCTTTAAAGCCACCCTCTTGTGGTATTTGTGTTATGGCCGCCCTAGGGAACTGAGACACAGTTCAAGATTCTAACATAATTGTTATACTTATTCAATAATTGTTTGATCTGTATGCTGAGCAAATAATCCGAGAAGATGGACTTTATGAAGAAGAACGGGGCATCAGGATTGGGGGAAGACTCATTAACAACCTGAGTTATGCAGATGACACAACCTTGCTTGCTGAAAGTGAAGAGGACTTGAAGCACTGACTGATGAAGATCAAAGACCACAGTCTTCAGTATGGATTATGCCTCAACATAAAGAAAACAAAAACCCTCACAACTGGACCAATGAGCAACATCATGATAAATGGAGAAAATATTAAAGTTGTCAGTGGCTTCATTTTACTTGGATCTACAGTCAACACCCATGGAAGCGGTCAAGAAATCAAATGAAGTATTGCATTGGGCAAATCTGCTGCAAAGGACCTCTTTAAAGTGTTAAAAAGCAAAGATAATCGCTTTGAGGACTAAGGTGTGCCTGATCCAAGCCATGTTATCTTCAATTGCCTCATATGCATGCGAAAGCTGGGTAATGAGTAAGGAAGACCAGAGAAGAGTTGACGCCTTTGAACTGTGCTGTTGGTGAAGAATGTTGAATATACCATGGACTGCTAAAAGAATGATCAAGTCTGTCTTGGAAGAGGTACAGTTAGAATGTTCCTTAGAAGCAAAGATTGCAAGGCTTCGTCTCACGTACTTGGAGATGTTATCAGGAGGGACCAGTCCCTGGAGAAGGACATCATGCTTGGTAAAGTAGAGGGGCAGTGAAAAAGAGGAAAACCCTCAAAGAGATGGATTGACACAGTGGCTGGAACAATGGGCTCAAGCATAGTCATGATTGTGGGGATGGTACAGGACCGGAGAGTGTTTCGTTTTGTTAGGCATAGGGTCGCTACGAGTCAGAACTGTTTTAAGGGCACCTAACAATAACGATAACAATAACAACAACATAATTCCTAAGCCACTGATTTCTAAAAGTTATTTGGAAGGCTGTTGTGTAGTTAATTTTCAAATATTTTAGATGCACACCCCATTTTTTCCACTAAGAATAAGTGAGCTTTTAAATTAGCTTTGTCTCATGGGATGGTACCTTCTATTAATCATTTTAGCCCACGCATCGTTTCGTGGAGTCAATATTAGGAACAGGAGATGCGGAATTTTCTGGAATATTTGAGAGCTGCAAGTACCAGAACTGCTGGGGACCCTTCAGGGAGCTTGTCCCCCACTTGGCCAGGCATAGAAGGACAAGGGCATTGCCAGGGAATCACACTGGTCCAGGTGATGGAACCGGACTCAGTTCTGTCCCTGCCTGGCTGTGGGCTTCAGACATGTTGGTCATGAAGTTCCTGGGGCAGCTGTAACAAAGTGCCACAAAGCGGGTGGCTCTAAAGAATAGGAATTTATTGTCTCACCATTCCAGAGGCCAGGAGTTCCAAATCAAGATGTCAGCAGGACTGCACTCCCTCCAGAGGCTCTGGGGGAAGATCCCCCCTTGCCTCTTTCAGCTTCTGGTGGCCTCAGGCGTTCCTTAGCTTGTGGTCGCATCACTCCAGCGTCAGCCTCCATCTCCACGTGCCGTCTTCCCTGTGTCTCTGTCTCCATGCCTCTTCTCCTCTTTCATAAGACACCAGTCAGTGGGTTGGGACCCACTGGATCAGGGTGGACCCTCAGCCAATCTGACTAGTGTCTCATAAGAGAGGAGAAGACACACAGACACAGAGGACAGATGTCACGTGAGGATCCAGAAACAAAGGAGTGCCAAGGACCACTGGTCGTCACCAGAAGATGGGAGAGAGCCTGGCACGGTTTCTCTCTCAGAACCTCAGAAAGAACTGACAGGGAGGATACCCTGATTTGGACTCCCAGCCTCCAGAGCTGTGAGACCACAAACCTCTGTCCCTCAAAGCCACCCACCATGGCAGTTTTCACTGCAGCCCCAGGACACTGAGGCATGGCCATGGAACAGCAGGTCCTTGGCTGCCCCCACACCTGGCTCCAGGAAAGGGGAGGACACAGAGCTGCTGGCTTGGGCATGGCCTGTGAAGCGTCACCCCCTCCTCAGGGCCTCAGTGTTCTCATCTGCAGAGTGGCCAGACTACGGCCAGGGCCGACTACCTAGTCACAGGCCCCAGCACAGGCGGGAGCGGGGATCGTCTCCCTTTCCCATGGACCACCACCCCAGCCCACATGGATGGCAACCACCAAAGATTGCAGCCTCCAAGCTGGTACTCACTGGGTGCCTGGCCAGGGAGTGCGTGAGGGCCCTGTCTGGTGGTCTGCTACAGGCCTAGAGGTCCTGTCCCACCTGAGACGCTGCAGGGGGTACACCCAACCCATCCCCACAGCTCCCACACCCAGGCACCACTGGGTGGACGGGGCAGGGAGCGCTGGCCTCTCCCCCATGATCCATTGCCATCCCAGGCAGGGGGCGCAGTGGTCATGGAGTAGGGGTACGGGGGCACCAGAGAGGGGAGCGCAGGGGGCTGAGAGCCACCTCAGGGAGGCCTCCAGTGAGTGCTCCATTGTCCCATCATCATTTACAGAAGGCCAACTCAAAAGACAAGATTGCCAAGACTTCCAAGATGGAGGCTGCCCTCTGAGCACGGGACCCTGCACAGCTAGCTGCCCTGGATGTAGGCCTGTGATGCTGGCTGGCTGAGGGCCCATGCATGCTGGGGTGGCTGCGTGTTCATCTACACAGGGGGCTGTCACCCCCAGAACCCCACAGCCTGTGGGTTCAGTGCCCACCCTGGCCCACTCAATCAGAGGCCCTGTCCATTGTCCTCTGCTCTCTAGCTGCAAGCCCAGCACTGTTGCTGGTTGCCCCTACTCCTTCCAGGAGGTTGTCCTCCGAGTGGGACAGACGCAAACGCCTCTGGCGCCCCCCTGTCCTGTAGGGGGTTGCTGAATTCCCGCCTTCAGAATTAACAGAAACTCAGAAGAACAGCTTGACGTTCACAGCAGGGGGCTTGTTAAGAGCTGTTCCTCCTGCTTAAGTAATGCGCAGACCCCCTCAGTGCTCCTCCAGTAGCAGAAGACAGATGTCCTCTCCCAGCTGGGGACATAAACTTGGAGCCAGCCATAAAGCCAAGGGGCTGTGACCCGTTCATGTGAGCCCAGATGACACACTACGTGGCCGGCCTCAGCGGTGGGTGGTCAGCTGCCCGAGCAGGTGCTTCAGCCTCTGCCACCGCCACGGCCACCGTCTCCACCACTGCCTCCGCCCGGCCCACAAACTCAGCTTCGTTATTTCAGGGCCTCGCCAATGGCCCTCCCAGGTAAAGGCCTTGTTCCCTGCAGGGAGTCGGGGGAGGGGGGTCCCGGGGCTCGCCTCTTTCCTAGGTGGGCAGGAGGTGCGCTCAGTCCCTGGAGGCGGGCATGGGGATGCCCCACCCTGAACCCCCCCGACTATGTGGGCTTCTTTCACCCTCTCACTGGGCCCCACGACCCCAGAGTCCAGATTCTGCACCTCACAGATACCATCCTTGGGGACTCTAGCAAGTTAGCAACACAGACTCGGGTGTCATGGAAGGTTCCGGAAACCTCAACTGAGACCCACTGCCATGTGCTGAGTGCTCACCTTGAGGTAGCCAGAGGCAGCCTCGTCTATTCACTTTGCCGGGGCACTGAGCCCTCTGGGCGGGTCCAGGGCCAGCATGGCATCTACCCACCCCTCAGGGCCACCAGCTCCTCTCTCCTGCTCCAGAAGGAGGTACTGCGTGGCTCAGCAACCCAGAACCCCTGACCAACACCCTGGAGCCCCAATCTCAGTGCACAATGCAGGCCCTGGAGCAGCAAAGTGCCCCTGCTCGAGGCACACGGAGCCCCACCGCAGCTCTCCGCCATCTTGTGGCCACAAACCCCCTGGGGAACAGTGAAGGTTCATGGGGAGCCTGCCCAGCCGCTCCCCCAAGGTGCCCATGGCCCAGGTCTCCAGAGGCCTATCAGGCACATGCAGACACCCAGGCTGACCCATGAGGAGCCAAGACCCAAGAGCTGGCCTCCCAGGCACCTGGCCGGCTAGGGGAGCCCTCTTCTGCTGGCCTGTCGGCCCTGCCCCTGGCCTCTCTGGCGCTGTGTCACTCCCCAGGCTTTGGCACAAGCCTCAGTGTGTGGATGGGAAGGCCTTTGACAATGTGGAGCCTCAAACAGGGGGAAGAGCTGTCCCCGACCTCAAGCTGAGACGGCGGGCGGAAAGCTTCCTCGAAGACCTCCCACCTGAAGACCCTGCAGGCAGCCTGGGCCCCCAGTGTCCCTCCCGGGGCTGCACTGACCCCGACAGGAGCTTCAAGAACACAGTGGAGCCCACAGGAATCTGACAGAAATCACCAGAGCTGAGGCCGCAGAGCCTGGCCCTACCCATGCACCCGAAGCCTAAGTGATGCCCCTTCTAACAAAGGCATGTGTGGGGACGTAAAACCCAGGGGAAGGGGCGGGAGCTGGGGTTTGGGAAGCACTGAGGATCTGTTTATGGGATGGAAACTTGGCCGCGGGCACTGGCGATGCTCACACCACGCGACTATGTAATTGGTATCATCAGAGCACAGGGAGAAGTGTTGAGTTGCCACTCGTTGTGTTGTGTGTGTTGTTTACAGCAATAGTATAAAACAGCATCAGGATAGACGCCTCCGAAGTCTTCACAGGTGTGACCAGGAAGGCTCCGTGGCTGACCAGGTAGACAGCCATCTGCCCGCGGCCACATCTACTGTTTATTGGGAACGCGGGGGTTGCGAGTGAGGAGAGCCCTGGGGCAGGGGTCTCGGGACGACGGTGCAGCATCCACCTTCCCTGGCATGAGGGCTGGACAGGGTGGTCTCAAGACCACTGACAGGGGCTGGACTGCATGTGGGGCCAGGGTCGAGGCGGGGGAGGGGGTGTGGTCTGCAGGTCCCTCCACCACACACTTGACGGTGGCCTAGAAGGTAAGGAGAAGGAGGCAGGTGCTGGGCAGTCACAGGCCTACAAGCCCGCGGCTGCAGCGGAGGAAGACCACTGGCCTGGAGCCTGCGAACCACAGGCCCCCAGGTGTACACACTTAACGCGGGGACTCCCAGGTGAGAGCCCTGCACACCTGAGACAGGTCCCCACTTTCCTGCAAATAATTTGGGCAAACCTGGTTTAATTAAAGTCTTACCCAGCCTTCCGGGGGCCCCCACCCCCACTGGCGTGCTGAGGGAAGGCCAGGCGTCTCAGGACGTCAACACCATTCATGTTTTTGTCACCTACAGCCCCGAGATAGTACAATTTATTCACAGAATTTACACTCTAGTAGTGTAAACAAATGGTGGGAGGCGTGTAGACAGAATTGCACAGAACCCCAAATGGTTGCAGGGTGGTGCTGATGCAGGGGCCGAGTCCTTCCTGTGGTCAGAGCACAGGGCAGGTGTCTGGGGCTGGCCACTTTGTGTAACAGATCAGGACGCGGTTGTGTGGTGGGAAGGCATTTGCCTCGTTTTGGAGCATCGCGGAGCATCAGGGGTCTTTGCAGCGCCCCAGGGGTGGGCTATGGACACTGGCCTCTGAAGCCAGAAACCAGTGTCCTGCTGTGTGCCCTGGGCACGCCCTCTCCTCTCCAGGCCTCGGTTGGTATTCCCTCCTGTAGAACGAGGTGCCTGGGCCAGTGGACCCTGCAGACCGTCTTCCTCCAAGCCTCCCCTCTGGGAGGGAGGAACTGGCTGCGGTCCTGTGACCACCATCTTCCCTCCCTGGACTCTGTCCCTCCACACTCCAGCACCGAGGGGTTGCCGTGCAGGGTGGGGGTGGGGGGCAGGCAACAGGTCGCTTGGGGCAGGGTCAGGACCCCTGCAGGGGCTGTGTGGGTGTGCAGGCCCAGCCTCACCTATCACATGGGGAGGGTCATCACAGATCCCTGGCGTGGTCTCGGGAGCTGTGGGGCGCCCTGCACAGAGGGTCTTAGAAGCACCTGGAACACCAGGGCCCAGTTGCTCGGCCTCACTATCAGTGGTGGGCCTGTCCCTCCCCCCACGCCACCAACGCTGGGTGCAGTTCTGACGGCCTCTGCATCTTCACCAATGCCCCATGAGGACCCGATGAAGAGCCAGTGTACCCGTGTGGCTGGACATACGGACTGTGGGTGGGAGGGCTGACAGAGGGGAGGACGGATGGTGGGATGGAAGGATAGACAAACGGGTAGGTGCATACGGACGGGTGTGGGTGGCAGCTGGCTGAGCTGAGTCAGAAGGCGAGAAATCTCAACAAACCCATGGCTGAGCCCGTCCTATTTTCTGCTCTGGGCTCCGTTGATTTAAAAGCTGCAGCTACTGAAGAGGAGAAACACCACTCTCTTAAAATCACATCATGGAAACCGGGTTTCCATCCAGCTGCAGACAGCACTGAGACCAGATGTCATTTCTGAGTGCAGCGGGGCATGGTCCCCTCCCCGCCGTGCTCCAGCCCAGGGGACAGCAGGACTGCAGCCTGTCTCCCTGCTCGCCTGCATTTCCCTGCCCCCCATCCCCCTGCCCCTCATCTCCTTGCCCTCCTCTGTCTCCCTGCCTCCCTCTGCCTCACTGCCTCCGGCAGTGCCCACCCCAGCCCCTCTCCATGGCGCAGTTAAACACACTTTGGTGCTGTTACCGGGCCCTCTCCAGTGTTATGATAAATAATTGAAACTAAACCACACGTGTCAAAATAAATGAGCCTCTCGCCAAGGGGAAAGCATCTCCATGGCCTGAGCTATCTTTCTACTGAGACCATAAAACAGCAACATAATGTGGGACGAGGCCAGGCACCCAAGGCAGGAGGGCGGGCAGGCACGGAGCGGGCTTTGAGGGCCGTACCTTCTCTTTCCTCACCCAGAAAATGAGGGCACGGGTCTGCTCCATCAGAGGCCAGTGACAGGAAAATGTGCCATCCCGGCTGGCCCTGCAACATGTCCCTGTGTGACTTCTGCTTACCACCCCCGGCCAGAACCCACACCGCGCAGCCCAGAGGGCCGCGAGGTAGCTGCCTGGTGCTTTGGCATAGCCAGAACGCTGCAATGGTGCTGCCCAGGGACACACTTGTCCTAGCAGATGGCCTGGCAAGCCACTTCTTCAAGTGCGTGGATTCCAGCTTTGGAGCGAGGCTGGGAAAGGGGGACATGGAGACCACGTCACAGCCCCTGCCTAGTGGGATCCTCCACTCCCCCTGCCAGGTCACTGTGCAGGGGGGCCCAGGCCGACGCCACACTGTGCACCAGGGGACAGGCCAGCAGCTGGTGTGTGGCCCCGCCAGCTAGCGAGCACGCAGCCTGCACCCCGGCTGGGTGGGAACACCTCATTCTGCATTGATTTACATGCACAGCCTCTTGTCCAGGTGCTCCTTCCACGTTACAGACTCGCCGATTCTTTATGCAAGATTGAACAATTTAACTGCCTGGACAAGCCAGATGACAAGGCTTTAATTGCTATTTTTCTCCCTCCATCCCTCAAGAGAGCAATATGCCGGCATTTAGAGAAGTATTTCATAAAGCAGGAAAGAAAGTAATTTCCAAAATCTATGCAAATTTGCTTCCCATGTTCCTTGCAATGAGCCCGTGGCACCTCTGAGCAGGAGAATCATCTGTGCCTCTCACGCCGGCGCTGACGTGGCCCAGGAAGGAAGCCCGGGACCACTCCAGGGTCCAGTGAGGTTGGTCCAGTGTCCCAGCTCTGAGAACCCCACAGTCCCTCCTGCAGAGCTGGGGGTGCCCCACCTCATGGCTGCTGGTTCCCTGTTCCTGGTTCTATTGGTCATCTACTCCCTCATTTATTCACTCATTCATTCATTCACTCACTTATTCATTCA
The DNA here is from genome assembly GCF_024166365.1 of Elephas maximus indicus. Taxonomy (NCBI): domain Eukaryota; kingdom Metazoa; phylum Chordata; class Mammalia; order Proboscidea; family Elephantidae; genus Elephas; species Elephas maximus. The sequence continues at coordinate 118,669,049 of NC_064828.1, read as the reverse complement.
TAATGAAGGTACATATGCACTCATTCATTCATTCATGTGTTCAATCACAATCAGCTTGTGCATGTATTCATTCATTCACTCACTCACTTATTCCTCACAGTCAAGTTATGCAAACACTCATTCATTTATTCATTGTATACAGTGAGTGGCCACTATGCGCCGGCCCTGTGGACACAAATCGCCAGACTCAGGCAGACCCTCCAGAAGTGGGTGCCTGATGGGAGTGGACTCAGGCAGAGATGAGCATGCCCTAAACGCCGGTGCGGGGGGTAATCTGCCCAGGGACCCTCAGGCCACCGGGCGCCGTTGGCCGTTGGGCAGGGACTGGAGTGGCAGCGGGAGGAGTTGGAGGGGCAGGGCTGCTGGGGATGTTGCTGAGGTGACCCTGAGCCGCAGTGTGCCAACACTGCCTGTGGACGATGGGGCACCGCGGGGCGTGTGCACTGGAGGTGCGTGTTCACAGGGGGGGGGGCGCGTGATCACCTGGCGTGGTGCGTGATCACCGGGAGGCACGTGTTCACTTGGCGGGGCGCGTGATCACCTGGGGGGCGCGTGTTCACCTGGGGGGCACGTGTTCACCTGGGGGGCGCGTGTTCACCGGGGGGGCGCGTGTTCACCTGGCGGGGCACGTGATCACCGGGGGCGTGCGTTCACCTGGGGGGCATGTTCACCTGGGGGGCGTGTTCAGCGGGGGTGGTGCATGATCACCGGGGGGCACGTGTTCACCTGGGGGGCGTGTTCACCTGGGGAACGTGTTCACACGGCGGGGCGCGTGATCACTTGGGGGCACGTGTTCGCCGTGGACGCGTGATCCAGACGTCAATACCGGCCTCCGTGAAGATACTGCTCTGTCTGCGGAATGCAGGATTCATATGTGGGGCAGGGGTGGGGACGACTGTAATGTGTTAGCCGAGGCCCCTCACCCTCCGTGAGAGCGCGGTCTCTTCAGGAGACCCAGCCAATCTCCCTCTTCTCTAACCGCCTCCTGTCGCTCCCAGCAGCCCCCTCACCCCCTCCTTGTCATCCGCAGCAAGCTCAAAAGACGCTTTCAGGTTAGAATTTTCCTTTTAAGAAATTGCTCAGGGCGGCGAGTCCCTGGAAGGACCACCCAGCTGACAACTTTCATTAGCAGTCCAGGCGCACGCACGGAGCTCAAGGACCACTCAGCAGGAGCAGTCAGGGGAGCTGATCTTGTCCTAAGTGTGGGGACGGGGCCAGGGGAGACAGGCAGGCCAAGAGTAGGGGACAGGAGCCAGGGTGGGGGGCCACTGCAAGGGATCCTTGCTGACAAAAGCCAGATGGGGAAGGGGCCACGCCCGGGCGGGGGCAGGCACAGCAAAGCCTTTCGGCCCTTCTGGCTGTGGTCTGGGCTTTGGTCTCTGGGGTGAAGTTGTTTGTAGGACTGGGAAACTGAGTCTGGAAACGGCTGTGGACACAGTGACAAGGAGCCGGCCTCCCGCCCCCCACTCGCCTGCAGGGCCACCTTGGGGAGCTCCCTGGCCCAGCCCCTCTGCCCTTTGCACATCCAACTTGGGCTCTTTGTCACTCCAACAGAGAGCAGGGCCCAGAGTAGCCACGCGGCCCCAGGGTGCCAGGAGGCAAGGGCTCAGGAACCCCGGGGGGCAGCTCCCAGTCTAGCTCAGACATGTACAGATACATGCCACAGGTGCACATACATGCACACACACATCACATCGCACATGGCACACAAGCACGAACACCCCCGCACACATGCTAGGAGCAGGCTACGGCTACCAGAGCACTCCCGGTACTAGGAGGCCTGAAGGCGAGCGCTCTGGACGTCCACGCAGGGGCTCTGGGGCTGCAGTGGATAAGCCCATGGTCTCTGGAGACCCCTGCACAGCCTGGACCCTGACTCCGGCAGGTATGGGGGCTGGAGCTCACTGGGGCAGCGTGTGCAGGGAGGTGGCTGGGTGCTTGGACACAGGCCAGAGCCCCTGCCAGCAGCAGTGTGTGGCTCTCTGACGGCAGGAGGACACCTCTGGTCTGCTCTTCCCTGTGGTCCTTGGAGCTGCTCTGCCTCCCCGCCCCCAACGAGGGGGGCGTGGGGTGGGGGAAGGGCTGGGCTGCAGATGAAAGGCCTTCAAGGAGGCCGGGGCTGTCTGGGAGGGAAATATTGAAATTAAATCATTTCCCAGGTGGGGGAACTTCCGTCCTAATTAAACCCCGATGCACTTGGGCTGCATCAGTGAGGAGGCAGCTGCCCCTGGAGGACCAGATCAGCTGGCTGCGGCACTTTGATACTGGCTCCTGGGCAGAGCAGGCAGAGCACTAATTGGGGCCCTGCGGCCACCTCCTGTCCTGAGGCACAAATCCATATTCACGTGCTGGGCAGTAGGCCTTTCTGAGGACAGCCGCTCAGCCGAGAGGCCCGTGCCTGTGCAGGGGGCAAGGCAACAGGGGCCTCCACACCCCACACAGCTCTCTCTGCCCAGCTGACAGGAGGACATGCTGGGGCCCCAGGACCAGCTGGGCTGATGGCCCTCTGCCCGGGGGCTGCATGCACCCCCTCCAGCACTGGCCCTAGTTGTGCCTCCCTGAGCTGGGCACTGTAGGGGGAGGCTGCCAAAGCTTGGCTCCTTGCCCCCCTCCCAGGCTTGGGGAGTAACTTCGTTGGTCAGGCATGGGCTAGGTCTAAATCTGCCAGGAGTCAAAGAGGCGGAAGAAGGCAGGAACTTCCAGACCCAGCTCAAGCATGGACACAGAAGTGGGCCTCCAGGCACATTCTAGAAGAAGAGTCTCTGGTCAGAGTGGTGGTGGCTAGTGAGTGATGCAGGAGCGGGGGGACCAGGGCAGCCCTCCACTGGCTGCTGATGCCAGAGTACTAACCCCAGACACAGGGCCCAGCCCAGGCCCTGACCTGGGTACCCAGGATCCTGCAAACCCACGCAGGCTCCCCCTGCTCTGAGAACTGGAGCACAGCAGGAAGAAGGGGCAGAGAGCAATCCTTTAAGCCCCGAGGAGGAGACAGGGACTCAGAGATGGGAACTAGATGCTCCCTCCCCATGGGCTCCTAACGCCAGGGAGCCTCAGGACCCCGAACAAGCCAGTCCCAGACTCTCAATGCCAGAGCTGCCTCAGGGCCCAGGAGACTCCTCATCCATTCCAGAGAGGGCGGCCACTGGCCCCAGGTCACATAGCCGGGAAGTGAGACAGTGTGCCATGTACCCAACCCAGCCCCAAAACAGAAGCCAGGATTAAACTGCACAGCTCTTGGCTTAAGTCCAGTGGCTGCCTCCTGGTGCCACCAGCCTGCTGCTGAGCTCCAGCTACTGGGCTACAGCAGCTAGGCGTGTTCCATGGTCAGCCCAGTGCCCATCTCCTCCTCTCCTCAACCTTGGAAGCGTCGCGGCCTCTGAGCCTGACATGGGAGCAGTCATCTTCAGGGCCATGGCTGCAGAGGGATCAGCAATAGATGGTCAGTTCCTAGGGCAGGGTCGGGCAGGCCCCAGCCCCAAGCTCCGCAGCTCACCTTCCTCACCTGGGCCATCTGGAGTGGGCCAGGTGGGTCCCCACAAACACAAAGCCACGCTGCCTCATGGGGCCTGTGGGGCCCAGCCTGGGAACAAGAGCACTCTGGCTGAAAGTTCTTTCAGGACAAGTGACGATGCTGGACAACTCGCCAGCCTTGGGTGCAGGGAGGGGGCCTGTCTGGAAACCTAAGCTGAGGGCAGCCGCCTGAAGGACTGCAGAGGGGCTGTCAGGAAGGGCTGCCTGGAGGAGGCAGTGTCCTTGGATGGGCTGGGAGGAAAGTGAGGCCCTAGGACTATCTGGCTGGGTAGGAAGGACCTGGGTCACCTAGCGTGATGACCTCATGGTCCCTCCCTGCACGTCGTGTGGATGTGCTCTGTATGATTCCAGTCCTTTCAAGCTCACTGAGACTTACCTTCAGGACGCAGCCCATGTTCAGTCTCAGAGAACGTGCCACGTGCATGTGAGCAAGAAGGGGTATTTCTTCAGCTGTTGTAAAGCTCTACAAAATCAATTAGGTCAAGGTGGCTGATAGTCGTGGTCAAATCTTCTAAGACTTTACCGGTTTTTTTTTTCATGGCTGTTCTATCAGTTGTTGAGAGACATGTGTTAAATACCCACTTAGGATTGTTGAAGTGTTTATTTCTCCCTTAGTTCTGTCAGCTTTCGCTTCGTGTGTTTTGAAGCTGTGTTAGGTGCTTACATAATTATGATTGCCTTTTTGATGAATTGCAAACTATCCCTCTTAACCTCTGATGATCCAGGTCTTGGCACATTTCATTACAATACTTTCCTGTGTCTTCTTGAGCCAAGTGGCGTTGTTGAAGAATATTGAATATACCAAGGACTGCCAGAAGAACAAACAAATCTGTCCTGAAGGAAATACAGCCAGAGTCCTTCTTAGAAGTGAGGATGGTGAGACTTCATCTCACTTAACTCTGGACACATCATCAGGAAAGACCATTCGCTGGAAAAAGACATATATTAGGTAAAGTAGAGGGTCAGCAAAAATGAGGGAAACAGTGAGATGGATTGCGACAACAGCCACAAAAACGGGCTCAAACACGCCAGAGATGATGAAGATGGCGCAGGACCTGGCAGTGTTTCACTCTGTTACATACAGTCGCCGTGAGCTGACTCAATGACAGCTAACAACAACAACAACCCCTGACGGTGTTCGCTGTCTTGAAGCCTACCTCATCTGAAATTAATATCACCACTGTACCCTTCGTATGGTTATTGCATTTCTGTCCATTTACTCTTTTTTTCCTTCCAATATTAATGAAAGAAATTACACATATGCAGGAGAAAAGCAACCAGGAATGGTGGCCCCCACAGGTGACAGTGGGGTGAATTTTCAAGTGGGGAGAACAGTGGCTGAGAGGAAAGCTCCCAGCTTCCACCTCGCACATCTAGAAAAGTGGGGCAACAGAGCACCTCAATGCATAGACATGGAAGAGCGGTTGCTAGGTGGGGAGGGGGAGAGGTGGACAGGAGCTATAGATGAGACGGCAATTCTTTTTAACTCTAAGGAAAACTGGCAAGCCTTTAAGCTGTCGATAAATTAACTCTTCCCTGTTGTAAACCTGCAACAAAAACAAAACCAGAAATGCCCAGAGCAGATGAAGAGTGGGTGGGAGGCCAGATGCACACATCCACACACAGGAAGCTCTCACTTCCAGCTCTGCACTCCCACCGTAGGGGTGGTCCTCGCTGTGGAGCCGCTGCCCACTGAGGCAGGTGGAGGGCGGGGAGGGGGTGTGTTTGCGGAGCTTCATAACATCTTTGGTGCTAATGAAGGCTGACCGGAGCCTTGGGTCCAGAAAGTGACTCAGGACAAACTCGAATGGTCAATGTGCTCACCCTCGTGGGAGGGGCCTTGCCTCACCCCAGGGCTGGTGACAACCTGACCCAAGACCTGGAGCATTCCATTTGATTTCAGTGCTTTCTTCATTCCTGTAAATCACGAGGGCGTGATGCCTTCCCTATCAACCAAGACTATAAGAACTTAGAGATAGCTTATTGACGTGAACAGAAAGCCCTCTAACTCTCCCTCTTCCTAAAACACAAGCTGACATCCCTAGTCTGATGAGAGCGTTGCTCAGAGGTCTGCATGCTTCTCCCTGCCAACAGCTTCTAGGGTGCTGGTGCCAGGAGAGAACCAGGGGCTGAGGCTAGAGAGACGTCAGGATGGCTAGGGTATGTGTGCCATGTAAGGCCGCAGAGAGGCCTGGGTGTTTGGGCAGTGGCAGGGCTGGGCAGAATGCCAAGCCCCAGATGAGTCACTGAGGAATTGCTAAACCAGAGAGGTAGGAAAGGGGTGAGGTGGGGGAGTTGGGAAATGTTGAGTCAAGGTCCAAGATCGCCACAAAAGCACAACTTACACACAGTGTATGGAACAAGGGGGCCCTGGGTAGCACAAATGGTTAGGCACTCAGCTACTAAATGAAGTGTTGGCAGTTCAAATCCACCCAGAAGCACCTCAGAAGAAAGGGCTGGCAATCTACTTCTGAAAGATCATGCCACTGAGAACCCTATGGATTGGAGTTCTACTCTGGTAGGGACACTATGAGTTGGAATCGACTCAACAGCGACTGATCAGGGGAAGAAACAATGCTTTGCGCACATGGAGAAGACAGAGCAAGCTCAGCTTCAGTAGTGGGCGCCCATCTCCCATGGCCAGAAAGTCATCCCCCACAGCTGACCCGCAGCTGGTGGTCTGCACGTGCCCCTCTCACATCGCAGGTGAGGGACCTCATTTCCTCCCTGCAGGGAACAGATACAGCAGCAGAGTTGGCCAGCTGTCACATGAGGGTGCCTCCATAAGGATCAAAGAGGTACTCGTTACCCCAAAGCAGGGAAGGAGCCTCCCTGATAAGGAAGAAGAAACCAGGACAGAGGGAGGCTTGCTCTCAACTTCCACTATCAGGGAGTGTCCTGGGCCCAAGGCTTCTTTCTGATTAGGTAGCCTGGGTGAGAGGCTGGAGAGCCACAGCAGACAATCCCCCCAACAGGGAGATGGGGCAGAGGGGAAAGGAAGGGTGAGGAGCATGGGAGCCACACTGGATTTTCTTTCATTTCCACATCTGAGGGCTGGGTCTGCACTGCCTGCCCATCTCCACCACCATTGACTGTCCATGGTTCGTCACACCTTCGGCTGCACAGAACCTCATCCCAGCCATCCGCTGGGCACCCGTGTAAGTTCCACGGCAGCTGCTGAGCTGTTTGAACCCTGTACATGGTCTGGGGCATGGCTGGAATGCCCGCCATGTAGTCAGCTTGCTGGGGTCTTCATTCCATCGAGCACCTGCTTGTTGATGGCCAACTGCATGCCACCCCCATAGCAGGCACGACCAAGGGGCAGCACCATCCTGGTTGAGAGGCCTGCTTACCAGCAAAGGCATGAAGCCCCCCATCATGCCATTAGGAGGGGTAGTCCTGGGGACGCTGGAGCAGGCTGAGGGACATGCTGTCTGAGAGGACATCTGAGGCTCCTGGGATCCACGTGGGAAAGGTTGTGTCTTCAGAGAGCTGGTTCTTTCCCATCTCTTCAATTCTCTCCCTGCCTCAAAAAACAGGAACTGAGCCAGCACTCCTTGCAGTTGGCATGGAACCTACAACCTTTTTGGAAACCAAAGAAGCGAAAGAAGTGGGGGATGGAACAGAGGCCAAAGCCTTAAATTCTGCGCCAGGGGACTGCTGTTCCCACTATTTGCAGTGGAGCAAGCCAAAGGAGAGCAAAGGACCGACTAAGTCATGATGGTATTGTAGATTTCTGGGGTGCTTTCCAGAGACTGCTGTTATGGATTAAATTGTGTCCCCCAAAATATGTGTTGAAATTCTAGCCCCTGTACCTGTGGATGCCATCCTGTTTGGAAATAGGGTGTTCTTTGTTATGTTAATGAGCTCCTACTCAAGTAGGGCAGGTCCTAAACCTAATCCTTTCTGAGTCATAAAAAGAGCAGGATAGACATGGACATACACACAGGCGGAAGACAGATGCCTCGTGAGGATCGTCTACAAGTCAAGGAAACCAGGAACACCTGGGGCTACTGACAAGGTAGGATTACTGAAGGATTCTATGGGCAAAAAATTGAATGTCACAGGAAGCATCAAAAAAAGATGGAAAGAATACAGAGTCACTCTACCAAAAAGAATTGGTTAATGTTTAACCATTCTGGAGCTAGCATATGATCAAGTACTGAAGGAAGAAGTCCAAGCGGCACTGAAGCCATTGGTGAAGAGCAAGGCTCCGGAAATTGGCAGAATATCAATTGTTTCAACAAATGGATGCAGCTCTGGAAGTACCCACCCGTCTATGCCAAGAAATTTGGAAGACAGCTACCCTGCCAGCCGACTGGGAGAAATCCATATTTATGCCTATTCCACAGAAAGGTGGTCCAACCGAATACAGAAATTATTGAACAATATCATTAATATCACACACAAACAAAATTTTGCTGAAGATCACTCAAAAATGGTTGCAGCAGTACAACAGGGAGCCTCCAGAAATTCAAGCCGGATTTAGAAGAGGTCATAGAATGAGAGATATTATTGCTGATGTCAGATGGATCTTGGCTGAAAGCAGAGACTATCAGAAAGATGTTTACCTGTGTTTTATTGACTATGAAAACGCATTTGACTATGTGGATCATAACAAATTACAGATAACACTGGGAAGAATGGGAATTCCAGAACACTTAATTGTGCTCCTGAGGAACCTGTACATAGACTAAGAGGCAGACGTTAGAACAGAACAAGGGGATACTGTATGATTCAAAGTCAGAAAAGGTGAGGGTTGTATCCTGTCACCATATTTATTCAATCTGTATGCTGAACAAATAATCCAGGAAGCTGGACTATATGAAGAAGAGCGGGGCATCAGGATGGGAGGAAGACTCATTAACAACCTGCATTATGCAGATGACACAATCTTGCTTGCTGAAAGTGAAAAGGACTTGAAGCACTTACTAATGAAGATCAAACACCACAGCCTTCAGTATGGATTGCACCTCAACATAAAGAAAACAAAAATCCTCACAACTGGACCAATGAGCAACATCATGATAAACAGAGAAAAGATTGAAGTTGTCAAGGATTTCATTTTACTTGGCTCTACAATCCATATCCGTGGAAGCAGCAGTCAAAAAATCAAGTATTGCATTTGGCAAATCTGCTGCAAAAGACCTCTTTAAGTGTTAAAGAGCAAAGACGTCCGTTTGAGGACTAAGGTGCACCTGACTCAAGCCACAGTATTTTCGATCCCCGCGTAAGCAGTGGCTGCAACCTTAGCTCAAACGGAGCACCGATTGTGAGCACTGTGCAGGGCCGAGCACAGGGCAGCTGTGGGTCAGAATTGACCAGGCGGCACCGAAGGGCAGCACACTTGGGGGTGTGACCCCGTTTGGAATAGGGTTTCCTTTTGTATGCTAATGAGATCCTGCCCGAATCAGGCAGATTGGGACCCTAATCCCTTCTGAGTTATAAAAAGCCAGGAAGACACACAGACGTGCACAGGCGTGAGAAGCCTGCTGAATAAGCCAAGGAACCTAGGAACCTGGGGTCACGACAAGGAAGGAAACCACGTGGCGGAGACTCTGATTTGGACTTTCAGCCTCCAGAACTGTGAGAAAAAGACTTTCTGTTCTTTAAAGCCCCCACTGGTGGTGTTTGTGTGACAGCAGCAACGGGGCGCCGAGACAGATGCTGTGGTCCTCCTTTGTCCTGTGGCGGGTTCACTTTCTCTGAAACAACACACTCCATGTTTTCTCTGTCGCTGATTCCCTCCCTCTCTCCCGCTTCTCGCCTTTCCCGCTCCCACAGACATGGCTGTCCAGACTTCATCCCACGTGTTCTTCTACTCAAGTCTCAATGCACGTGTTCTCCTCACATGTCAGTGCACGTGTTCTCACATTTCGGCACAAGTGTTCTCCTCACATCTCGGTGCACATGTTCTCCTCACGTCTCAGTGCACATGTTCTTCTCACATCTTGGTGCCCGTGTTGTCATATGTCAGCACACGTGTTCTCCTCACATTTCAGCACACATGTTCTCACATCTCAGTGCACATGTTCTTCTCACATCTCAGTGCACAAGTTCTTCTCACATGTCAGTGCACGTGTTCTTCTCACATCTTGGTGCATAAGTTCTTCTCACATCTCAGTGCACGAGTTCTTCTCACATGTCATTGTTCTTCTCACATCTCAGTGCACGTGTTCTGCTCACATCTCAGGGCATGTGTTCTTCTCACATCGGTGCACGAGTTCTCACATCTCAGGGTACGTGTTCTCCTTCTCACATGTTGAGGCACATGTTCTCACATGTCAGGGCACACGTTCTTCTCACGTCTCAGTGCATGTGTTCTTCTCATATGTTGGTGCGTGTGTTCTTCTCACATCCTGGAGCACGTGTTCTCACATCTTGGTGTGTGTATTCTTCTTCTCACATCTAACTTGGATAAATCCCTCCACAGCCGGATCTATCTGAAGTTGCCAGAGGCCCAGGTAGGTGAGCTTCATAAAGTCTACTTGCCTTTCCATTCTCCATCCCTCACATGTTCTGAGTCTGTTCTTCAACCTACTGATCAAGGTTACCTGATTTAAAAAAAAAAAAAAAATTTTATGATGTGTACCCCAGGTCCCTGTGGATTGCAGCACATGGAATTCAGAAGAAGACACCGAGGTTCCAGGTGGCTCCTCATGGTCCTCTGGACTGGCAGTCGCACAAGCTTTTCCCCCTCTTCCAACGTCAAGTTGGCCAGGACCTCCTGGTGCCCATCCACATCCTTCACTGACTTGCCCATTATGATTGGGGTGCTGTGGGGCAGAGGGCAATGTGCCCTCCTTGCCCCTAGAGCCCCTGCCTCGATCCAAGGGTGAAGACTCCCAACTCCCATCTAGAGATACCTCCCACACTGTCACCAACTTTTAAGGTTTTCTCTCTTTTTCTCTTTGGAAGTAGGGTCACATTGCAGTTTTAATTTGCATCTCTGGAAACTAATGAAGTTGACTGTTTATGTTTCTTTCATTTACTGGACATTTGGGTATTCCATTTTGTGAAGTGCCAGTTTAAATCTTTTGTCTATTTTTCTACCCATTAGCCTCCTCCCCCTTCCTTTTTTTTTAAGTCAATGTGTTAGAGTTCTTTATCTGCAGATAATGTGTCCTGCAAATATCATCTCTTGGCTTGACTAGTGGTATCTCCAATGAACAGATGTTCTTAATTTTAAAGTGGTCCAATTTATCATGTTTTTCCTTTATGGATAGTGCAGTTTGCGTCCTGTTTGAAGAAATCTTGCCCAGTCCCCACTGAGATGATTTTGAATTACAATCCGGCTTGGCAATGTATTTTCTACTCCTTGTTTCAGCAGCAATTTCACAAACAGTCTTTTTATTTCTTCATGTGAATCATTGATGAGAATATTGAACAATACAGGATTGGTGTTAGGGTCCAGGGGACCTCCTGAGGGCCTCCCTCCAGGGTGACAAAGGGTCGTTAACTAGCCCCCTCTGCCTACGATTGCACATAACAGGCAACATCCACTCAATGCCTCACCTGAGATGTACTTCCCCGTCATCCTCAGACACAGTGCTGACAAGTCATCTGTCTGCCTGGCTAAGAACCAAGACAGGAACCTACAATCACCCCTAAAAACTCTGAGGGCAGAGAGCGAGTGTGAGGGGGTTACCAGCACTTGTGAGACCCTCAGCACTTCCCTCTCCTCTTCAGGATTGAATTACTCTGAGGTAGGACACATTCAGAAGTCGGAGGACCCTTCAGGGCAGAGATGACACCCCATGATTCTGTTAGGGCAGTTGCCTGGTAACCACCTTTCATGACATCATTGCCAGCATCAGTCTGCCTGAGAAGCCACGTGGCTGGGTGGGGGGAGAGCATGGTAAGGTAGCAGGAGCCAGCTGGGTCAGCGCCTGGAAGTTGGAGAAGCAGCCTTTTAAGTTTAGAGTGGGTATAGTTGGATCTGGGAGGATGCTAGGGTTGCAGTGGGAACAGAGCCCCCTAGGACCACCTGCAGACAGCAAGGGCTGGATGGGGCACTCAGAGGAGAAAGCTGTGCTGGCCTGGGAAAACCAGAGTGGTTGGACAGGAGAACTGAATTCCAGGAGGACCTTCAATACTTGCTGCAGCCACTGAGGCTGTCATGGGCTCTGCCCACTTGCCCAGGGTCCATCCAGGGCTGTGCCCATCATCTAGGGCTGTGCCCATCATCCAGGGCTGTGCCTACCCAATCAGAGCTGGCCCCAGAACTCCACCATGGTCACTGTGGGCTGTGTCTGCCTCTCCAGGGCTGGTCAAGGCTTGGGTCCTGCTGGGCCCAGCATTCTCCCATGGTGACATCAGAAGAGGGCAACTCCGCCTGCTGCTGGACATCAAGAGCTTAATCAAACCGACATCTCACCAGCCACGCAAATAATCCAATTACAACAGGGAAATTTATTGATCCAGGAAATTGAGGAAGGTAATTAACATAAGTAAAGCCGTTTTCGAGGTGTTCATAAAGACTTTCCCTCTGCCTCGCCTGGGGCCCCACTCCTTCCCAGGGGGTGCCAGGCCACCCTGGCACTGAGCCAGGGAGGGGGACACCCAGGTCCTCCCCTTTGTGTCCCCCTGCCCCAGGAGGGGAGCACCCCATTTTCTTTTTGCTGCTGCCATCACCCAGCTGGGCCCTCTGGTCCAAGCTCCCTGCAGACAGCCCCCACGGCTATACCAAAAAGAACTGGTCGACATTCAACCACTTCAAGAGGTGGCATATGATCAAGAACCGATGGTACCGAAGGAAAAAGTCCAAGCTGCACTGAAGGCATTGGTGAAAAATAAGACTCCAGAAATTGATGGAATACCAATTAAGATGTCTCAACAAACAGATGCTGCACTGGAAGTGCTCACTTGTCTGTGACAGGAAATTTGGAAGACAGCTACCTGGCCAACCGACTGGAAGAGATCCATATTCTTGCCCCTTCCAAAGACAGGCAATCCAACAGAACGCGGAAATTATCGAACAATATTATTAATTTTATTGAACAAAGGCACCTATTTTCATTTTGCACAGGGCCTCGCAAGTCTCAGCATGACCCTGCCCCGCCCTTGACACCTGCTTTTGCTCCAGGCCGCATGGGAGGAAGAGCAGTCTCATTTCAGGCTCCCAGACACGAATCCTGGGTGGGTGCAGCTCTGCTCCCCACTCCCCATCCCTACACCCCACACCCCACCTTGTCCGGTCAGCACCGGGCCTCCCAGCCTGAGTCCAACCCGTTCCCTGGCATCCCGCCTTCCACAGCCCTTCACGGGTGGGCTGTCCTCACCCCTCCCACCCCCAGCCAAGCTGCTCTGAGCTCTTCCCTCCCTCTGGCTCCCACCCACACCCCCTTCTCCGCCAATCAAAGCTTTTCACACTCTGGGGTGCACAGTCGGCTGATGTCTGCACAGACGCCCATGCGCTCCTCCAGGTACGTGGATTCGTCTCCTCATGTCGCAAAGGACTGTGCAGGTGTGTTGGATCCCGGGACAGGAGATGCTCCTGGATTGCTCAGGGTCTTTATTAGAGGGAGCAGGAGGCCCAGCATCAGAGGGATGAGCTGTGAGGATGGAAACAGAGAGAGGGACCACGGAAGATGCACCGCTGCTGCCTATGAAGTGGCGGAGGGGCCACAGCCGAGGAATGCAGGCGGCCTCAAAAGCTGGAAAAGGCTCTGATGAGGACCCTCCCCTGGAGCCTCCAGAAGTAACCAGCCTTGCCCACACCTGGACGTTAGCCCTGTGGACCCTCATGAGACTTCTGACCTCCGAACCATGAGAGAATAATTGAGTGTTTAAGCCACTAAGTAGGTGGTGGCTTGATACAGCAGCAGCAGGAGACTTGTAGCAGGGACCCGGGACCCAGCTCAGCCCCCTACCTGCAGGAGGCCTGGAGCCCCACCGCTGGGACCCTCCCTCCTCCATGGGACCCTTCCTGGTGTCCTGTCTTGGGGTATCTGTCCAGGAGCCCCCAGGCTTGCCACCTCCATGGCCCACCGCCCTTCCTTCCCCACCAGCGCCCCCTCCTGCCTTCCCAGCAGACCCCTGGGCTTCAGCATGCCCACCCCACATGCATCCAGAGAGGGCTACAGTGGGGCTCAGGCCCAGGCCCCCCACAGGCACCACTGTGTCTGTGTAGCCTTAATGGAAGGCAGCAGAGCAAACATTCGCTTTGGCGGCTGGCTGAGTTAGATGCTCAGCATCATTTAATTAAGCCTGTGACAGACAAGTCTCCACAAAACTGCTGTTGTGGGGCTTCCAGGTACATAAATAAGACAACGAGGCCGCTTGGCTGGCACATCATGGATGGGCCTGGAGGAGTAGGCTCGGGAGGGCTGGGAGGGTCAGTCCTGGGTGTGAACAGGCAACAAGGCACACCAAAGGTCCTGGTAAACATGGCATCCAGTGATGGGTGGGAGCAGGACCACAGGGTCCTAAGACCCCTGCCGGGATTCTTGGGAGGGAGACTGCCTTCGAGGGTGAAATGCCTGGAGGAGGATGGGGCGGTCCTGTTGGGTGGCCACATTGCCATGAGTGACAAAGCCGGCCTGCCCAGTGGGCTCCAAGCCCCTCCGAAGCATACACGAGGTTCACTTGTTGCAGGCCGAATTATATTTCCCCAAAGACATGGCGAAGTCCTAACCCTTGTACCTGTGAGAGTGTCCTTGTCTGCAAATAGGGGTGCCTCTGTCTCGTAGTGCTGCTGTAATAGAAATGCCACAACTGGGGGCCTTTAAAGAACAGAAACTTATCTTTCACAGTTTAAGAAAAAACCAAATCCGTTGCCGTCGAGTCAATTCTGACTCATAGTGACCCTATAGGACAGAGTAGAATTACCCCCATAGAGTTTCCAAGGAGCACCTGGTGGATTCGAACTGGTGACCTTTTGGTTAGCAGCTGTAGCACTTAACTACTATGCCACCAGGGTTTCCTCTCACAGTTTAGGAGGCTAGAAGTCCAAAGTAAGGGCGCCGGCTCTAGGCGAAGGCTCTGTCCGTGTCAGCTCTGGGGCAAGGTCCTGGTCTCCTTTCAGCTTCTGTTCCTCTCAATCTCCATTGGCATCTACCTTCCTCAGTCCGGACATGGCATCTATCTTCCCCAGTCCTGACATGGCATCTACCTTCCCCAGTCTCCACGTGTCACCTACCTTCCAGTCTCCACACAGCATCTACCTTCCCCTCTCCCCACATGGCATCTACCTTCCAGTCTCCACGCAGCATCTACCTTCCCCTGTCTCCATGCAGCATCTACCTTCCCGTCTCCACGCAGCATCTACCTTCCCCTGTCTCCACGTGTCATCTACCTTCCCCTGTCTCCACGTGTCATCTACCTTCCCCTGTCTCCACGTGTCATCTACCTTCCCCTGTCCCCACACAGCATCTACCTTCCCCTGTCTCCACGTGTCATCTACCTTCCCCTGTCTCCACGTGTCATCTACCTTCCCCTGTCTCCATGCGGCATCTACCTTCCCGTCTCCACGCGGCATCTACCTTCCCCTGTCTCCATGCGGCATCTACCTTCCCCTGTCTCCACGTGTCATCTACCTTCCCCTGTCTCCACGCGGCATCTACCTTCCCCTGTCTCCATGCGGCATCTACCTTCCCGTCTCCACGCGGCATCTACCTTCCCCCGTCTCCACGCAGCATCTACCTTCCCCTGTCTCCACGTGTCATCTACCTTCCCGTCTCCACGTGGCATCTACCTTCCCCTGTCTCCATGTGTCACCTACCTTCCCCATTTGCGCTTGCCTGTCTCTGCCTTCGTGCTTCTCCTTAGAACTCAGCAGTGATTAGGTTTAGGACATGCCCCACACTGATGCGGCCTCATCGACATACAGAGACCCCCTATTCCAGATGGAGTCACAGCCACAGTTGCAGGGGTTAGGACCTCTTGTGGGGGTGGGGTGCACGATTCAATCCATAACAAGGGTCTTTGAAGATGCTATCAGTTTGGTGACATGAGGTCATACTGAGGTAGAAGCAGGTGCCATGGGGTTGCCCGCGCGTCGTGGCCATCCATGGGTGTCAGAGTAGAACTTACTCCGCAGGATTTCAGTAGCTGCTTTTCTGAAGTAGATTACCAAGCCTTTCTTCTGGGCACCTCTGGGTGGACATGAACCCCCAACCTTTCAGTGAGAGGCCGGGAGCATTAATTGTTAGCTGTTTGCCCCAGGGACTCCTACCAGAGCAGGGCGGGCCCTAATCCCACAGGAGTGGTGTCCTATAAAGAGAAGAGACACAGAGACACAGGAAGGATGGCCGTGTGGGGAATGCTTCTACAAGCCAAGGAGCACCCGGAGCTACCAGAAGCTTGGATCCTTCCCTGGGGACTTCAGAGGGAGCCCGGTCCTGCTGACACCCTGACCTGAGTTCGAATTCCCAAACTCCAAAACTGTGAGAAAATAAATTCCTGTTCCTTTAGCCCCCCAGTTTTCGGGACTTTGTTACACAGCCCCAGGACACTCACAGAGGCCCTCCCCAAACACGGCCTCGCCCCAGCCTCTCTTGGGAAAGCACGGAGCCCCTTCCCCGCTCCTTGTGAATTTCACACCCTTCAGTGGTTTCTCACAGCAGCTCCGACTCCACTGAGAGCAGCACCCCGGGGTCATTGATTAGCTAGCTCCTGGGGAAGTCATGATTTGCAAAATTGGGCCTAAGTGACGTGAAGGAGCTTGATGGTTCCACTGACATGGTTGTTTTTTCTTTCATGCAAGCGGGAGCCCTGGTGGCGCAGTGGTTAAGAGCTCCGCTGCTAACCTAAAGGTCAGCAGTTCAAATCCACCAGCTGCTCCGAGGCAGAAAGATGTGGCAATCTGCTCCTGTAAAGACTGCAGCCTAGGAAACCCTATGGGGCAGTTCTACTCTGTCCTATGGGATCACTATGAGTCGGAATCAACTCGATGGCAGTGGGTTTAGTTTGAGTTTGGTTTTTCATGTAAGGCACCGTGTCTTGCCGTCCCAGTACGCTTAATATGTTTACTGCCTGCATTTATCGTGGGGTGGTGCTTAAATCAATTATGGTGTGGAAACTTTATTTAGAGGACTCCGTGGCCAGCCTCTGAAAAGGACTGGTGCTGCGACCACGGAGGACATCACCTTGGCTGGCACCCTGTCCCTCATCACAGTGGATGTAAAAAAAAAAAAAAAAAAAAATTTTTTTTTTCCTTTTTTATGGATGGCAGATTGCTATTTCAGTGGGGGGTCATCCTCCCATGGCCACTGGGCGAAGAGCTTAGAGACTGGGTGCTCTCTATAGCCATGGCTGATGATGGCTGCCCCACAGGCTCAGGGTGGGGTTGGGGAGCAGGGGGCCTGGCTGCCCCTGCAGAGGACGAGCGGTCAGTGTGGTATCTGTCCCCCGAGTGTCCCTCACACTGGACAGCCTACTCCCGAGGGTGGGACAGAATTGCCCATCTGGGGCCCCTGTGCTCAGCTCTGGGTCGGGCACACAGGAGGGATGTGAGCTTCCTGGGGTGGCCATGACAAACCACACAAACATGGCAGCTCAAAACCACAGGAGTCTGAGCCCTCACAGCTCTGGAGACCAGAAGTCTGGGACTAAGCTGTGGGTAGGCCGTGCCGCCTCTGACGGTTCTAGGGAGGAGGCTTCCTTGTCTCTTCCAGCTTTGGTGGCCCCAGGGGTTCCTGTCTGTGGCCACATCACTCTATCTCTGCCTCTGTCTTCACATGGCATCTCCTCTGCCTGCGTTCCTGGGTCCTCTCCTGTCTCTTACAAGGAGGATTCAGGGCCACCTGGGTTATCTCCAGACCAACCTCATCACGTCTGCAAAGATACTTTCTTCAAGCCTCGTCGTGTTTGTAGGTTCTGGGGTTCGGACGAGGACACATCTTTGGGGGGCCGCCACTCAACCTGCTGTAGGAGGTGCAACAAATCCTTAATGAATGAGCGAGTGAACGAATGGATGAAAGAACAAATGGATGAATGAAAGAATGGATGAATGAA
The DNA here is from genome assembly GCF_024166365.1 of Elephas maximus indicus. Taxonomy (NCBI): domain Eukaryota; kingdom Metazoa; phylum Chordata; class Mammalia; order Proboscidea; family Elephantidae; genus Elephas; species Elephas maximus. The sequence goes on along the minus strand of NC_064828.1, from coordinate 118,651,562 downwards.
CAATGGATGAATGAATGAACTGATGAAAGAACAAATGAACAAATGGAGGAAGCGAGGCTCTGCCTTTCTCTGGCTCGATAAGAGAAGAGCATGCAGTGCCATCATTCATGGAAGATGCGGAAACTGAGGCTCCTTGAAGGGAAGTGACCTGCCCAAGGTCACCTTGCAAATTGGGGGCCAGGATCAGAGCCATGCCCTGCCCCCTGGTGAGGGCTGCCTTGTATCCAAGGTCTGGTGGGGGGTCTGGCCCGGTCCCACCCTGGGAGACTGCCAAGAATTTGAGGCCAAAATGGAGGGCAGGCGTATGGGAGGGGTGAAGGCCTGGAGTGGGAGGAGGGGGGCCTCCACTTGGGATCGAGAGTGACTGTGTCCATGGGGGGAACTGGAGAGAAGTTTAAACCCCCTCCTGCCACCCTGTCCTCTGGGTCATCACTGTGAGGCTGAGCGCAGCCTAGGTACCCCCCCACCCTGACCCCTTGAACAAAACCATATGTCCCCTGGGTGCCTGGAGTGACTAGGGAGACCTGTCCCCAGGGGACCCACCAGGGCAAGCCCCCTCTTTCCTGGCCCCAGTCCTGCAGTCCCTGGGTGGTTCGAGCAGTTAACATGCTCAGCTGCTAACCGTAAAGCTGGAGGCTCATGTCCACCCAGGGGTGCCTCAGAACAAAGGCCTGGCGATCTGCTTCTGAAAAATCAGCCACTGAAAACCCTGTGGAGCACAGCTCTGCTCTGACACACGTGCGGTTGCCGTGAGTCAGAGTTGCTGCGACAACTGCTGGTTTTTTGTTGGAGCAAAAGCAGCTGCTCCCTCTGGGTAGCGAGCCCCACAGCAAGTGGCCCCAGCAGTGCCGGCCTCCCCCAGGAGATCGGGGCCCCCTGGGTGCTTGTCCTGGGTGGGACTGCGTGGGGGTAGGTGGGGCAACCGAGGGTCACAGGGCTTGCAGCCGCCACCCGCTCCGCCAGCCGTGCACTTAGCCGGCGCCACTGCGCGCCCCAGTATCCTGCTCATTTGATGTCAATTTGTCCTGAAAAATCGCTGACGGTTGCAGGCTGGATGGCCACGGTCTGGACAGCCACGGTCTGGGGCAGCGCCAGGCAGATGCGGGTTTGCAGGCAAGTTCATCTTGCAAATCAGAAGTGGGAGCTTTGAGGAGGGGCAGCAGGGGCTCCCCCACCTCCTCCCTCTCCACTATGAGAGCCCCACCTTCCAAGAGGTGCTAGTGGCACAGCCATCGCCACGGAAACCATCAGGCTGCCTTTGTCCAGAGTGGATGTAGTGAAGGCAGGCTGGCAGCGGGCGAGTCCAGGGCACCCGGATGGTGATGACAGCCCCGTGGCTGGATGGGTGGTGGCAGAGTCCCAGCTGGGCAGCCCGCATCTCCGTCGGCCCTGGGCAATGAGGTGACCACCACCTCACGGGCCCTTCCAGGGAGTGGAGCTGTGCTTGTTAGGAGTGAAATATTGGGGCCAGGGAGGGCCTCCCGCAGACGGTGTAGGAACGCTCCCCTTGGAGAGGCGGGCTGGCGGGCAGGCAGGGAAGAACTTGCAGGCTGATTAGCCGTGTAATCGCGTCTTTATTGCACTAATAGCTGTGTTTGTCATGTCAGCAAGCCCAGATTACGAAATCCCCTTGCTCTGCAGCTGGGGTGAGGCTTTCTGCTGGCAGGGGCTGGCAGCTGCATCTGACTCCCTCTACTGCTGGGGAAGCCATGAGCACAGGCCACAGAGGTGGGCCGCGGGGCTGTCAGAGCTGAAAGGGCCCAGGCCCATCGCTTGGCCTAACCTCTTCCTTCCCAGACAAGGAAACTGAGGCCCAGCAGAGGGAGGGTGGCAGGGACTGAGCAGCCAAGGAGGGTCCCTGTGCCAGTGGTCTCTGGGTGGCCAGCCACCCTGGGTGGACAGGGCTAGAGCAGACAGACCTTCAGACTGCCTGGTTATCCATGCTGCCAAACAGCCCCCGATTCAGCTGCTCACCATATGCCCACTGATGTGGTCAGGAGTCTGGGCGGCTCAGTGGGTGCCTCTGGGCCTGGACCTCCCAGGAGCTGCAATCCATGTCGCCTGGGGCTGCAGGTTCATCCCAAGGCCAGAATGGAGAAGGGTCCACTTCCTAGTGCATTCAGGTGGCTGTCAGCGGCCTCGGGTCCTTTCTGGCTGTTGGCCCCAGGCTAGAGATGCCAGGGCCCAGCCAAGTGACCTGTCCCCATGATAGGGCAGCTGGCTTACCCAGGGTGGAAGGAAGCCACAGTCTTTCTCTGACCGAATCTCCAGGTGACGTCCATGACTTGACCCAATGCTGCTTCCTAGACTCAACTCTCCAGATCCTGCCCACACTGCAGGAGACGGGAGACCAGGGCATGAACCCCAGATGGCGGCCTCTCCCAGTCTTTACCCGGACCCCAGTGCCCCCTTTATGAGGGAGGCTCCCCTGGCCTCGAGCATCCCCAGGTGTGGCACTTGTAGGCCAAAGGCCCTGAGAACCGAGTGTCCTCCACAGAGCCACGTTGGGTACCCAGTGCCTGCCAGGGCTGCCGCCTTACTTGTCCTCAGGGAAACTGAGGCACAGAAAGGTTGAGCAGCCAGCACAAGAGGTGGATGAGAATTTGGGCCTGATCCAGAGCCATGCCTGGAGGCCTTGGAGCCCTGAGGACATGGAGCAGACAGGGTCTAGTCTGGCCTCAGCACCTGCCTGGGGAGGGGGGAGCTGGAACTGATAGGGTGTCTGACGTGAGGCTTGGCTCTGTGCTTCTGTCCCACAGGAGCCCATTTCAAGCTGGGCATGGCTGGGGAGAGGCAGGACGGGGCTGGACAGGCAGTGGAGGTGGGAAGCCCTGTCCCCGCCCACTCCTCAGCACCTGGGATGCTTTTGGGGCCACCCTGCCAACGACCTGCTCCTGCTCGCTCGGGATCAGGGACAAACTCCACCTGGGCTCTGGGAGGACCTGAAGGTCGTCCTGGCAGCCTCTGCCCAGTATGACCCGGGTGTGAAAGCACTGGCTGGAGGCTGCCCAGGGCAGGTAGAGCCAGGCAGGGCTGAACCTCATGGACTGCAGCGTGGCGTGTCCCTGTCTGAGTTCATGGTCCATTCAGACGTGCGTTAGTGGGGCAGGTGGAGGGGGATGGTGCAGATGGCCAGATGCTCAGAGGTTGCTGCTTCTGAGAGCCAGGCAGAGGGGCTGCCTCACCTCCTGGTTAGCCCTGTGTTCCTGATTACCTGGCTCTGAGCCAAGTCTCCAGGGCTTGGGATTTGGGTTTGAGACAGTTACTTCCTCCATCAGGGTCTATGTCTTTGGGGCCACCTTAGCTTCTGGTGATAATCCAAGCAAGGGGAAGGTGCAGGTTCCCACCCTCAGGGCCAGGCTATGACAGGCGAGTCCTGTTCCGAAGGGAGGGAGCTAAGGGGAGGGCATGGGCTGTCCCAGACCGCCTGCACCTCTGCCACCCCAGGCCTGAAGGACAGGGCTCCTCCATTTGGGTTCACATGGAGAAACCAGGCCTGAGATGGGGGCGTTCCAGGTCCCAGCAGGAGAACAGCTGGCCAGGACTGTGTCAGGCCCCACCTGCCCTGGGTCAGCCAGGAGCCAGTCCAGGGAAGAGAGCACCCCCAGCAGTGGGACAGCCAGCAGCTCACACATGGGACCCCCTCTTCCCAGCTCTCCCACCATGATGACTGGCCCCAGGGAGGTAGGCCTGTGGGCATGGCCGCAGCACCTTCGTTCCCATGTCACCATATCGCACACGCTACCACCAGTAGCCCCAATACCCTGATGTCCAGTAGAGTGGGACCTTCCTACCCCACTGGGCCTGCCCTGCCCTTCTGCACCCAATTCCCATAATCCATGCATGCACCTCTCCTACCCTGAGGTTCAGAGAAATTACAGTCCTCTAAAAATTCTCACCTTCCGTGGGGCGTAACCAGTAACTCGTGGCGACCCCATGTGTCAGAGTAGAACTGAGCTCCATGGGGTTTTCATGGCTGTGGTCTTTATGAAGTAGATTACCGGGCCTGTCTCCCGAGGAGACCCTGGGTGGGTACACCTGCCAGCCTTTCGGGTAACAGCCAAGGGCTTAACCGTTTGCGCCATCCAGGGACTCCCCATGCAGGAAGCCAAGGCTCGATTCCCAGGCAACGTGGCTCACGTGCAGCCACCACCTGGGTGTCAGTAGGGGATTGCAGCTGCTGTGATGCTGACCAGGGTTCAGCAGAGTTCCCCGACCAAGGCGGGCTGGTGGTCTACTTCTGAGAGCCAGCCAGTGAGAGCCCTGCAATCATGACGGTCCTATCTGCAACTGATCACGAGGACAGCGCAGGACAGGCCGCCTTTGGTTCTGTTGTGCGTGGGGCCGCACGGGGTGACTCTATGGCAGCCAACGACGACACCTAAAAGTACTGAATCAAGGGGAGCAAACCCAAGTGAGGAAGTCATAGCAGGGGAGAAGGTGGGGGGACAGGAAAGAGTGGGGCCCAGAGCTCTGAAGGTGGGTGTCTGCTAGAGGGTGACCCCCAAGCAAGGGAGATGGAGTCAGGGTATGAGGCTGCAGCAGGCCAGCCAAGGAACACGGACTGTTCTGGAAGACAGGGTGACCCAGGAAGGGGGTTCATTGGGTGGGGCTGACCTGGCCCCATCTGCTCTGGGGTTGGAGGTCGAAGACGTGGCTGGAGCTCAGAGCCCTGTGAGCGGGGTTAGTAGCCTGGCCACCCCGGCCCCTCCCTCCCTGCGCTGCGGCTGCCGACCAGGTCACACCCTGCCTGTGTCTCTATCACACCTCATAATAAATGCGGTGTCCTGAGCGGGCCATCAATTTTGACAAGATTGGCTTTCCAGGGCCTGGCTTTCCATGCTGCCGTTGGAGTGGATAAACACGGCTGGCCAGGCCTCTGTTCTGGACTCTAGGAGAACATTCGTCATGGAGCTTGATGAACGCTCAGGCCAGCAGTAGGTGCGCCCCATCCGTATGCTTAGCCACAGAGTATGTCCCACTCACCTTGAGTCCTTCTGCGGAGAAGAGGCTTCCCTGGGGGCCGGGGGAGTCCCTGGCATCTGCTTGGGGGTCCCAGTGTGACGAGTGGCATGTTGGACCTCTTAGCCGCCTGTGTCCCTGCCCTGGGCTAAGGCAGCACCGGAGCAGGCAAACACTGGCAGCAAGAAACAGTGAAGACACCAGGCCCTGGGCCTAGGAGGGAGGCCACCAGGATCCCTGAGGGAATCTGTTCTTACCCGAGGGGCGGTGAGCTCTTGTCTCCAACAGGAGCAGCTAGGGGAGAATGGGGGCACCAACCAGGAACCCCCTAGGCCTCAGCACTCTTTTGTCCTCAGGGCCTGGAAGCCTCCACACCAAAGGCCTATCTACCCCCAGGCCCGGTGCTCCCCCACTCCAGGACTGGGCAACCCCCATCCCCGGCCAGGGCACACCCCCACTCTGGGCCTGGGTGCTCCCCATCCCAGGCCTGGACACTCTCCCTCCTTTGGCCTGGGCGCCCCTTGGAGAATTCTTATCCTGCTATCTCACAGCGGCCCCCCTGAATCTAAGGCTGGGGGGACGGGGCCATGGTCAAGAAGCCAGAAGGCACAGGTCACCGAGCAGGAGGCGCTCAGCTGGCCCTGCTGACAAGGTTCTCACTGTCAGGCTGTGCCCTGTGTGTGACCTGGGGCAGCTGTAGCAAAGTACCATGGGGAGGGGGGTGACCTTATGAGACGGGAAAGTTCACTGTAGTCCCATGGCTCTCACAGGAAGCTGGCAGCTGGAATCCAGGGCAATGTCAGCAGGGCCGCGGTCCCTCCGAAGTCTCTAGAGGAGGGTCCTTCCTTGTCTCTCCCGCCTCTGGTAGACGCCTCTTCGCACGGCCTCCTCCGTCTCTCGTGTCTCTTCTCCCGTTTTAAGAGGACCCCACTCAGATGGGATCAGGACCCCCCGCTGCAGTGTGACCTCATGCTGACTGACAACATCTGCGAAGACCTTGTTTCCACCAAGGTCACGCTTACAGGTCCCCGGGGTTAGGAGTTCAACACATCTTTTTAAACCCACTGCTGTCAAGTCAATTCTGACTCACAGCGACTCTATAGGACAGAGTAGAACTGCCCCATATGGTTTCCAAGGAGTGCCTGGGGGATTCGAACTGCTGACATTTTGGTTAGCAGCCGTAGCTCTTAATCACTACACATCCCATAAGGAGCCATGTGGCACAATGGTTAAGCGCTTAGCTGCTAACCAAAAGGTCGGTGGTTCAAACCCACCAGGCACTCTGCAGGAGAAAGATGTGGCAATCTGCTTCAGTAAAGACTTACAGCCTTGGAAACCCTGTGGGGCAATTCTCTTCTGTCCTATAGGGTCGCGATGAGTGGGAATAGACTCAGTGGCAGTGGGTAATTCTACTCACACACGCACACCCCACACACCACTGACATGGCTCTAACTAGAGGCCTTTTGCAGACCCACCCTGCCTGGGCCCTCTGCTCCCAGAGGTGACCTCTGTGTACACCATGCTCCCCAGGGGCTGACAAGCTAGCCCTTACTTGGACCTCAGCCTTATTGGGCCCAACGGGGCTTGGGGTTGGAGCAACACTGGTTTCCCAAAGGTGGTGGGTGAGAGATGCCCACCCCTGCCCCTTCTCACACCTAGTGTCCCCCAGCCTGGATCATCTCTTCCTGCCTGACCCTGCCACTAAAGAGTGACGCCAGATGCCGGGGCCAGGAGAAGGAAGGGCGGGCAGTGGGCAGGAGACACTGGAGAGGAGGAAAGGGACCCGGTCTGAGAAGGGCGTGTACTTCCTCCAGGATGGGGCCGTGTCTGAGCTATCCCTGGGGCCCCAAGCACAGCTGTCCCCAGACATGGGTCTGTGGGCATCTGTGGATTTGTGAGCAAGTGAGGAAGAGGGGGAGGGAGGGTGAATGAATGTAGCTAGGAGAGAAGAAAGACGTTTGCATTGTTCCATTATTTTCCCCTTATAAATTTGGAAATGGAGCCCAAATTTGGGTGGCGCAAATGGTTAACACACTCGGCTTCTAACCAAAAGGTTGAAGGTTCAGGTCCACCCAGAGGTGCCTCAGAAGAAATGCCTGGCCATGTACTTCCAGAAAATCCCATGGAGCCCAGTTCTACTCTGACACACATGGGTAGGAGTCCACTTAAAGGAAAGTGGTTAAATTTGGAAATATTTTAAAGTTCATTGCTTCTTAGGGTTTTCTCTTCTCCTTACCTTCTTTCATCTTGAGTTCTCAGTTTTTATTATCTTTTTTTGCAGCATTTTCCTCAGATAGGGTGGGGATGATATGTTGTTGTTTTTGTTATGTACCATCGAGTCGGTTCCAGCTCATAGAGACCCTATGCACAACAGAACAAAATACTCCTTGGTCCTTCTCCAGGGACTGATCCCTCCTGATAACATGTCCAAAGTATGTGAGATGTAGTCTCGCCATCCTTGCTTCTAAGGAGCATTCTGGTTGTACTTCTTCCAAGACGGGTTTGTCCATTCTTTCGGCAGTCCATGGTGTATTCAGTGTTCTTCGCCATCACCGTAATTCCAAAGCCTCAATTCTTCTTCAGTCTTCTTTATTCATTGTTCAGCTTTGGCACGCATATGAAGTGACTGAAAACACCATGGCTTGGGTCAGGCACACCTTAGTCTTCAGGGTGACATCTTTGCTTTTTAACACTTTAAAGAGCTCTTTTGTAGCAGATTTGCCCAATGCAATGCATCTTTTGATTTTTTGACTGCTGCTTCCATGGGTGTTGATTGTGGATCCAAGTAATATGAAATCCTTGACAACTTCAGTCTTTTCTCTACCATGATGTTGCTTATTGGTCCGGTTGTGAGGATTTTTATTTATGTTGAGATATAGTCTATACTGAAGGCTGTGGTCTGTGATCTTCATCAGTAAGTGCTTCAAGTCCTCTTCCTTTCAGCAAGCAGGGCTGTATCGTCTGCATAAGGCAGATGATGGTATATATTCTCTAAATTCTTGAATATTTTCAATGAACTTCCCCTGGCATGTGAAAGATAGCTTAGCTGGGTATAGGAGACTCCCTTTCTCTCAGCCATGTGTGGATATTGTTCCACCATATTCCAGCTTCCTGATGACCCCTTCCCAACCACAAATTCCCGCACGCCTGTGAAGTCAGTGATAACCATATGGTGCATAGCATGGAATGAGGGCAAACCAAGGTCACAGCTGGAATCTGTCTTATTACCTGTGGTAGGCATCACTCAAGGAGCTCTGGTGGTACAACAGTTAAGCACTCAGCTGTTAACTGAAGGTTGGCAGTTCAAACTCACCCAGTAGTTCCACAGGAGAAAGCCCTGGGGATCTGCTCCCATAAAGATTACAGCCAAGAAAACCCTATGGAGAAGTTCTACTCTATCACACAGGGTCGCCGTGAGTTGGAATCAAATCTATGGCACCCAACAACAACTTGCACTGCTCAGCACTGTAGTGTTGCTTGCATGTTTTCTGTTTCTGGTTTCTTTCACTTAACTATACTTTGTGAAGATTCATCTGTGTTGGATGTTGCTATAGTTTACCTCTTCGTTGCTGCTGAACTTCCTACTCTGCGACTGTGCTACAAGTTTTTAAATCTGTTTTACCATTGGTGGACATTTGGGTTTCCCTAGTTTGGGCGATGACAAACAAAACTGCTATAAACGTGTACGCACGTCTGGTGGTGCACAGGAGCATGCATTCCCCGCAGGGATGTTCCTAGAAGTGGAATTTTTGAGACAAGCTATGCATAGCTCTGACTCTCCCAGATAATGCCAAGTAGTTCTCTAAATTGCGTGTGGCAACTTACCGTACACACCCAACCCTGCAGGGCCTGAGAGTTGCCAATGCCCCATATTCTCAATGACATTTTTGTTGTCAATCTTTTTACTTTTTAGCCATTCTGGTAGATGTGTCGTGATGTCTCCGTGGTTTTAGTTTGCATTTCCTTGAAAAATGATAATGTTGAACACTTTTTCCTAGGTTTATTTGGATGTTCTTGTTGGTGAAGTACCTGTTCAAGTCTCTTGTCCTTTTTCTATTGTTCATTTTTTTTTCTTATTGGTTCCTAGAAAAAAAAAAAAAAGCATCATTTATTCTGGAGATAAGCCTATTGTTTATTATGTTTACAAATATGTTGTCCCTTCTGTGGCTTGCTTTTTTCCTCTATTAATGCTATCTTCTTATCAACAGAAGTCCTTAATTTTTATTAATGCTATCTTCTTATCAACAGAAGTTCTTAATTTTAGTGTTGTTAAATACGTCAATATTTTCCTTTAGGCTTAGTCATAATAAAAATTATATTTACCTCAAGATCATGTAGCTTTTCTTCTAAATTGATTTCCAAACATTTTATTATTTTGACTTTCACATTTAGGTTTTCAATCTGCCTAGAATAGATTTGTCTGTATGGTGTGAGGTAGAGTTCAAGTTAATTTGTTTTCCACTGGATATCCAATTGTCCCAGGACAATTTGTGAGCAAATTACCAGTTCTATACATTTTTCATGAATCAGGCACCTACATACACATAGGTCTGTTTCAGGGTGATCTATTCCAATCCATTGATACTGACAGATTTAGGGATATACATATACGTGTGTGTGTGTGTGTGTATGGTTTTGCCAATATAACACTGTCTCAATTATTATAACTCTACAGTAAATTTTGGAATCCGGTACTCCTCCTCCTCCTTCTTTTATGTCATAGCTATTCCTGTCCTATACATTTTAAAATAAATTTTAGAATTTTCTTGTCTGGTTACAGAAAGAGATAAAGAGACATTTATTGGGATTTTGAATGGTATCGCATTGAAATATTGGATCAATTTGGGGGATAATTTTCATATTTAAAATACTGAATCTTATAATCCATAAACATCATTTTCATGGTCTTTAAAAAAAACGTATATTAATAATGTTTTCTAGATTTCTGAATGGAGGTATTGTCCATATTTTGTTAGGCTCATCCCTAGGTGCTTGTTATCTCCTGATGCTACTGTAAATAGTATCTTAGTCAACTTTACTTTCTACTTGTTGGATGCAGACATATAGAAATATAATTGCTAAACTCTTATTAATGCTAAGCATTTATCTGTAGATTATTGCAGCTACTATGTCCTCAACTGTTTTATCTGCTAATGATGAAAGGTTTGCTTTTTTCTTTTCTGACCCTTATAACTCTTTTAGGAGCCCTGGTGGTGCAACGGTTAAGTGCTCAGCTGATAACCGAACCCACCAAGTAGCTCTGCAGAAAAAAGACTTGGCGATCTGCTGCTGTAAAGATCTCAGCCCGGAAACTCCTATGGGGCAGCTCTGCTCTGTCACATGGAGTCACTCTAAGTCTGAAATCAACTTGACAGCCCCTAACAACATGCTTCTTTTATATCATTTCTTACAGATTTGGCTAAGACCTACAGAAATGTGATCATAGTCACCCTTGTTCTCAGTCACAAAAGAAAGTCTCGTTATTTCATTAAGTATTATGCTTGTTGTTATATTTTATAAAAATATCCTTCGTCATATTGAAGTATTCTCTTCTATTCCAGGTTTGCTAATGGATATTTTTATTGCAAACTGATGAAGTTTATCAAATTCTCTTTATTCGTCTTTTGAGGTGATTATATGATTTTTTTGACTTTTGTTGTTTGTTGCCTTTAAGTCACCTTCAACTCACAGCAACCTTACATATAACAGAATGAAGCCTTGCCCAATCTGTCGCCATTTTCAGGATCTTTCATATGTTAAAGCCCTTTATTTTCTCTTGTTGGGTAATGACATTGACAGACTTTCTGATGTTGAACCTTACAATACTGATAAAGGCAGTTTGATCATGATGTATGATCCTTTTTAAATGTTGCTATATTCAGTTTGCTAACAGGCTCTTTAAGATGACTGCATCTGTATTTTAAGACAGCTGTATCTATATTTATGAGTGAAATTGGCCTACAATTTTCCTTTCTCGTGTTATTCTCCTTATATTTTTACATTAAAATAAGGTGGGAAAAGCTCCCTCTTTTTCTAGTCTCTGGAAGAATTTACTTACAATTATTTCTCCCTTAAATATTAAGTAAAACTTGCAAGGGAAGCTATGTGAGTTTGGAGTTTTCTTTGAGGGAAGGTTTAAAATTATGCATTCAATTTCTTTTATAGTCATAGTGTTATGGATTGAATTGTGTCCTCCAAAAATGTGTACTAACTTGGCTAGGCCATGATTCAGTACTGTGTGGTTGTCCACCATTTTGTGATCTGATATGATTATCCTATGTGTTGTAAATCCTAACCTATATGATGTTAATAAGGAAGGACTCGATACACAGGATTAGGTTGTATCTTGAGTCAATCTCTTTGAGACATAAAAGGGAGAATCAAGCAGGGAGAAGAGGGACTTCATACCACCAAGAAAGAAGTGCCAGGAGCAGAATATTTCTTTCAGACCCAGGGTTCCTGCACTGAGAAGCTCCTAAATCAGAGAAAGATTAATGACAAGGACCTTCCCCCAGAGCCAACACAGCAGAGAGAGACTTCCCCTGGAGCTGGAGCATTGAATTCAGACTTCTAGTCTCCTAGACTGTGAGAGAATAAATTTCTGTTTGTTAAAGCCACCCACTTATGGTATTTCTGTTATAGCAGCACTAGAAAGCTAAGACCCATAAGCAGAGGCTTTTTAGGTTTTCTAATTTTCTTGTGTCAGTTTTGACAAATGTATTTTTTCTAGAAATTGCCCATTTCAACTAATGTCTCAAATTTATTACCATAAATATATTACAATAGTCACTTATAATTTGTTTCTCTTCCTGAATTTTGATGTCTGTAAAATCCATAGAGATATGCTTTTTTTTTCATCCGAAGATGTCACCTTGAAGACTAAGGTGAGACTGACCCAAGCCATGGTGTTTTCAATCACATCATATGCACGTGAAAGCTGGACAATGAATAAGGAAGACCAAAGAATTGACGCCTTTGAATTGTGGTGTTGAAGAATATTGAGTATACCATGGACTGCCAAAAGAACAAACAAAACTGTCTTGGAAGAAGTACAGCTAGAATGTTCCTTAGAAGCAAGGATGGCGAGACTACATGTCACATACTTTGGACATGCTGTCAGGCGGGACCAGTCCCTGGAGAAGGACATCATGCTTGGTAAAGTACAGGGTCAGCGGAAAAGAGGAAGATCCTCAACGAGACTGACACAGTGGCTGCAACAATGGACTCAAGCATAGCAGTGACTGTGAGGTTGTCACAGGATCGGGCAGCGTTTCATTCCGTTGTACATGGGGTTGCTATGAGTCAGAATTGACTTCACCGCACCTAACAGTAACAACATCAGCTATTCATGTCTCTCATTTTTCTAGGTCAGACTTACCAGTGCTTAATAGGGTTTATAAGTTCTTTCAAAGAACAAACTTCTGGCATTACTGATCCCCCCCCCCCTTTTTTTTTTTTTTTGTATATTTGTTGTCTATTCACTAATTTCTGCTCTTATTTTGATTATTCCCTTCCTTCTTTCTTTACTCTTCTTTTTCTACTTTATTGAACTAGTGCCTAACCCATTACTTTCCAGAATTTCTTCTGTTCTAACACAATCATTTAAACCCATAAAATTTCCCTTATATGTTACTTCAGCTGCATCCCACAAGTTTTATTATGAAGCATTTTTTCATTATTCAATTCAAAATACCAATTTCCATCATGATTTCTTCTTTGACGGATGAGTTATTTTCTTACTTTCCAAATGTCTGGGTATTTTCTAGTCACCTTTTTGTCATTGATTTCTACCTTAGTTGCATTGTGGTTAGAGAGTATATGTTGTACTGTTTCAGTGCCTTGATCTTGCTTCATGGGGCAGTGATCTTCCCCAAGGGTTCATCCTGCACATGGGGACAAAGTCAGTGCAATAATGCTTTCTGCAGGAATCCCCATCCAGCCTGAGGCTTAGCCCGTGTCTCAGCAGCCATGTGATTTAGGAGAGGCAGCAGGCATGGCCTGGAGTTGGAGGGAAAGGGAAGAAACATCGCCATGCTTCAGGATTTCCTCTCTCGGACTTTGTGAAGGCATCAGATAATCACTCCTGATCAATGAAGCTCGTCATGTTGTCGAGGGCAGTGGGGTCACGGCCCAGGCTGAGGACACTCCCTGTGTAAGGGAATCAGATATGGCTTCACGGTTGAGTGAGGACCTCACTGTCCACCACCCTGTAAATGATGGCTCTGCTGCGCCCAGTGGCTTGGACACCACTCACTTTATTCTAGTTAGTGTCAAATAAAAATTTCCTCCCCAAGCTTTTTTTTTCCCCAAGCCACTGAACGTTCCACTCAGTAACCCAAGTCACCTCGCTCCTCAGGCTGGAGGGATCCCAGTGGCAGCTCTGTCCCTGCCAGAATTAGCTGAAATTTTTCCCCCAGAATGTGTTCTCCAACAATGCATCTGAAGGACAGCACGAGGGGCCCTTAGTGTTGTCCTAACTGAGCCCTCTCTTCACATAGTTGGGAGCAGAATGGGAGAGGGGTTGGCACAGCTCCAGAGGAAGCAGAACCTCAGCAAAGCTGAACCCAGCATCCTGACAGGACTGTCATGTGAGAATGAGGTGGGGTGAAGACCTGAGTGCCCTGGACAGGGGGCTGGGTCCTCGTACAGCTGTCTGATGCGAGAGCACAGACTGAGTCACAGAGCAGACAGACACAGGAGACAATTGGCAATTCTGGCAGCCCCTGCCCAAGCCTGAAGCCTCTTCCCCAGATGTGGTGGTCTGTGACCGTCCATGTAGCACCTCCCAAGCCCAAGGTCCTTCCTGCTTGTCCAGAAGTATTTGCTTTCACGGTTGAATGCCCAGTTCCCATTGTGGGCCTAAGTCAACCCAAGGTACTCTCGGGTCCACAAGCTCAGAAAAGGAGTCAGAGACCCCTCACAGGACAGCCTGAGGGAGAATGTGGAAGGTTCCAGAACCTGGTCTAGCCCCACCATCCTCTGTGGACTGTCCTCCATCTGTGATCTTGGGCAGGCAGGGCCCTCTAACCCACAGTTTCTCAACATCAGCACTGTGGGCAATACTGGCATGTTGTAGGGGGCTGTCCTGTACGGTATTCAGTAGCATCCCTGGTCTCCATCCCTGAGATACCAGTAGCAGACCCCTCTAATTGTGAGGGCCAAAAATACTCTAGACATTGCCAAATGCCCCTGGGGGAACAATGGCCCCTGGTTGAGAGCCATTGCCCTGACTTCAGAAAGCTGTGCACCAGGGCTGCAGGAGACATCAGAGAGACAGGAGCAGGAGGTCCTGGGCCCAGGGTCCGGGAAAGAAGTACAGCTGAGGCCCGGAGAAACTCCTGGGGTCCCTGAGCCTGAGTTCAGAATTCACGCTGCCCCTCCATTGCTGAGAGGGACATGTTTCCACCAAACAATGTTGCAGAAAGATCCACCTTCTCTCTGTATTGGTTCTCCCCACAGGTTGGAGGAAGGCATGGTCTGCTCAGAAACTCACCTCACAGCTCCTGTAAGAGCCATGGCGACTACCACGTGCCGGGCAGTCTAGGGTGTTGATGTGGTGGGCTGGGCCAGCACCAGGGCAGGGACATGAAGACTCGTTGCTGCTGGAAGCTGGCCTTGGTGGACTGACAGCCCCACGGAGACTCCAGCATCTGGCACCTTGAGGGCTAGCACTCACCTAGAGGAGTACGTTGGCCCTCGTCCAGGGCTGAGTCAAGCCAGGGCTCTGTATCCCTGTTATGGCCCAGCGACAGACCCCAGGCTTCCTGCTCCTAGCTCGTGAGGTCTGAGCCTGGTGGCCCGCAGAGTGGGTTCCTGGCCTGTGACCCAGGTGTGAGGACCAAGCGTCCAGTCCTGCAGAGGCCCAGGACAGAGCCTGACCCTGTGGAGAGGCAGCTACGTCCAGAGAGGAGGTGGTGCTGAGGATGAAGTCCAGCCCGCTTTGTGACCTCAGAGGGGCCTGGGGTTCTGATTCCATCCCAACACCCTGCACGGAAGACTAAGCGAAGCGGCTCCCCCAGTTCACCAGGCCCTCAGGTCACCAGGTCCTTCAGCACTTTCTCATCCCAGTCCTGAGATGCTGCTCCTCCCCAAGCCCCTTCCCTGGGCAGTGGTGGGGGTGGGAGAGGTACTGGCTCTGACCCCATCTGCCTGGTGGATGCCCCCCAGACACTTCCTTGGTTCTAGCTGTGTGGAGATGCCTGTGCTTCAGCTCTGGCAGGCCAGCCTTGTGGGGGGGTAGGGACCATGTGGTTCAAGGGTTAGCTCAGCTGGAGTCCCTGTGAGCTGATGAAGCACCTTGGGGTCTCAGAGAAGGGGGCCACCCAGAAAACTCCCTCTTCAGACCTGCAATTTGTTGCCCCTTCCCTTCTGAAAGCAAACGCTCCCTCAGGGGCCAGCAAGGCAGAGGGCAACGCCACACAAAAAGCAGCATGTCCATCGTCCTCCACAGACCCCCTTCCCCTTGCCCTTCGACAGTCCCCGCAGCACCCGCCCAGCCTCCATGGTCTCCGCTCTGGACCCCCACTCTCTGACAGACCAACAGTCCCTACCAGCCCCCGCCCAACACCCTGACCACCAGGAGCCCCCTGTGGAGCTGACAGAGGGGGTGTGGGCAGGCCTCTTGGAGCCAGGAGTCTTGGCTGGGGCTGAGGACCAGGCCAGCAGCAGCTCCACCCCTACCAGCCCCGGGCCTCAGTTTCTCTGTTGGTCCCATGATTTCAGGGGAGCTGTTATGGGTTATGGGAAAGCCCATGTTTTCCTGAGAAGATCGAGGTGGGGCCCACAGTCCCAGGTGAGAAGGCCAGGTGGGGGCTTGATGCTCTTCTCTCAGGGACCTGCCCTGAGTTCCGGAGAGAGACTCGGCCCCAGAAGGGGGGACAGTAACCTGTCAGGCCTAACAGGAGGCCAAGGGGCAGAAGGGCACAGGGCCAGAAGGCCAAGGGCCAGGAGGACGCAGGGCCAGGAGGGAGGGAAGATGGGGGTGCCCCCAGCAGTGAGGAGGGAGGACCAGGCCTGGGTGAAGGGCAGCAGGTCAGGTCTGTGGCCCACTCTGAAGGCCCCACTCAGGGTCTGAGGAAAGATCCCCCCAATATGGTCATCACGTCCCCCTTGCTCCGGAGTCGGTGGAGGAGGGGGTCTCCAGGGACACTTTCGGCTCCAGAAGCAATCATCAGAGGGTGAGCTTGAGGAGAAAGGGGGCTGGGAGGGGCTCTCCTGGTCCAGGCCCAGGGTGGTCCAAGGGGTGAGGCCTGGGCACCGGACAGGGGTCAGAGGTTAATGGAGGAGAGGTGGGAGGGAGGACCTCAAAGAACTGCAGGGAGACGGCAAACCCAAATCGCCTTCTCCACGTGATGATAAAATGCATTTTAGCAAAAAACACTACATCATTTCTGAGTGATTTCTTTTTTAAGTAGAAACCAGAAAAAAGGGAAGACTTCCAGGCTGGCACTCGCTCCCTGGGGGGTCATGGCCTTAGGCGATGTGTGGGGGGGGCGCTCTCTGACTTGGCACCAGGAGGGCAGCCTGTCCCCAGCTGACCCCGCATCTGCTGGCCACATGGCCCAGCCCAAAACACAAGTGACTGGGGGCAGGCCAGAATTCACCTCTGGGCTCAAGACAGAAGGGCAGCCAGCTCAACAGACCTTCGTCCTTGTCCCCACCCTATCCCCTGGGGAAACTGGACCCTCACTGGTGTCCAAAGCCCAGCCGTGCCACCCCCACCCCCATCTTCCCTCCCAAGATCTCGCCTGTGAGGCCAGAGTCAGGGCTGGGGGCCGGTGGCAGAACCTTGGCCTGGGAGGTCCATGGGGGCTGGGCCTGGCTGAGAAGAACGCAGGACCCAGCCTGAAGTGAGTGAGGTTGGAGGGCTTCGATAGGGCTTGATAGAGATGGGGGTGCAGAGGGGACTGCCTAGGGGCTGGTGGCTGAGCAGGATGGCCTGAGGGAGCTGGACGGGCCAGGACAGCGACAGAGCACACACTCGGGCCTTCATCCTTGTGCGCTTTCTCTGAGGCTGCCCCAGGGGAGGAATGGGTTAGAGCAGGACCCCCAGGCCATTCAGCTCTGCTAAGCAGGGCTGTGAAGATCCTCCTCCCTGAGCAGGAAGGTGGTGGCTCAGCTCCTGTCCCTGCCCTGCACCAAAGAGCCAGGAGCTCGGCCCTACCGGCAAAGACCTGTTGCTCAACGTTCTCCCTTCCTCCCTGAGTTCCCTCAGACCCCGCCCCCCACCCCCACCCCGATGTGTGCAGTTTCCCTAATCCAGGGTCACTTGGAGCGTGGAGGTTTTATCCATCATAGAGTCATCCGACTTCAGTGTGACGCGACAACAATGGATCTCCAGACAGCCAGTGTCACCTCCAACTGTTGGGAAGTGTCATTAGGATCTGGTGACTTCCCCTGGTCTGGGCAGGCTCCAGAGTGGCTGAGAGGGAGCACTGCCTTGTCCCCAGCAGTCTGGCTGACCCAGGCCAGAACTTTTCAGCACAGAAGCTGCTGGGAAAGGGGAGGCAACAGGAGCCCCACACAGCAAGGACCCGGCTGCCCCATCCTGGTTCTCCAGCACTCACTGAGCCTGTGTGCCCAGCTGGGCGCCCCGGTGACCTCACTACAGCTCTCAGCAAACCCTGCACATCCCCCTCCCCAGGGTGTCTTCCTAGCCGCCTGTCTGTCCAACTCCCTGTCCCACCTCCCCTGCGCCAGCTGAGTAGACCCCACATCCCCCCTCACCCCTACAGCCACCCTCCAGGACCTTTGAGAAAGCAAATTAATCTCAAATTACTTCACCTCAAAGCCCTTGCTGGGGTTTTCCACTGCTGTCGTTGTCCTTGTTAGGTGACATCCTGTTGGTTCTGACTCATAACGACCCTACGTACATCAGAACAAAACGCCGTCTCGTCCTGCACCCATTGTTGCAGCCACTGTGTTAATCCATCTCGTTGAGGGTCTCCTCTCTTTCTCTGACCCTCTACCAAACATGATGTCCTCCGCCAGGGACTGGTCCCTCTTGATAACACGCCCAAAGTATTTGAGACATAGTCTTGCCATCCTTGCTTCGAAGGAGCATTCTGGCTGTATTTCTTCCAAGACAGGTTTTCCACTACCCAAACCAAAACCAAACCCGCTGCCATCGAGTCGATTCCAACTCATAGCAACCCTATAGAGCAGTGGGTTTTCCACTAGGACAACAAAATTCAAGGCTCTCACTGGACCACCCTCTCTCACCACCACCCCCCAATGGCATTCCAGCCCCGGCCTCCTGCTTGCCCTGTGCCTCCAGCGTGCCAGGCTCTGTCTGCCCCAGAGCGTTCACCCTCTGCCTGGAGAACTTCACATCAAAATGGATAAGACCTAACACTCACTGTGGACCTACTGTCTGCTCAGCCCTTCAAATCGGCGCTGTCCTGTCTTCACCACAGCCTGGTGAGGTGGGTGTGATCACCATGCCTGTTTCACAGCTGAAGAAACTGAGGTATCAGAGGAGCAGGGGCTCAGCAGAGTCAGCCAGCCGAAGGTGAGGAAGCCGGGTACCAGCCTGCTGTCTGTGCCCGGGGCCCTGCACTCTCCTCACCCCTCCCTGGGGGTCTCCTTCCTTCCTTCCTTCCTTTGGTGTCCTCCTCGAATCTCTGCACAGCCAGCCCCACGCTGAGCCAGCAGTCCAGACTGGGTCTCCTGCACAAGGCCAGCCTCCTGTTGTCCGGCCATCCTCTCCCCGCTGAGTGTGGGGGGGTCTTTGGCTCCCTGTCTCTCCCCAGGGCAGGGCTGGGCACACACCAGCTCCTTGGGTTATTCCTTCGGGTACAGAGATGTTGGAAAGGCGCAGTGGGGGCAGCCACAAGCCCTGGCCCCAGGGCTCTTCTGCTCCAACAGCTGAGCAACAACACTTGGGAGTTGGTGCCGGAGGAAGCGCCGCTGCTTGGGTCCAGCCCCCTCAACACTGAGACTTGCTCCTTGATCTCCTGCTCTTCCTCTGGACCAGCACCCCATCTGTCTCCTGGGAGCTGCCATCAGTCGGTCCTGTCTCGTGGTGACCCCACGCCCAGTGGAAAAAAGCCCTGCCCAGTCCTGCACCTTACCCGTGGTGGGCTGAGCTCTGACCACTGTGATCACAGGCCTGCAGAAGGTGGGTCTAGCGGGGCCCGGGCAGTGTGAGGTCAAAATCCAGGGGAAAATCAGGGAAAGGTTTCCCTCTTCCCCCTTCTGTCCGAATTCTCTTCGGATAACTTGTCGTTGTAAATTCTTTCTCTGATTCTTTGGTAAGTATGTAGATCAGGGCTGTTTCCTCCAGGAATTGGGAACCAGCTCTTCAAGTATAACATCAAGGAAGATCACAGCCCTCCCTCCCAGATTCCTGGAAGGGGATTAGCATAATTTCAGGTATCCCCCATAGACCAAAAAAAACCCCACTGCCGCATAGAGATACGAGAAAATTAGCCACTTCATCTTGGAAACACGAGCGTAATGGACCGTGTCCACCAGCGCTATAAAGGGCTTTGCAATCTCTTTAGTGACGACTGCCTGGGACATTTCACATTCTGGTTTAAGGCTTATTTCATCATAACATTTTCTTTCTCTTCTACTTTTATGGCAAGGTTTCCGAGCCGGGAGTAGAGTTTTGTCTTAAGAACTATTCCCCAAAAGGGAGAGTGCTGCAGGGGGCTGGGCCCCAGGGACCATGGTGGGTTCCAGATGGGTGCACATTCTTCACTTCTCTGTACCTTGAGAACTGGAGTCCAATGCCAGTGCCCCTCCGCCTCCTTTGGGTCTGCAATGGCTTAGTGATGTGCTTGGCCAATAGAATACGGCAGAGTGGCATTCCTGGGCTTGTGAAGCGGGGCTATGAGAAGCCTGGCAGCTTCTACCCAGATCACTGGGAATACTCGCTCTAGGGGAACTAGCTGCCCTGTGAGAAGCTTGACCCTCTGGCCACGCTATGGGCAGCCCAGGCCTTCGGTGTAGAGAGAGACTGAGAAGCCATCCTAGGAGGGGCCCTCCAGGCCTGGCGGCTGCAGCCGGTGCAATGAACCTGATGAAAACTGCCCAGCTGAGCCCAAATCTCTGACCTACAGGATCAAGAACAACAGAAAAGGGTTGTTTTAAGCCACTAAGTTGTGGGGTAGTTTATTACCTAGGAATAGATAACTAGGACATGTTAAAAGAAACTGATTCAATAATAAAACTGATCTATTAGATAAAAAAAATGAGGTTTGTTTGAGCAGAAGATTCAGGAATTAGGGAGCACAAAACCACATGGGGAAAGGTACTCCACAGAGTGTCAGCGGTGCCTGGCTTTTTATGGAAAAAACCAGGAAGCAAAGAAGCTTATTTCTGATCGGCTCATACAGTTTGCTACTGAAGCACTGCCAGGATCTCACTGGTCAACCATGGTGGCCTGATGTACTGGAAAGCTAGGCTTAAGTTTCGGTGAAGACAAAGCTTAGAGGTGTTGTCCACCCAATCGTCAACGCCATTTTGTCAACTACCCAACTCCATTTTTATGTAATATAACAACATCAAGGAGATGGCTGGTGAGGGCTCAAAGGACAGGGAGGAAACTGCTATGGGAGGCTGGAGGAAGGCCGCCCAGCCGCGCAGGGATGGAAATCTGGCAACGCTTACCGTAGAGACATGGAAAAGACAAAGGGCCTCTCATGAACTCGAGCATCTCGCTGGGGAAGCTTCCAGGGACAAGTGGCTGCTTCACGCTGCCTATGACAGAATACAGGAAGAGTCAGCCGCCCACTCATGGCGGTCCCGTGTGCAATGGGACAAAATGCTGCCAGGTCCTGTGCCATCCTCTTGATCATTGTAATCCACGGGGTTTTCATTAGCTGCTCTCCAGAAGTATAAAACCAGGCCTTTCTGCCAAGTCTGTCTTAGTCAGGAAGCTCCCCTGAAACCTGTTCAGCATGTGTGGGAATACTGGCACCTGGCCGGACCAGGAATGCTGACCCCAGGTTGAAGCAAACTCCAGATTGATAACTAGACTCCATTTTGAATCAGGCTTAGCTTGACGAAAGCCTCTGCAGTTCTGGGAATGTAGCCTCGACTTCCCTAAACCTTAACCTCTCTCAGCAAATAAAGGTGGGGGAAGGGTGTGGCTGTTCTCGGTAGGGCTTTTTGATTGTGATGTTGGTGGTCTCTGGCTGCCCTTCCCCAGTTTGTGGCTGTTAAGGGAAGATCATGGTGCTGATGGTGTCTCACTACTCCGCCCAGTTTTACTCTCAGTCATGCACTGTCATGCCTTGCCCTCCCCATCTCACCATATAAAAGGCTCACCCCCACCTCAGAAGGCGGGAGTACTTGGTAGACTCCTCTCTGCCTCATGTTTCCCCAATCTGCAAATTGTATCTCCCTTAATAAATCTCTTTGCTTTTACTTTGGCAGAAGTAAGAGTTCTCACTCTATGACAAGCATCGTAGCAACACACAAGGCTTCACTGGCGGGATGGGGTAGGGCTGCACGTGGGGTGCACTGGCCAAGAGCTGAGCCCCGTCTACCCACAGGGAAGGCAGGAATTCTCCCACTAACCCACCACTGCCTTACTCCAAAGGGGAGCAATTAGCTAAACAAGGGGGAACTGTTAAGTGTTTTAAGCAGAATTTAGAAGAAACATAAAGGAACCAGGACTTGCTAGCTTGCTACGTTGAAGCCTACAACTGTCTGCTCCCCAAACTCTCTCAACACAGCAGAGATGTGTGGTTAGAAGCCAGGGGGGCTGGAAGGCCTCGTGTTTAGACCTCAGAGAGATTTAAGACGGTGCCTTATATACCTTATCAGCTAAACAAACAAACACGCAAAGTCTGAAAACCAAACCCACTACCGCTGAGTCGATTCCAACTCCTAGCAACCCTGCAGGACAGAGTGGAATGGCCCCACAGAGTTTCCAAGGATCAGCTGGTGGATTTGAACTGCTGACCTTCTGGTTAGCAGCCGTAGCTCTCAACCACTGCGCCACCACAGCTCCAAAAAAGCCTCTAAAAGCTTTTCAATGTGTCTCATAGGCCCTCCCTGCCAGAAAATTTGTTGTTGTTAAGGTGCCACCAAGCTGGTTCCAATTCATAGCGACCCTGTAGGATGGAGTAGAACTGCCCCATAGAGCTTCCAAGGATCGGCTGGTGGATTTGAACTGCTGACCTTTTGGTTAGCAGCCATAGCTCTTAACCACTATGCCACCACTGCTCCACCAGACAATAGGGCGTCTAAGAATTCCAAGGGCATGGTCCCACAGCAGCCTTTCAGACTGCCCGAGGTGAAGAAGCAGGCCTCAGGAGGGATGGCTTTTGTCTAATTGATGTGGCTGCTAATTAACATTTATGGATCCCGCCAAACTTTGAAAGAAATTACATGGCTTGGGCTGGGAGGGGCAGAGCAAAAGGAAAAGAGGTCTTTGGATTCCTAGCTTTCCATGGGCAGGAAGAAGGCTGTGTGAACAATTCCGCGGAGAGTTGGTGTATGTCTTAGAGGGCAATGCCAGGAGCCCAGAGGATGTTGTGTAGAAGTGTGGAGCCATCCTCAGGGAGCAGGAACTGGCTGGGTTTCAGAACTGCCCTGGAACAGAGGTGCAGTCTGAACCAAGCCATGGTCTTTCCAATCGCCTCATTTGTGTGTGAAAGCTGAACAAGGGGGGGGAAAAAAAGACAGAAGAAGAATTGACGCATTTGAATTGTGTGGGAGAATATTGAATACACCAAGGGCTGTCAGAAGAAACGCATAGGTCTTAGAAGAAATACAACCAGAATGCTCCTTAGAAGTGAGGATGGTGAGACTTAGACTCACTTACTCTGGACAGATCATCAGGAGGGACCAATCACTAGAAAAGGACAGCATGGTGGGTAAAGTAGAGGGTCAGCAAAAGTGAAGGACACCCTCTATGAGTTGGATTAACACGATGGCTGCAACAGTGGGCTCGACCATACCAACAGCCATGAAGATGGCGCAGGACCAGGCAGCTTTTTGTTCTGCCAATGTGATGGCACCTAACACCAACATGCAACAGAGACTGCCAGGCACTCCTGCGTCTTGGCTGTTGAATGGGAGTGTCTATTTTGATGACCCTACCTGTCTCATCCTTATAGGCCAAGTGGGTGGTATCAATAACTGTCTCTTTGCTTAGTTTGCAAGTCTTCAGACTCGGGGAACTGTACAGGAGGAGCCTCACCCCAGGGCTATTGTGTGTACCTGGAGTTGATTAGATGATGAGACCCTGGACTTCAAGCCAAAGCCAAAGGGGTTGTGCCCATAAGCGTGCCTGTACACAGGAGTTTAATACATGTTGGCAGAAGTGACTTCAAAACCTTTCCAAACAGGCGGTCAGGAGAGAACCTTGGGTGGGCCCAGAATGCTCTGTAGGGGGGAGGGGTGGATGGATGGGAGCTTGTGGGGGATGGATGCAGATGGGGGCTGAGCTGGCAGCTCCCAGGTGTCGGGGGTGGGGGAGAGAAGAAGCAGACCCGACCTTGGCTGGCAGGGGTCCTTGAGGACCTGGGAGGACGCAGCTGACGTGGAGGCCCAGGCCCTGGCTGCACATGCCCAAAGTGGGGGCATGCAGGGCAGGGCAGGACCCCAGAGCCCTGAGGGGCAGCTATTTGTACAACTGATTGAAGCCTGGCGGGTGTGAGCTCAGTGGGGCCCGAGGTCTCAGCCCCACTGACAGCAGCTAGCACAGCTCAGCTCCTCCGGTGTTTGTGTGGGGTGGTGGTGTACCTCTTCCTGCTGGGCTGCCTGTGGGATCCCATCACCTGCACCATGCAGCTGAGGAGACTTCCCGAGGACGGGCACGGCTAAGGTGGAGAAGGCAGAACTGCCGGGGAGGCAGAGGTTCTAAATCTTTGCCAGCCTCCTCACACCCAGACGTCTCTGACCCCTGCAGCCCCCCAGCTTGCCCAGCCTCCAGAGGTCAGAGTCTGAGCTGAAGACCCAGGTCATTCCACAAACAGGAGACCCAGGCCTGGAAGGGGGAGGTCTCACCTGGCAGCAGAACCTCACACACCCCCTCAGGCTGTGAAGCCAGTCCAGCCCCCGTCTCCCTCTCTGCTGGAACGTGAGCAATGGAGAGCGTTAACCTCGGGGTCGGAGTGGGGCTGGAACAAGAGGATGTAGACTGGCCAGAGTACAGGGCCTGAGGCAATGGTTGGTGATGTTCTTTCCTTGCTCCGTCCCCTTGGGCCCTTATGGACCCCCTCATCATCCCCCACACGGGCCACAGAGCAGGCTCAGCATTGTCTCCTATCCCTCATCATCCCCCAGCACTCCCCACACAGGCCACAGAGCTCAGGCTCCGCTCCAACGGCCCCTACAAGGAGCAGCACGGACCTGGGACTGTGCATGCCCTGACACCTTACATGTTGCCTGGCAACAGGACTGTGAGCCTCCCAACAACAGAGAGCCTGGGGAAGGGGGGTGGTACCATTCTGTCTGGAGGTGGCGGAATATTGCGGACTTGGGCTCCCCACCCCCACCCCCACCCCCACTTGCTTTCCCTAGGCCCTGGAACCAGGAGCGCAGGGCCAGCCGGGGCCCATTGCCTCACCAGTGAGGCTCGCCAGTGGGCCTCCCCCAGATGCTCACCCCAACACCTCGCCTCGTTAGGCAGCAGCCGAGCAATCAGCTGGTCGGCCCCAGCATATTGAAACCAACAGCCTGATTACCTGGCTAATTGGAGCTTTGAGGCCTCCATCCATTCAGCCCTAGTGTGTAATTGCTTGAGCAAGAGGCTTTGAAAGGAGACTCTGTGGTGTTTGCCCTGGCCATTTCCCAGGCGAATTTCAAACCACCTCCTCTCCTTCCTCCCGGAGGCCACAGGCCTGCTGTCCCCTCCTCCGGGGTCTCTCTTCCTGGCCGAGGAAAAAGGTCAGGTGTGTACCTCGCCGTTTCTGTGGTATTATGGGTTCAGTACGGGCCGAGGGACCGCACCAGGCGGGAGATAACCAAACACCGAACCCGTTGCTGTGGAGTGGAATTCCACTCGTAGCGACCCTATAGGACAGAGTAGAACTGCCTCATAGGGTTTCCAAGGCTGTAATCTTTATGGAAAGGAGGTTATCACGTCTTTCTCCCAAACCAATAGGCCACCAGGGCTTTTTGGGCAGGCGATGAACGCCACTAAATCTGGGTTCAAATCCGAGAGGTGGGGTGATGGCGCCTTCCTGCAGGGCTGGGTGGGGTGAGGGCATGCATGCCAAGTACCTGATACCTGGGCACACGCTCCAAGGGGCAAGAGACATCCCGACCGGAGGCCAGGGCAGTGAGTCCGGGGGGTCGGAGCAAGGAGCGCAGAGAGGGAGAATTTCAGCCCCCCTCACGGAGCCTGGGACTTCTCACAAGCCTCAATCCTCGTTCAGAGAGGCCCCTGTGGCACCTCTGCACCAGGAGGGTCGTCTTCCAAAGGTGGGCCCCCGGGGAAGCGCTGGCCTTGGTAAAACTGGACTTCTCCCTGACCTGAATTTCGGATCCACTCCGCTCTGACAGTGTCCAATAAACAGCCCTGGCCGCGTGAGCAATGGCGAGCCCGAGGACGGCTTTGCTTTTGCAGAGTCATAAATTAAACGCAACGGCTGCCACGTGTGCACAATTAAATTCTGTTGATAGCGATTCCCGCCGTTGCTTTGGGACCGGACCACTGTGTTCCTAAGAAGTCTTGGGCGGGTGCTCTGCAGGAAGGCAGCCCCTTCAGGCCTAGGCTCCGGTCAGCCCTGGGGGCTGTGGGTCAGGAACCACCTGAGCCCAGGTGCAGAGCTGAGGACGCCACGCGCCCCTCCCGCCTGCAGGTGATGCTGCAGGTGATCGGCCCTCGTAGCTTCTATGCGTGTTTTTCTCTGTCCCCCCCCCCCCCCCCCGTTTTCCCTTTATAGTCTTCGTGTGAATTAAGCTCTTTTTGTTCCTTGTTTTTTCCATTTTATTGGTTTGGATGCTATTTACATTCTTTTAGTGGTTATCCTTTTTTTAAAATTTTGGTAAAAATGTATGCAACAAAACGTTTTCTGCTTCAGCATTCTTTACACGTACATTTCAGTGACATTGATTATGTCCATCATCTTGTGTGGTTATCTCTTAATTTCAATATAAAACCAAGACAACCAAACCCGGTGCCGTAGAGTCAATTCCAACTCATAGCGACCCTATAGGACGGAGTAGAACTGCCCCATAGAGTTTCCAAGGAGCGCCTGGTGGATTCGAACTGCTGACCCTTTGGTTAGCAGCCTTAGCACTTAACCACTACGCCACCAGGGATTCCGATAGGGTTGCTGTGAGTCAGAACTGACTCGATGGCACTAGGTTTATTTACAAATTCAAAAGTTAACCAAAGATCCCAGAGAGTTCAGTAAGGCAAGAGAAAAAAAAAAAAAAAAATGAGTGAGGAGTAAAAAGAAAAGCAAAGCTTTCATTGTTAGCAGACAATATGATTGTCTAAGTAGAAATCAATAATAATAACTAGATTTAATAAGAGAGTTTAGCAAGTTTGCTGGATACAAAATCAATATCCCAAAGTCACTTGCATTTCTATACATCAGCATGAATTTTAAATGTTATTTCCAACAGCATCAAGAACAACAAAAACACTTGGGGGTGAGGGAACTAACAAGATGTGTGCAAACACTTTTTGGGAAAAGTTATAAAAACTCCTTTAAAAAGACATAAAAGAGGACCTGAGTAAATGGAGATATGTGTTGTATACTTCCAAAAGATGTCGGTTTTGCCCAAAGTTTATCTAAAGATTTAATACAGTTAGAACAAAACTACCAAGATACCTTTTCATGGAACTTAGCAAACAGATTTTAAATTGCATATATAAAAGCAAAGGACCAAGGTTAGCTAAGACACTCCTGAAGAAGAAAAGTAAACTAGGGGACTTGCCCCAGCAAACATCAGTAATTACTATCAAGCTAGATGCATCAAGATCATATGGCCAGGTGCAGGGATTGGTGTCTTATTTATCTAGTGTTGCTAGAAGGTCCTGGTCTCTTCAGCTTGTTTGTGGTTTCTTGGAGATCTCCATGTGGCTTGGCATCTATCTTCCCCCATCTCTGCTTTGCTTAATCTGCTCCTTTTATGTCTTAAAAGAGATTGGCTCAAGACACATTTTACACTAATCCTGTCTCATTAGCATAACAAAGACAACATATTCCCAAATGAAATTATAGCCACAAGCATAGAGGTTAGGATTTACAACACATATTTTGGGGTGGACATAATCCAATCCATAACAGATGGACAAAGAGAGCAATACAAGAGAATAGAGAGTACAGAAAAATATACCTACTAATGGGCTTTTTTAATGGGCACTCAAAGTATGACTTATGACAGAGTACGCAGTGTAAAAAACTTATTGCTGTGGGGTCAATTCCAACTCATAGTGACCGTATAGCAAAGATGTCACCTTGAAGACTAAGGTGCTCCTGACCTAAGCCATGGTGTTTTCTATTGCCTCATATGCATGTGAAAGCTGGACGATGAATAAGGAAAACCAAAGAACTGACGCCTTCCAATTGTGGTGTTGGCAAAGAATATTGAATATACCATGGACTGCCAAAAGAATGAACAAATCTGTCTTGGAAGAAATACAACCAGAATGTTCCTTAGAAGTAAGGATGGCGAGACTACCTCTGACATACTTTGGACATGTTATCAGGAAGAATCAGTCCCCGGAGAAAGACATCATGCTTGGTAAAGCACGGGGTCAGCAAAAAAAGAGGAAGACCCTCAACGAGATGGAATGACACAGTGACTGCAACGATGGGCTCAAGCATAACAATGATTATGAGGATGGTGCAGGACTGGGCAGTGTTTCCTTCTGTAGTACGTGGGGTCGCAATGAGTCGGAACTGACTCAACGGCACCTAACAACAACAACAAGCAGTGTAAAATGTGGTAGTCTTCATCCATAAAGATTACAGCTTTGGAAGCTCTCTGGGGCACTTCTACTCTGTCCCACAGGGTTGCTATGAGTTGGAATCGGCTCGACGGCAATGGGTTTTAAGCAGTGTGTATCAGTGTGAAAAGAATGGGATGCTGGCAACCTGCCTATCCATATAAAAAACACTGAAAATGAATCCCTACCTCACACCTTACTTAGAAATAAATCCCAAGTGATTGAAGACTTAAAAAAGAAAAACATAACTAAAAATACTGCAGAATAGAAAAGGACTTCTCAAACAAGAAACAAAAACAGCAAACCTAAAGGAAAAGTTTTAACATGTTCAACTCCATTAAAATCAAGAAATTCAATTAATCAGAGAAAAGATACAGCATGTACTGAGAGAAAATATTTGCAACATCCTGAACTAACAAAGGATAACATATCAAATATACAAAGAACTCCTACAAATTGATAAATAGACCAACAAGGGTGCAAAAGGGCAAAATGTAAGAATAAGCATTTTACAGATGAGGAAACACACAGGCTCAAGAACATTTGAAAAGAAGCCCAGCCTCATTAGTCATCAAGGAAATGCCTCTTTAAAACCCTGTGGGTTAGTAGTTGAAGGCTTAGCCATGTGAACCCCCCAGGGACTCCTGAATGATCGAACCTTGAACTGTTGTTTTTGGTTTGTGACTTAGGAGAGTAGAACTGTTCTATAGGGTTTTCTTGGCTATAATCTTCACAGAAGCAGGTCTCCAGGGCTGTTTCTTCTGCAGTGCTGCTGGGTGGATTCAAACCACCGAACTTTTGATTACCAGCCAAGAGCAAAATGTTTTGACCTAAGATTTTACAGAAGAATCCTGATCAAAAGAACAGAAATTCACATTTTCAGTGGAATCCAGACCTCCTGGAGCCATTGGGACTGGATGAATACCCAAAGCTATTGCCCTTAAACCTCAAACCAAAACTCTGCCCCAAAATTTGCTTTGAACCAAAAAATAAAGCTTAATTAGTAAAGTATATCTGCCTTGAACATTGCGCTCTTTCAAAAACTTATCTATGTCGTCGTGAGGCGGGGATCACTATCGACTAATCCAAATGATTTGTGTCTTTCCACAATGTCTTTATTAATTATTAAGCACATAGGTTCTTGACTACCCTGGATGCCAGAGGCCTTAGTCACCAAAAGGGTAAGAGACAGAAAGAGAGCAAGCAAGCTTATGGCAAACAAACTCCAGAGTCCAAAGTCCAGAGTCCAAAGTCCAGAAGCCTCTGTCAATCTTGATCATGTTGTCTGTTGTCTCATTGGGCTCAGGAGCACTATATCAGGCCTCTACCTCAGCAAGACTTTCATCAAGCTAGGGTCATGGAGCAATCGACTTCCCTTCAGACTGAGTGGAGACACGGCTGGCTCGAAGGCCAATTGCCCTTACTTCCAAACTCAGCTGGCTCTGGGACCCTGGTCAATCAACCTCTCACACAGGGAGTCCTCTGGCAGGTGAAAGGCCTCACACTGCCCCTCCACTGTCCAAAAAAGGTGGCTGTGATATGCTCTGAGCAAAGTTGAGCCTTAGTGTCTCTTCTTTTATACACGTTGGGGCTCTCTGAGCCCTTTTGGTTGGTGTGGATAAGTACTTGTTTACGACTTAGCTGGAGCTCTTCGAGCCAGTTTAGTTGATATTGATAAGTCCTTGTTTGTGACTTAGTTGGTCCCAGTTCTTCTGTTGATAAAGTTGTTTTTCTCCTCTAGGTTACATCATCTTCTTTATCTCCTTTCTTCACATATTGTTTACTTCTTCATTTGCTTTCAGCTAGCCTGCTCTCCACATATGTGGAATCGAATTGACAACAGCACCTCAAAAGTTTAATGGTGGTAGAATAATTTGGAAAAGGATAGCTAGAATGGTTACATACCTTGAGGAATGTGGGCAAGGTCACTGAATTGCACATTGTAAATTGTGGGTTGTTGAAATGTTGTGTCTTTGTTATGTATATTTTCACACACACACGCACAAACACAAAATAAACCATGTGGAATATTCATGTTGAGATGGCAGACTAAACTTAATCCTCTCATTACTTTTCCTCCAAACTCCCACTAAAAGTACAAATGAGTTTTGGGGTTTTTTTTAATGACACAAACCCTTAAGGATGAGAAGGACAGGAAACAAAAAGAACAGGATTTTGGAAAGTGAACAGCAGATGGACAAGTGGTAACTCCCTTAGCAGACTGGAGAAAGACAAACCCTGAGACAACAGGAGAAAAACTGTGAATTATTGATCTGTTCCCGAGAATATTCAGACTCAGGAACCGCCTGCAGGAGTCTCTGGGGCTGGGGACAGAGAGGCAGTGGCAGGAGCGAGACTAGGACCAGTTAAGCAAGGTGCCAGAGAACAAACCGGAGGGAAGCAACATCACTAGAGAAATGCAAATTAAGGCCCCGATGATGTTGACCACACACCTGTTGTCTTTGTTGTTGTTGTTAGGTGCCATCAAGTCAGTTCCGACTCACAGCGATCCTACATTCAACAGAACGAAACACTGCCTGGTCCTGCACCATCCTCACAATCATTGTTGTGTTTGAGCCCATGGTTGGAGCCACTGTGTCAATCCATCTCGTTGAGGGTCTTCCTCTTTTTCAAGGACCCTCTAGTCCTTCTCCAGGGACTAGTCCCTCCTGATAACATGTCCAAAGTATGGGAGTCCATGGTATATTCAATATTCTTCACCAACACCATGATTCAGTATTCATAATTGGAGATCAGTACCAGGTTGTTTATAGAAGCATCATGATAGCAAAAAGCCTGGAGACAACATAAATGCAATAGAGTGGATAAATAAATTGTGAAATATTCCCATAGTGGTGTACCATGCGGCAGTAAAGCCTAATGGACGATGTCCTAAGATTAAAATGGATGCATCTCACACACTATATTAAATGAAAGAAGCAAGACACAAACATTGTACAAAAGGAGATTGTATTTATACAAAGTTTAAAAGCAGCTAAAGCTAAACGATGTATTGTTCAGGACTACAAATATAAATATTAATATAAATTCAAGTCAGCATCACGGCGGGGTGCTGGGGAGTGGAAAGCAGTGACCTGCAGGCTGCTGAGGTTTTGTCAGAAGCACCCGGGTTCCTGGCACCACGGCAGCCCTGGGCCAACTCCTTCTGGCTTCTCAACATAAAGAGAAACACACTGGTATCAAGTTTAAGTCATGATTACTCGGGGACTTTCTGATATATAGGGAGCCCTGGTGGCACAGAGAAGCCCTGGTGGCACGGTGGTTAAGAGCTTGGCTGCTAACTGAAAGGTCAGCAGTTGGCCCACCAGTGCTCCTCGGGAGAAAGATGTAGCCGTCTGCTTCTGTACAGATGACAGCCTTGGAGACCCCGTGGGGCAGTTCTACTCTGTCCTACAGGGTTGCTACGAGCTGGAGTCGTCAACTCGACAGCAGCGGGTTTGGTTTTGGGGTTTTTGTGGTATGTGCAGCTGAGCCTGATCCCAGTTTGGCCCCGGGAGTGGGCTGCAGCATTGACTAAGGAAGCCTGCGATGCAGAGGGCAGTGAAGAGCCTGCTGTCGCAGGGTGGAAACCCGAGGACCCCGCTATGCAGCGGCAGAGCTGCCGTCTAGATTCAGAAGGCCGGTATCTGCTGCCTGCTCTGCGGCACTTTCAGTAAAATCCTATAAGAGAGGTGGACTCAGGAAACAGCTAGCAAGTCTGCTGAGAGATGGGAGGGAACCCAGCCCCAACAGGGAGGGGCTGGCAGCCATGACCTGAAATCCACTCTGGCTGAGAATCCGTTCATTCGTAGCTTCGCAGAGTTCCCAGCGTTGACAGCTTCTGTCCTCTTGTAAGAATTACAAAAGCTCTGACTTAGGCTTCTCTAGAGACACAGAACCAGTGACCCATACACACATATGGAGAGAGAGAGGTTTACTTCAGGGGACTGGGTCACACAATCGTGGGACTGGCAAGCCCAAATTCCATAGGTCAGGGTCGGGCTGGAGACTCCTGCAGGCTTGCACCCCAATATCCGTGGGTCAGATGACAGAAAGCACAGTGTGGAAAAAGCAAGTTCTGCCAGATATCTGTAGTCTGAAGGCACACCACACCCTAAGGGACACCCCTGTCCTCTGATTGGTTGATTATGTTAGATTATATTATGGAAGGCAATTACATTATGTTGCATTACAAGACAGTACAGAATGGCAACTAGTGTTTGGCAAAACCACTGGAAACCACAGCCTAGACAGGCTGACACACAAAATTAACCGCCACAAGCTTCAAAGGAGCCCGTAGGGCAGAATATAACACTGTGGCCCCAAGCCTTTCTCAGCAGGGTTCTAGCCTAGGCAATAGGAGGCACCTGGGATGTAGAGACAAGACTGAGGAGCTGACTGCCCCTCAAAGTTTCCAGTGTCCCCAAGTAGCTGACTTCAAGTCGAGAGAAGTGGGCCTGGGTGGAACCTTGGGCAGGAAGGAAATGACCAGGGTCTCGAGGCTTGAAAACGCCCTCTGGCGGCTCTCTGGTTGCTGTGGCCTGCGTGGTCAGTGAACACGATAGAAGGAACCTGGGTCCCCGATGACCACGGGCCCCCACACAGTCTTGGACTACTTCCCTCCTCCAGGGCTCTTTTGTTTTATTTTGGGGCAGTATTTCTTTTTAAATTGAGATACAATTCACATACCATAAAATTCACCCTTTTAAATTTTACAGGTCAGCGGTTTTTAATATATTCACAAAGTTATGCAATTATCCCAAAACAAAAAACCAAACCCATCTCCACTGAGTCAGTTCCGACTCATGGGAACCCCGCGTGTTACAGAGCAGACCTTCTCCACAGAGTTTTCTCGGCTGTTATCTTTATGGAAGCAGATGGCCAGGGCTTTCTTCTACGGTGCCACTGGGTGGGTTCAAACTGCCAACCTTTAGGTTTGTAGGCAAGCACAAACTGTGCCAACCAGGACCCCTCACCACCATCTAATTCTAGAACTTTTCATGATCCCCCAAAAAACCCCATGCTCTTTAATTTTCGTCACCCGAGCCCCAGCCTCCTCCCCAGCCCTAGGCAGCCCCTGCACTATTTTCTGTCTCTGTGACAGCTTTGCCCATTTCTGACATTTCATATACACGGAGTCATACAACGTGTGGTCTGTCGAGACTGGTTTCTTTCACTCAGTATACTGTTTTCGAGATTCACCCATGTTGCGGCATGGATGGACTTCATCCATTGAATAGACCACACTTTATTTATCATTTGTCCGTTGCTGAACATTTAAATTGTTTCCACTTTTTGGCTGTTGTGAATAGTGCCTCCAAGACTGTTTACAGAGAAACCTCCGGTCTTGTCCAGGTGGCGTTATCTGAGCTATTCCTGTTACTTGCAACCATGTGGAATCCAGCCTGCCCAAGGCTGGTCCTGATTGAAACAATACCAAATACTGCAATGGCACAACTCTTTCCCCAGACCAGCCATGACAGAACAGAAGAGCCTCGGAAGGTGGGCAGCAGAGCCATGTGCTCAGCTATTCCAACTCCACGGCGGTCCTGGGAGGAGAGCCTTCACCTCAATCATCAGAAAGGGAAAGCCAGTCCCGTGGAGTGGCGCACCTCACTGGGCTGTGCCCATGTCTGGGCTTCACGTGGTTGGTGCTCTGTGCCCCTCCTCGAAGACCCTGATCTTCATGTCCGGCAGTCCAGGGTCCCGATGAAGGCCTTGGCTACAGTCAGGATGCACCCACTAGGTCCAGGTGAGTCTCCCTCTGTGTTCCCGGCACCCCAGAGCTAGGCTGGGTTTGGTCTCAGAGTCCGCTGATGGCTCACAGTGCGGCCCACCCGAGTGCCTCTCTCTTGGACCTCTGCTTCCTCCGTCCATAGGACACCCATTCTGGTGTGCCCAGCACCTTGCTCAGAGCAGGGGGAGGATGGAGGATGTGGTCACTCTGTTCAGGAGATATCTCAGACTGACCTGGGGGTGAGGGAAGGTCTGGGCAGAGGAACTGGGCCAAGCAGAGCTGGGAGGGGTCTCTCCTCATTGCTGTCCAACAGCTGTGTGCTCCATGGGGAGCCCCTCCTGGGCTTCGAGGTGTGTGGATGTCATGTCTCTGAGTGCTGTTCCTGCTCCTGGCACTCTGGTTTGGGGTTGGGCTCTGTGCTAGGCACAAGGAGGGCTCGATGGTGAGGAAGGGCCTGTTACACGTGCACATACATGCACTTGCATGAACACAGATGCACACACGTGCACATGTGCACACACGTGCAGACATGCACACACACACCAAGAAATGCACATATGTACACACATGCATGCACAAGACACTATGCACACACACAAACATACATATGCATGCATATACACGTATACTCGTATGTACAGACACACACATATGCACACAGCCACACGCATGCATGCACATACACGCACATACTCATGAATTCGCTGGCCAAAGGGAGAAGGAGACGGTGGGTGTGTGAGCTCAGGACTGTGTGGGACCACCCTGGGTGCCCGGGGGGCAGTGAATCCACCTGGCCTGGTAGCCAGCAGATCTGGGCCCACCTCTGACATCACATTGACGGGGTGTCTAACCTTGGACGAATCCCTTTAAGATGCAGCCTGTTTCCTCCTGGGGAAGCTGTCTGCTGGCCCTGGAGCCATCCCATTAAGTGTGGGCCCTAAAGTGGCCATGGGTGGTGCATGGGGTGGGGACATCATCAACAGAGGGGAGCGCCAGGGAAGAGGCAGGCCTGCAGGAGGGGTTGTGGGCAGCACTGGGCCGAGACCATCCCATGAAGATGAAGCCAAGTTGGAGAAACTGAGGCATGCAGCCTGGGAAGGCTGCCGGATGCTGGAGGGTCCAAACAGAGCCTGGCCTGTGCCCCCACCCCCGTGTTGGTACATTCCAACTGCCCGGCTTTGTGAACATCTCACAGCTTTGGTTCCAGGATTTATTTCTCATCAGATTGGTATTAGAGACACTTCACATAGTGCTCTCCAGCGTCAGCAAAATAAAGATGCAAATAAGTCCCCTGACCCAGCTACTCGGGCCGTGAGGACCCCGCAGCCTGCCCCTGGCTACACACGGCGGCTCTGAATTTTAATTTCATTTCCCCATCACTTTTCAATAAATGCTTTTCTCCACGATGTCTCAAGTCTTGACCTTATAATGCTGGAGTTAAAAGGCAGTGTCTTGTTTCCAGCTGCAGATAATTTACTTCTGAATGGTCCAATTACACGGCAGCCGGGGTGCCTGGCTGTGTAGGGCCTGCCGGGGGACTGGAGATGATGGTGTCACTGCCATAGCTATGTGCTGACCCAGGCTCGTCCTCCAGGGCCGGGAGAGGGAGGGGGCATTGTCTAAGGGGCTGTGTCAGACACAACCACCTAGGCGGCCCTAGAAAGCCCGGGTCCACCCCACACTGTACTAAAATCAGTCTTGAAGATGAAGGGTCTCCACAGGACACGGCCACCTCCTGGGCTGGGAGCCCTTGTGGCCTGGAAGGGTCTGCAAAGTGTGATGGGGCTGGTTCAAGCCTAGCCACCACACCTCAGAGAGGTTGGAGGAGACATGGCCACACCCCAGCCCACAGTGAGCACAGTAGGCCCCCCCCATGGTGAGCGCCATGGGCCCCCCATGGTGAGCCCCGTGGGACCCAACCAGTATCAGCCTGGATGCCATTTCTGCCTGTGCTTCCAGGATGGTCACAGTGGGTCAACCTCCTCACCCACAGGCCCTTGAAGGGCAATGAGAAATCAGCATGAACTGGGGTTCAGACCTGTCCCAGTCTGTCTTTGCTCACAGAAACCACCTCCAAGGGGAGGCTGGAGCAGAAGAGGAGCCCTGGGGGAAACACCCACAGGGTGGGCTCTGGAAGTGGGCAGCTCGGCTGAAAGAAGGACGCCCAGCTCGTGCCCCTGTCCCTTCATCTGGGGCCTCTTGGGCCTGAGGCTCCCTCAGCCTGCGAGGATCCCTTGTCCTAAATGGAGCCGCCCACTAAGCGTCTGTCCACGCCAGCCCCAGCCCCACCTGCAACATCCACCTTTCCCACACCAGACAGCCTGGATCCTGGGACAGGAGGCAGCTTTGATCTCAGGCCCAGCTGGGTCTGGGGCAGGCCACCAGTGACCTGTGGGTACCTGACAGGCCAGGTGTGCGTTTATAGTCCACGTTCGACAGTGAGAACACCCACCCAGCCATCGATTGAGCGCTGGCTGAATGCCAGGCAGTGTGCACACCGGAGATGCTGGGGTGCGTGTGCCGTGGGCTGAAGCAGACTGCAGGGGCTCAGCCACCCCCCATTGAGGGGCGGGGTTCATGGCTCCACCCCTGCTCTGAGGGGGCCCTGGGGCGGGCTTTGATGGGGAATGTGGTAGAGAGGATGGGGGGGCAATTCCAGCCCTCCAGAGGACAGGCAGCATCTCCCGTCAGGATCTGCCTCAGCCTGAGCCTGCACCAAGGCGGCAGGGGCCAGGGCTCCTCCGCTCTCCTCAGGGGAAACCTGTGGACATGGCCATTTCCGGGCTCCTCTCGAGTCTGGGGACTGACTGAGAATGCTGAGGTGTCACCTGAGTTGTGGGTGCTGGGGGTCTGGGAAGACACCTGTGGCCTCGCCAGTCTTACTGTTGTGCCTTGAGCTGTGTCCCCAAAAGAAACGCGGAGGTGCTAGCCCCTGTCCCTGTGAATGTCAGCCTGTTTGGAAAGATGGTTTTCTCTCGTTACGTTAGTGGACTGGCCAGAGCAGGGCAGGTCCTCACCGTGATCTCTCCTGAGTGCTGTCTTACAGAAAGAGTAGAACAGACAGACACCTGGTGAGGATGAGGCAGGTGCAGCCACAAGGCCAGGAACGTCAAGGACCACCAGCAGTTTCTAGAAGCAGAAAAGACAAAGAAGGACCTCCCCTAGAGCCGAGACCCTGATTTGGACTTCTGGCCTCCTGAACTGTGAGAAAATTAATTTCTGTTCTTGAAAGTCGCCCGTCTGTGGTATTTTTGTTTTGTTTTGTTTTGTTTTGTTACAGCAGCTCTAGGAGACTAAGACACTTATTTTCACTCTTGCTCCACGAGTCACAGGCACAGGAAAGCCCAGGTTCGCCCTACCTTGGGGGGCTCAGCCCCTCCACTCCCCCCCCACCAGCAGCTTACCAGTCAGCCCTCAGGACTGGGCATCTTCAGGGTTTCTCTTCTTTCCTTAAGGCCCAGCCCAGCTTAGAAAGCAGTTTGCTCAGGGTGGGGGTGGAGGGCTGGGGCTCTCGTCCCCCAACCCACCGCCCCCTCTTGAGGTTAAACATCTGCTGTGTCATAGATATGAGCAGACAGCCCAGACACACAACAGCAAATGGCCCTTGAGCGGGTGAACAAAGACCTGGCCTCCCACACAATGAGAGAAATGCAAATGAACACCGCGTGGAAACCCGCCATCAGATGGGCAGAACTCCAGAGGTTTAACAACATGTCCTGTCAGCCAGGCTCAAGGACGTAAAATAGTGCAGATCCTATCAGGGTCTCTGACAAAGCCAACAAAACTGCAAATGCGTTTACCCTTCCAGACAACAACCGCAAAGATGCGCAAGCAGAAACACAAAGACTTGCCTGGGGCTCTTCGTGGCAGGACCACCTGCAACAGCAAAGCACAGAATTGCCACATGTGTCCGTATGTGCTGAGTGAGTAGGTCACATCCTCCAATGGGATAGCATCTGACCGCGAAGGGAAGCAAGGAGCTCCCCTTACCTCACGCACTGTGGCGTGTTCCCCAAGACCCAACGTTAGCTGAGAATGCCGGGCGAAGAGCCTCGCATCAGTGTATGGCCTTTTACTTAAAAAAGGGGGGAAATAGACAAAAAGGAAACAGTTGCCTCTTGGGAGGGAGGGGCCCTTTTTACAGTTTTGACTTGTAAATATTTCAAATAATTATAAAACAAAACTAAATCATGATTTAAAAAAAGAGGTTTCTGAAAATCAAAACCAAAATGAAGTCAATGAATCTAACTTATCAAGTTGTTGGCTCAGCCACACAGAGAGGAATCGTTTTAAGTGACGTTAAAACACGGTGATTTGACAACATGCTCTCGTGAGATTGATCCTAAGGACAAAACTCGTAGTAAGCAAACCTTAGACTGTTTTCAAGGAGCTTGTTGTTACTAATACTATTGCTAGTGATATTTTGAAGCTGTTGTTGGTCACCGTTGAGTCGACTCTGACTCATGGCGCTCCTACGTACAACAGAACAAATGTTCCCTGGTCCTGTGCCATCTTCTCCATCTTTGGGGTGCTCAAGTCCAGTGTTTCAGCCACTGTGTATTCTGAGTGCTTTCCAACCCAGAGGCCTTTTGTCCAGCACTATACTGGGCATATTCTGCTGTGATCCATAGGGTTTTTTTCTCGTTACGAGTTTTTATCAAAAAAGGGTGCTGGATTTCATTGAATCCCTTTCCTGCATCTGTTGAGATGATCACGTGGTTCTTTTCTGCTCTGTTCTTGTGGTGTATCACATGGACCGGTTTTCTAATGTTGAACTACCCATGCACTTCTAGGACGGATTCCACTTGATCATAATGTATAATCCTTCTAATATGTTTTTATTAGTTTTGCTAATATTTTGGTGAGTATTTTTGCATAAATGTTCATTGGGAATATTGGTCTGTGGTTTTCTTTTTTCATGGTGTCTTTTTCTGGCTTTGGTATCAGGGTAATACTCTCCTCATAGATAGAGTTAGGAAATGTTCCTGCCTCTTCTATATTTTGGAAAAGTTTAAATAGGATTGAGGAAGCTTCATCTATAAATGTTTGCTAGAATTCCCCAGTGAAGCCATCTGGCCCAGGATTTTTGTTGTTGTGGTTGCTGGGAGGTTTTTAATTAATGATTCAATCACTTCACTTGTTATGGGCCTGTTAAGATCCGCTATTTCTTCTCAGGTCAGTGTAGGGAGTTTATGTACTTCAAGGAATTTGTCCATTTCCTCCAAGTTATCTAATTTGTCAATCCACAGGTTTTCACTAACTAATTTTCAGAGCCCCCATGCATCTGTCAGTTTGTCATACTATGAAGGCTTACAGGTTGCTGTAACACTGGAAGCTATGCCACCGGTATTCAAATACCAGCAAGGTCACCCATGATGGGCAGATTTCGGCTGAGTTTCCAGACTAGGAAGAAAGGCCCAGTGGTCTACTGAAAAGAATTAGCCAGCAAATATCTTGTGAATATCAGCAGAACATTGTCTGATATAGTGCCAGAAGATGAGACCCTCAGGTTGGAAGGCACTCAAAATATGACTGGGGAAGAGCTCCCTCTTCAAAGTAGAGTTGACCTTAGTGACGTGGATGGAGTCATACTTTTGGGACCTTTATTTGCTGATGTGGCATGACTCAAAATGAGAAGAAACAGCTGCAAACATCCATTAATAATCAGAACATAGAATGCACGACGTATGAATCTAGGAAAATTAGAAATTGTCAAAAATGAACTGGAATGCATAAACATCAATATCCTAGGCATTAGTGAGCTGAAATGGACTGGTATTGGTCATTTTGAATCAGACAATCATATGGTTTACTATGCCAGGAATGACAACTTGAAGAGGAATGGTGTTGCATTCATCATCAAAAAGAACATTTCAAGATCTATCCTGAAGTGCAAAGCTGTCAGTGACAGAATAATATCCATACATCTCCAAGGAAGACCAGTTAATACGACCATTATTCAAATTTATGAACCAACCACTAAGGCGAAAAATGAAGAAACTGAAGATTTTTACCAACATCTGCAATCTGAAATTGATCGAACACACATTCAAGATGCATTGATAATTACTGGTGATTGGAATGCAACAGTTGGAAACAAAGAAGAAGGATCGGTAGTCAGAAAATATGGTCTTGGCAATAGAAACGATGCTGTAGATCGCATGATTGAATTTTGCAAGACCAGCGACTTCTTCATTGGAAATACCTTTTCTCACCAATGTAAACCAGCCACTATACACGTGGACCTCATCAGATGGAATACATAGGGATCAAATCAACTATATCTGTGCAAAGAGACATTGGAAAACAAATATTATCAGTCAGAACGAGGCCAAGGGCCGACTGTGGAACAGACCATCAATTGCTCACATGCAAGTTCAAGTTGAAACTGAAGAAAATTAGAACCAGTCCATGAAAGCCAAAGTATGACCTGAAGCATATCTCACCTTAATTTAGAGACCATCTCAAGAATAGACTTGATGCGTTGAGCACTAACGACTGAAGGCCAGACAAGTTGTGGAATGACATCAAGGACATCATACATGAAGAAAGCAAGAGGTCATTAAAAAGACAGGAAAGAAAGAAAAGACCAAAATGGATGTCAGAAGAGACTCTGAAACTTGCTCTCGAACATCGAGTAGCTAAAGACAATGGAAGAAACGATGAAGTAAAAGAGCTAAACAGAAGATTTCAAAGGGTGAACCAAGAAGACAAAGTATTATAATGTGCAAAGACCTGGATGTAGAAAACCAAATGGGAAGAACACACTCAGCATTTCTCAAGCTGAAAGAACTGAAAAAAAACTCAAGCTGCAAGTTGCAATATTGAAAGATTCTATCGGGAAAATATTAAATGACCCAGGAAACATCAAAAGAAGATGGAAGGAATATACAGAGTCACTATACCAAAAAAAATTGGTCAGCGTTCAACCATTTCAGGAGGTAGCATATGATCAGGAACCGATCATACCGAAGGAAGAAGTTCAAGCTGCACTGAAGGCCTTGGCGAGAAACAAGGCTCCAGGAATTAATGTAATACCAATTGAGATGTTTCAGCAAATGGATGCAGTGTTGGAAGTGCTCACTCAGCTACGCCAAGAAATTTGGAAGATAGGTACCTGGCCAACCAACTGAAAGACAACCGTATTTATGCCTATTCCCAAGAAGGGTGATCCAACCGAATGCAGAAATTATCAAACAATCTCATTAATATCACATGCAAGTAAAATTTTGCTCAAGATCATTTAAAAGTGGCTGTAGCCATGTATCCACAAGGAACTGCCAAAAATTCAAGCCGGATTCAGAAGAGGAAGTGGAACCAGGGATATCATTCCTGATGTCAGATGGATCCTGGATAAAAGTAGAGAACACCAGAAAGATGTTTATCTGTGCTTTATTGGCTGTGCAAAAGCATTCAACTGTAAAGAATGGGAATTCCAGAAGACTTAATTGTGCTCATGAGGAAACTATGCGGATCAAGAAGCAGTAGTTTGAACAGAACAAGGGGATACTGCATGGTTTAAAGTCAGGAAAGTTGTGCGTCAGGGTTGCATCTTTTTACCATACTTATTAAATCTGTCTGCTGAGCAAATAATCCAAGAAACTGGGCTATTTGAAGAAGAATATGGCATCAGGATTGGAGGAAAACTCATTAACAGCCTGCATTATACAGATGACACAACCTTCCTTGCTGAAAGTGAAGAGGACTTGAAGCACTTACTGATGAAGATCAAAGACCACAGCCTTCAGTATGGATTGCACCTCAGCATAAAGAAAACAAAAATCCTCACAACTGGACCAATGAGCAACATCATGATAAACAGAGAAAATATTGAATTTATCAAGAATTTCATTTTACTTGGATCCGCAATCAACACCCATGGAAACAGCAGTAAAGAAATCAGAAACGCACATTGCGTTGGGCAAATCTGCTGCAAAGGACCTCTTTAAAGTGTTGAAAAGCAACGATGTCACCTTGAAGACTAAGGTGCGCCTGACCCAAGCCATGGTATTTTCAATCGCATCATATGCATGTGAAAGCTGGACAATAAATAAGGAAGTCGGAAGAAGAATTGACACCTTTGAACTGTGGTTATTGGCAAAAGATATTGAATATACCATGAATTGCAGAAAGAAAGAACAAATCTGTCTCAGAAGTATAACCAGAATGCTCCTTAGAAGTAAGGATGGCAAGACTATGTCTTACATATTTTGGACATGTGGTCAGGAGGCATCAGTCCCTGGAGAAGGACATCATGCTTGGTAAAGTACAGGGTCAGCGGAAAAGAGGAAGACCCTCAACGAGATTGACACAGTGGCTGCAACAACGGGCTCGAGCATAGCAGTCATTGTGAGGACAGCTCAGGACTGGGCAGCGTTTCGTTCTGTTGTACGTAGGATGGCTATGAGTCAGAGCCAGCTGGACGGCACCTAACAACAACAACAATTTTCAGAGCAAGATCAGCAGGCCTCTCCTCCTAGTCTGTCTTAGCCTGGAAGCTCCGCCGAAACCTGTCCACCATGGGTGAACCTGCTGGCATTTGAAATGCTAGTGGCATAGCTTCCGGCGTCACAACGACATACAGTGACAGGTGGGTGATGGTTTGAAGCTATAATATACTGATATGTGCAAAACATTGTGGGTTAAAATGAACTTTTTTCATTTCCTGGGGCTGCTGTATCAAATTACCACAAACTTGGTGGCTTAAAACAACAGAAATTTATTCTTTCACAGCTCTGGAAGCTGGAAGTCCGAAATCGAGGCGTCAGCAGGCTGGTTTCTTGTGGAGGCCCTAGGGGAAGACCCTTCTTGTCTCTCGCATAGATTCTGGAGGCTCCAGGTGTTCCTTGGCGTGTAGACGTGTCACTCCAATCTCCGACTCCATGTTTCTTGAGACAGACCTTTCTCTGCTTTGGGTCATATGTGAGGCTGTTGTGGGAAATGCCCTTAGGGTTCTTACAAGTCCTTTTGTCCGGCTGAAAGGCCTTGCTAGGTACTGATTAAATCTGTCAGAGAGCTGAACGAGGGTCTCACAGATACAACCTTGATCTTATCCCTGGTCCCACTCCTCGATTCTCTTCAGACGTTTTCACCAATGAAGGAGACTGGGGACCACAGACGGTCTCTTTTCCTGTAAGTCCTGGGTCTTCTGTCTTTACGTTCTGCTTGCTGATTGAGCGGTTCTTGCTTTATTTCATGCCTCTTCCTTACTGTATCATGTGCAGCCAGAAGAAGCTGATTGACACCTTTAACATTCTGTCTAGGGATCTCTTTAGCCAGATTCTATGAGTTCATCAGATATATCTTTTATTTCCCGAATTATTGTAGGCGACAATTTTGCCATTTATTCCTAAGTAACGAGGGCCGCACTTTGTCCACCTCCAGCGGTCCCGTCATCATCCTCAAGGCCTCCACCCATTCTAAGGTCCCAAAGCCAGTGTTACATGTTTGGGGGGTTGCTGTGGCAGCTTTCTACTCCCAGTACCAGCATTCATATTGCCTATCTATTGCTGCTTAATAAACCATCCCAGAACTTAGTGGCATAAAATCGTGCTGACTTGTAGCCGTAATGATGTGGGTCAACACTGGCTCCCCTACAGGCCTCACCTGGGCTCCGTCACCTGTACTCAGCCAGTGGGTCGGCCCGGTACCGGGCTCCGTCACCTTCCCTTAGCCAGTGGGTCAGCAGCGTACCAGGCTAGAACAGCTGGTACAGCTCGCCTCTCTCCCCACATGGCTTTCATCTCAGGTCGCTTCATGGCATGGTGGTCCAGGGTCCAAAAGCACGAAGACAGAAACTGTAAGACCTCACCTTGGAAGTCACACCACATCACAGTCACCACCACACTTATGAAGCTGGAAAGTGTGTCATGAGACCAAACCCAAAAAAAACAAACCTGTTGCCGTTGAGTCGATTCCAACTCATAGCAACCCTAAAGGACAGAGTAAAACTGCCTCACAGGGTTTCCAAGGAGTGCCTGGTGGATTCGAACTGCCGACCTTTTGGCTAGCAGCCGAGTCTTAACCACTGCGCCACCAGGGCTTCCGTCATGAGACCAGCCAGAATCAAAACGTGGGACATTCTCACATGGCACAACCTATCCCTTTCTCCTCATTCCTCTACCACCATTAACACCTTTTATATACATTTTTAAAGCACCGTATGGAAATGTTTAGAAAATAAAACTTCAAAAATACCTGTTGTGAGACAGGAGACGTGTTGAGTCCAGCCACCATCAGGGCCTGGCATGAACCCAGTGCTCACTGGGTGTTGGGAGGGGCAGGCAGGTGACTGGGACCTGGAGCCCAGAGCTCGCTCCTGGAGTCTGGCCCCTATCAGCATGTGGGAGTGCCGGCTGGGACCCTCAGAGGGTCTGGAACCAGCCACCCGGAGAGGGTCATGCAGTTCTCAGTGAGGCCAGTGCACAGGCTCCAGATGGAGGGGTCACACTGTGGGGTGGATGTCTTCACCTCAAGCACAGGCAGACGTCCTCAGCCGTCCTCTGACTGCAGAGCGAGCCAGCTCCCCTGTACGTGGCTCAGGAGGTGCAGAAAGGAGCTGAGAATACAGGCAGGACACAGGCCCCTCCATGCAGCGACCAGCTAAGATGGTGTACCCTTCCACCCATGCTCCTTTGGACACATGAGCACCTCACTTCCACACTCACACACACGCGTGCACACTCACTTGGACACTCATACACATGTACA
The DNA here is from genome assembly GCF_024166365.1 of Elephas maximus indicus. Lineage (NCBI taxonomy): Eukaryota > Metazoa > Chordata > Mammalia > Proboscidea > Elephantidae > Elephas > Elephas maximus. The sequence goes on along the minus strand of NC_064828.1, from coordinate 118,607,285 downwards.
CACTCACACACACTTTCATACACTCTTGCACACTCACACACACTGTCGTACACTCGTGTACACACATGCAAAACAGTCACACACGCTTGCACACGCATCGCAAACAGAGCCACATATTCTCACACTGACACACTCATGTACACTTTTCCACATTTTTACTCACACAGGCTCTATTGGTCAAGGTCACAGCAGGTGAGGGCAGGGTCATATGAAGAAATAGGTAAGGGGATCGTTGCAGAAGTGGGAAAAGGAGACGTCTGGATGCTGTGGGGCGGGGAGCAGGGGGCCTGACCTCTAATTTCACGAGGAGGAAGGAGAATGGAGACAACAGCCCAAGGCCAGTTCCTATGAGGCGGAGGTCAGACATGCCTCCTATTTCCGCCATCTCTACCAATTCTTACCCCAGCCATCCCTCCAACTGCACTCTCTCACTTCTCTGCTAGGTTTGATAATTTGTTGCAATAAAAAAATAGCCACACAGAATTCGCAGACCACACTCACAATTATGGGATTTATTAAGGAAGCAACAGGTTACAATTCAGGATCAGAAACGACTCAGGATACAGCTCTTCGGTCAGGATGGCTTCTCAGCCATGCCTGCAGGCTTGCCTCTCCCTAGCCCTCGGTCCCTCGGCCTCTGCCTTGCTCAGGCAAGTGTTAAAAAGATCTTTAGCTCTGCCAGTAAGTGCCTGAGGGCACGCCACTCCACCAGCAAGTCTGAGCCAGAAGGTGCCCAGCTCTAGATCTGTAGGTCACCGAGCCTAGCTCCACCAACAAGTGCCCAGAGGCACCCCACTCTGCCCGGAAGCTTGAAGGCGCTCAGCTCCCACTCTGTGGGCCAGGAAAGCTCACAGCAACGTCTCCTACCGGTCTCCCGGTTCTGCTGCCTCTGTGCTGCCCTTCCTCTGCCGTGCTATCTTGGGTGTTACAACTTTCTCTGTCTTCTGGGCCTAGGAGGGTCTCAGCACAGGGATCCCAGGTCCAAAAGATGTGCTCCACTCCCATATCTTCTTTCTTGGTGATAGTGAGGTCCCCCTTTCCAAACAAAACAGACCAATCCCCCATTTAGGGTTCCATACACCTTATTTGCATGGTACCACCCTCAGAAGGGTGTCGTGCACCATATTTGTATTATTAGCAAGCAGTCCAATCCCCTTGGTGGACCACAAGCACCTCATTTGCATAGTCCCACCCAGTCCTTTGGTGAGAGTTTGGAAGACTATGACTAATAGAAGGGTCATATTAAGTAGTTGACTGCTCTACAGGGGATACAGGAAGGGCAGGGGCAGCAGAGACAGCCATCAGCTCCCCAAGCCCGTAGGGGTGCGGGGAGGGGGCAGCAGAGTCGGGGCCACCAGGAGCTGCAGCCCTGGAGGAAGCGCCCCCCGCCAGGAGCCTAACTGTCGTCATATGCCTCTAACCAGCTCCCTGTCGTTGTGGACTTCAGGCAGTGACCATCCCACCCTGACAAGCCAGCTGAGGGGACACCCTTCACTTGTTCTGGTTAGACCTGGGGATAAGTCTGGGTGTGTCCTCTGTCACATGGTCCTCCTAAAAGCAGCTCCGGGAGGCAGCTGGTGCAAAGAACGCCACCCTGGGCTGCTCCTGTGCCTGGGGGAGGCAGCCCACCCGTCAGAGGCGCTGGTGGCCCCCACGGCCAGGTGCCCTGAGCATCAAACAGGAGGGTGCCCACCCAAGGTTGAGCATCCATGGCTACAGGCTGGGCATCACATCAGATGATACTAAGGGATCACTGTTAATATTTTTAGGTATGAAAAGGCGTTAATCTTGTATTTTTAAAGATTCCATCTTTCTTAGAAGGAGCTCTAGCGGCGCAAACAGTTAAGCGCTTGGCTGCTAACTGAGAGGTTGGTGGTTCAAACCTACTGCTGGCTCCAAGGGAGAAAAGACCTGGCGACCTGCTCCTGTAAAGATTTCAACCTAGACAACCCCAGGGGGCAGTTCTACTCTGTAACACATGGGGCCGCTATGAGTCGGAATCGACTCGATGGCACCTAACAAAAATAAATAATTCTTAGAGGTTGTGATGGTTGATTTTATGTGTCAAGTTGGCTAAGCTATGATTCCCAGTGGTCTGGCTAAACACTGGCCTAGTTGCTGCCGTGTAACGTAATGTACAACCAGAACGCTCCTTAGAGGCAAGGATGGCGAGACTACTCCTCACACACTTTGGGCATGTTGTCGGGAGGGATCAGTCCCTGGAGAAGGACATCATGCTTGGCAGAGTACGGGGTCAGCGGAAAAGAGGAAGGCCCTCGATGAGGTGGATTGACACAGTGGCTGCAACAATGAGCTCAAGCATAACATGGACTGTGAGGATGGCTCAGGAGCAGGTGGTGTTTCATTCGGTTGTACGTAGGGTCGCTGTGAGTCAGAACTGACTCGATGGCGCGTTACAACGACAACGACAATATACGGTAATGTGATCACCTGCTGTAATGCAATCTAATGTTATCAATCAGTTGAAAGAGGAGTTTCCTTGGGGGTGTGGCTGCCTCCAGAAGACAATGGATGTTCCCAAGGAGCTCCCTCCCTCCCTCCCTCCCTCTCTCCACTCCCCACTCTTCCCATCACCTGACCTGGGGATCTTGGGACCAAAGCCCACGGATTTTGGATTTGCCCCAACAACTGTGTAAGCCATTTCCTTGGAGTAAATCTCTCTCTTTGTGTATATATATATATATATATATATAATATAGTTGTTGTTGATATATCTATATATATGGATATACATACACATAATATAAACCCCTTGCAGTCAAGCCGATTCTGACTCATAGCTACTCTATGGGACAGAGTAGAACTGCCCCATAGGGTTTCCAAGGAGCAGCTGGTGCATTTGAACTGCTGACCTTCTAGTTAGCGGTTGTATCACTTAACCACTGAGCCACCAGGGCTCCAATATCTATGTGTGTGTGTGTGTAGGTTTGTGTGTGCGTGTGTGTGTGTATCGGTGGTTCTGTTTCTCTAGAGAACCCTGACTGAAACAGAAAGAGGTCCGTTCTGACAATTCTAAATACAAACAACTTGCTTTAAAATAACCTACCTGGGGTTTTGGTGCTAAGTGTGCAGGTAAAACTACATTAGCTGGCGGAGTGGGAAAGTGGGGGTCCATTCCTCAGTAGAGTCTGTCTCCCCATACCCCAACACCTCTCCGTCTCCATCTCTGTCCCCAACCCTGGGACCAGCTCTGACCCCGTCTCCCAGCAGGTGTCTCTAGGCCAAGATGTGGGCATGAACCCAGCTGGTCCAGTCGGCACACTGGTGGTCCCCATCCTGGAGCCAGACCTCACACAGGCCTAGAGGAGACAGTGTGTGGATGAGGGCCAGCCCCCACAGGAGGGAAAGCCCTATTCAGCAATATAGAAGCTGGGCTCCAGCGCTGCCCACCCCTCCCAGACCAGGACCCATCCTGATGCAGACATGGACATCTCCGGAACCAGAGAGTGGGTTCCAGTGCCCCTAGTGGGGTGAGCTCTGCTGACTGAGCCGAGGTGCAGGGCTGGGAACCTGCTCTCGACAGTGAAGGCACGCTGATTTAGCGGCAATATCATAAAGCGCAAACCTGGTTGCTATGTAATTAACTTGAAATGTAATGAGCAATAAAAGTACAATTATACTCCTGTAATACATTAAACTCCTGTGCTTGCTCAATCCACCTAAATGGACTGCGTGTCCCCGGGCAGAGAACACAAGCGGGCAGAGGTGGCACTCAACAAACACGGTGCTCTCAGGCAAGGCCACCACACTCCCTGACCACTCGCTCCCCTGGCAAGGGCTGGGCAGGGTGAGAAGCTGCTCGCAGAACTGACAAACTGACGCCGAGGGCCACTCCACACATAGGCGCTGGCATTCAGGGCCTCCAGAAGCTGCCCAAAGGGAGCGTTCTCGTCAGAGGAAGGTCGAAGGTTGCGGGAGGGCCACGTGGCCAGCAATTCCGCTCCCAGGTAGGGCCCAGGAGAAATGAAAACATGGCCACACAGAACCCTGCGCACCAGTGTTCAGAGCAGTAGAATTCACAGTAGTCAAAAGTGGAAACCACCCAAGTGTCTACCAACTGATGAGCGGACAAACAAAACGTGGTGCATGAAAAAAAAAAAAACACACCGATAAAAAGAAGAAGAAAGAAACCTGCTGCCAGTCAAGTCGATTTTGACTCATGGCGACCCCATGTGACAGGGTAGAACTGTTCCATAGGGTGTTCTAGGCTGTAACCTTTACGGAAACAGATTGCCAGGCACCCCTGGGTGGGTTCAAGCATTTGTGCCATCAGGGACATCCACACAATGGAACGCTGCTCAGCCATGACACCTGACACGACACAGATGGGCCTTGAAAACGTGATGCTGAGCAAAAAGCCAGACACAGAAGACAGACGTTGTGTGATTCCATTTATATGAAATACTCAGAATTGGTAAATCCGGAGACGGAAAGCAGACTAGCTGCCGCCTGGGGTGGGGTGGGGGTGGTTGGGGGTATGGCTGGAGGGGCCTTTCCAAGGGGATGAAATGGTCTCAGGTTGACTGTGGTGGTGGCTGCCCAACGCGGTGAACACGCCCAAACCACTGAACTGTGCCTCCTACATGGGAGAACCTGAATCTCAGCGAAACCCAGTGCCATCGAGCTGATTCCCACTCAGAGTGGCCCTACAGGACATTAGAACCGCCCCATGCGGTTTCCAATGCTGTGATCTTTATGGACACAGACTGAAACAGCTTTCTCCCACGGAGAGGCTGGTGGGTTCCAACTGCTGACCTCCCGGTTAGCAGCCAAGCGCTTAATCACTGCACCACCAGGGCTCCTTCATCTCAATGAATCTCGATAAAGCTGTTAAATTAAAAAAATAACAGGCAAGAAGAGTGTGGGCAGGGGCACAGTGGGGGATGAACAGGCCAGAGGTGCAGATGATCCTTTATGCCCCCCCCAAGATGTCAGGGACAGAAGCGCTTAGCAAGGACACTCAGGCGGCTGGGGTGGGGAGGCAGGGGGTGTACCCCAAGTGAGGTCAGGGTGGGAGTGATGGGCACGTGGAGCCCCCGCACCACACCCTCTTCATCAGGCTCAGACATCTCCTCACGTCCCACTTGAAAGCTTCCTGAGGAAAGGAGCCCCTCCCTGTGGGCCTCAAACGCTCCCGAATGCAGCCCTCAGCCTGGGTCTCTACCCAGACAGCCCCTGGGCTGAAGGCCTTGTGGGCACAAGTCCCCTTTCTTCCCTGGCTGACTGTGTCTCCGAGTCCCTAACTCTCTCTAGGGCCCCACGTCTCCATCAGTGGAGTAAGAATGCCCACCGTCACTGTCACTGTCAGGCGGGATTGTCAGGAGCTAGGAGGGAAATCACCATCATCGTGGCCACTGCTGGGGACAGAGAGCGCTCCCCTCCCCCTGGGTGACATTGGCTGGGGCTGTACACACACCAAGAGGAGGTCCTGATGGACCCGCATCCCTGCTTCCTAACTGAGCAATACAGGAGATGCTGTCGCCCCCAGACAGGGGCCTAGGCCAGCAGGTGGGGTCGGGGGCAAGCTCCCTTCTACACCCCGGAGAGGGAGAGGCCTGTTCCTGCTCTGACATCCCCAGCCAGGTGCTTGGTGGGTCAGCAACGGGGTGGGAGCCCAGAGCTAAGCAGGAGGCCAGGAAGAGGGGGTGGGAGGCAGCGGGGGATGGGAGGGGCAGGGGGCAGGGCAGGTAGTGGGTGGCCATGGGCAGGAGGCTTTGTGGGAAGGTGTCAGCAAAGACCCTGCACCAGCATCTGGGGCTGTGGGCACAGTACGGACACACAAGGCTGGAAAACATCCCCTCCCAAGGTCATTTTTACAGGAAGCTGGATTTATGGCCTTGCGCAGAAAAAAAAAAAAAAAAAAAGTGCGCAGAGAGGGTTTTAATTACCACATTTTAAGAGGTATTGTTATCACTGCGGCAGGCTCTGCGAAAATACTCCGTGAGACCCAATGGCAGCCCCTTGGTGCGCACCCCCAGGACAGGGGGCTGCTTGGCTCAGACCACTGGGATGGGGGGCCACCTGTACCCTTGGCCTCCCTTGGTCTGCCCGGGCCTGTCCTCACCTCCCCACCACTGCAGAGAGGGCGCAGGAGTAACCCCTCCCCCCTGCAGGGAAGCTTGGGGCCTCTGCTTGCACACCTCTGGTGACAGGGTGCCCCCTCCCTGACACCAGGCTGGCCTCCTTGATTGTCCCCCAGCCTGGGCTCTGCCCACAGGACCCCAAGAAGGGCATCCTCTCTCTCCTCTGTGACGTGCCCTCAGAACAAAGGCTCTGACTGTGTCTCCCTAGCCCCCAACTCCCTCCTCTGGGCACACCCCCACCGTGGTCTCACAGCCAGCGGGATGTCACCTCCCATGGTCCAGGCACTCCGTCCTAAGGATGTAGCCTTGAGTTCGGCAGGGCCAGCCCTGTGCCCAGAGCCTGGGGGCCAGCCCCTGCCACCTGGAGGAAGGAAGGTGGGGGGAGGGGAGGGGAGGGAGTGACTGGCAGCTCAGCAGGAGTCACCTGGGGGCCGTGGAAGGCTGTGTCCTTCTCCTGCCCCGAGCAGCCCAGACAGATGCCTCCACATGGCTGGATTTCAGATGGTTTTTTATTTTTTTATTTTTTTATTTGCAATTAAAGATTATCCTTGACAAATGTCCCCTGTAAAAAGGTTTCACTAATTTAAGAGCCATTTTCTCCATGCATTTTAAAGCATGGGGAGTCTAAGAATCCTAACAGCTCTGCCGCCTCTCCGCTCCAGGGCCTGGGGTGGGGGCAGGGCCCCCAAAGTGAGGGCTGGGGGCTGCTCAGGTTCCCAATTTGATTTGGGAACTCGGCAGGTGCAGGCCTGGCTCAGACGTCAGAAGAACTGCGTTCATCCAGGGAACAAATGCTCACGAGCGTCTAGAGCCAGCCAGCGGTGAGGACCCAGTGGCCCTCGGTGATGGGAAGACAGGCCATGCCTGCGCCAGCAGGAGAAGGGGGCGGGCAGCAGAGCAGGGGGGCTGATTGCCCCTACCCTGCACAGCCAGGGCACTACCCTCGGCTCATCTGGGGTCTCAAAAGGTGCCTGGGAGGAGGGGCAGCAGGGGCGTAGGGCCACAGCCTAGTTCCTCTCCCATTTCTGGGGGCTCCCAGGCCCTGCACTTCCCTGGGCTTCAGGTCCCTGACGGCAGCCAGGACACACTGCACCAGCTGGGGGCCTGACTCCTGAGCGCTCAGAAGCTGCCCTGATGCATTAACTCTCTGTGTGCTGGACCATCCCTTCAACTCCTGTTCTTTCCAACCAGCAGAGGCCCCTGGCCACAGATGCCAGAAGACAGAGCGTCCATGAGGGGCAGAGACATCCAGACGGGGATGCCCTTGAGACATGATGGCCAGACAGTGTGGTGGTATTGTGGAGCCACCAGCCAGTCCTCTGCTGCTTCCTTCATTCTGGAACTTCGTGGTCCACCCACCCAGTACCCCCCCCCACCTCTGTGCCTTAAGGCCTAGTGAGCGGGAGACGTCGCGGGGGTGGCCTGGCTACTCCCAGACTCAGGCAGCAGGCCACAGGACGGGGCCTTCCCAGGCCTGTTCTATCCCAGGTCACAGCCACCAAGGGCCACTCGGCTCAGCACCCATGGGAGGAGGAGCTTGGCTCTGCTGTCCTGGGCATGCCATGGTGGGGCCAGCTGGGGCTCCCCGATAAAAGCAGGGCACCTCACTTCACCCAAGTCCCCAGCAAGGGCTTCCTGTATGGTCGGCGTCCCGGTGAGCTTGTAAATCAGGATCCCGTGGGCAAACACCCCAAGAGCTCAGGTCCTAACCCATCAGGCAAAGGAGTCTGTGCCTCACGCGTTTTTGTTACCTGTCCTCAAGTTGGCCCCGACTCGCGGCGACACCACGCACAACTGAACAAAACGCTGCCTGGTCCTCCACCATCCCTGTGATCGGCTTCGGATCAGACCCTTGTGTTTTCACTGGCTGATCTTTGGAAGTAGATTGCCAGGTCTTTCTTCCTAGTTCATCTTAGTCTAGAAGCTCCATTGAAACCTGTTAGCGTCACGTTGTATTGTTGTTAGGTGCCATTGAGTTGATTCCAAGTCATGGTGACCCATGCGACAGAGAAGCACTGCCCTTTAGGGTTTTCTAGGCTATAATCTTAAGAAGCCCTGGTGGCGCAGTGGTTAAGCACTCACCTGCTAACTGAAAGGTCGGCAGTTAGAACCCACCAGCCGCTTCATGGAAGAAAGACGTGGCAGTCTGCTTCTGTAAATGTTTACACCTACTCTGTCCTATAGGGTCGCTGTGAATTGGAATTAACTCAATAGCAACGGGGTTTTGTTTTTTTTCTTTTAAACTTTATGGGATCAGATCACCAGATCTTTTCTCCGAAGGAGCAGCTGGTGGGTTCGAACTGCAGGCCTTTTTGGTTAGCAGCCGGAGGTTTAACCATTGTGCCACCAGGCCTCCTTCCCGCTTCATAGTCACACACTCCACCACCACCTGCCCTCAGCTCCCTACCTCTGCTCTGCTCTGCTCTGCTCTGCTCTGCTCTGCTCTGCTCTGCTCTGCTCTGCTCTTCTCTGCTCTGCTCTGCTCTGCTCTGCTCTGCTCTGCTCTGCTCTGCCCGCTGCAGGCAGCTGTCCACATCTAGACTGTGGGGAATAATCCTTTCTGATGCAGCTTGAACCAGGCACTTGGACCCAGAGCTCCTAGACCAGAGTTCAGGGCCTCCAGGGGGCCCCAAGCCCTGGAGCCTGCAGCCTCACCACTCCCCCCACCCCAGCCCTGCTCAGCCAGCCCAGCCCCCATGCTCCTCCTTGCCCAGAGCATTTCCACAGGCTGGTATTCACCTGGAAGGTTCTTCCTATGGCCACTCCCAACAGCCCCCTCCCCAGACCCTCTTATGCACACCTGGGGGGCCTCCACCCCCTCGTCTCAGACCTCTGGGGGTAAGACCAGCGGACCTTGCTGCGTGTTCCCTGTGCCCAGCTTGGGACAGGGACACAGCCAGTGGTCAGCTCATGGCAGGCACACAGCAGGCACCCAGCTTGGGGCAGACACAGAGCCAATGGTCAGCTCAGGGCAGGCACACAGTAGGCACCCCGTTTAGGGTGGGCCCACAGCTGATGGTCAGCTTGGGGTGGGCACACAGCAGGCACCCAGCTTGGGGCAGACACACAGCCGATGGTCAGCTCAGGGCAGGCACACAGCAGGCACCCAGCTTGGGGCTGACACACAGCCAATGGTCAGCTCAGGGCAGGCACACAGCAGGCACCCTGCTTAGGGTGGGCCCACAGCTGATGGTCAGCTTGGGGTGGGCACACAGCAGGCACCCAGCTTGGGGCAGACACACAGCCGATGGTCAGCTCAGGGCAGGCACACAGCAGGCACCCAGCTTGGGGCAGACACACAGCCGATGGTCAGCTCAGGGCAGGCACACAGCAGACGCCCAGTGAAAACCAGCAGACCCGTGGAGGAATGAGCTCCCACCTCTTCTGGAAGTGTGCACAGGCCCAGGGCCACCTGTTGAGCTGACGCTTCCTCCCTGACCACCGCCTCCGGGATCTCCCACCAGGCAGCACAGGTGGATGGACAGGGGCAGCAGAAGATGCCGGTGGCTCCAGCCCAGGAACCATGGAGCCTCACCTGCCCTCGCTTCACTGGAATGCATCCCTGATGAAGCCTGGGACGTCAGCTGGCCCACTTCCAGTGATCTGCCTTCCACTGCTGCTCCTGCTGCCACAGGCCGGGTCAGCACAGCAACAAAACTTCAGATTCTTCAATACCAAAAGGTGTACCATCAGGGAAATAGAGCTTTGTGATTCTGAAGGTCTGAAGGCAAAGGTGGGGTGAGGGGGGCATGGAGACCCTTCTTGTCTGGGACCCCAGGGTGATGGAACACTCTGTCTGCCTCCATCTCAGCCCTCCAGGGTGCATCTCTGCCTCCTCTGGGCCATGGAAGCTTCTGGAACCTCCTCATGGGGAAGGAAGAGGAGGAGACACAGGCCCCAACTTGGGGCTTAGGCTGGGTGGTGGGGCAGTCCCCCACCAGCCCCTCAGCAGATGGCACCAGCAGGGATCTGTTCCCACTGCCCCCAGGAGCCCCGTCCCTGCCAAGGTTGCCTTGTGCCCCCTGGTCCCTGAGGATGAAGTGTCAAAGGCAGGCCGAGCAGGTGTCCTTGGCTGCAGGCAGCCTGGGCTAATGGTGGGGAGCCCACAGACACGCAGGCACTTCCTTCCCCAGCAGTCCCCTCCACCTGTCAGGTCTCATTACCTGGGCCCTCACCAGCCACCAGCCCCACCCCCTCCCTTGACCTTCGAGCTGCCCCATGCCAAGCTGCCTGTCTACACCCGGCCTTCTCTGCAGCATGGCAGGTGGACACAAAGTGGGCAGGGGCTGGGTCAGCGTGGCTCCCCAAGGGTAAGGTGTCCTTGGTGAGGCCCAAGGACAGGCAGGGCCTCTGGAGACTCCTGGGGAGCAGGGCCAGGACAATCCACAAACCCCACCCCCACAGCAAGAACAAGGGCACCAACAACCACAGTGTGAGAGAGAGGAAGGGGGAGGGCCTGGTGGGACATTGTGGTCCATAAGAAGGCCAGGGCTACCCATGGCAAGAGCCAAGGAGCCCCCACGGCTGGACATCAGCAGACAGGATGGGGAAAGGGGACACTTGCCTTAGTCCCCTAGTGCTTCCCTAATGGGTGGCCTTAAAGAACAGGGATTTATTTTCTCGGTCTGGGGCCTGGGAGTCCAAATGCTGGGTGTGACTCTAGGGGACGGTCCTGCTTCATCTCCTTCAGCTTCTAGCAAGCAGCTTTGGAGATCCCTGGAGCTCCTGGGCTGTGAATACAAGTGCCTCTGAGTCACATGGTGTCTTCCCCATGTGTCTCTGTGTCTGTTTATAAGTCAAGGCTCAGGGCAACCAGGTTTAGGACCCCACTCTCCTTATGGCCTCGTTAACATAACAAAAGAAAACCTGCATTCACAGACAGGCCACGTTCACAGGTACAGAGGTTAGAACTTCCACATTTTGGGGGAGGGACACAATTCGATCCATAACACCCCTCAAGGGAATGGAAAGAATCTGGCCAGGTGGGCAGGCAAAGGCAGGGAAGAGCAAGGCTGTAATTAAAACCGTTTAGTTGCCAAGTTTTATTGATTTTTATTTTGATGGCATGTGTTTTCAGCATTGGAATGTATGCTTACTAATTGAGTGTGCTTAAATTTTTGGTAATATGGATTTTGAGAAATATGATCTGCTGATACAAGCCACCAATAAGGCGAGTGGCCCTCTGATGCCACTGATCTGTGGTGTGACAAGACACCAATAAGAATTAGAGAATTTATTGCAGGGGTCTTTCCATTAGGTTACATGGGGAACCTCTGGTTTTCCAAATATGACACAGAAAAACCAAAACCAACCCATCAGGGCTCCCTGACTATCACACAGGAAAGCCACGATTACGCTTGTAAGCCTTGTCTCAGAAATAAAGGCAAAAGTTGACAGAAGTTTATAAAACTAACACATCCAGGAAGCACCACCTAATAGAAAGTTCAACCTACACAACAGAGAGGCTCCAACTCTGGTCTGCTGAGCTTCACACACTTCACAAGGGACCCGCCTTGAGGCTAAACGCATTAAAACCAGAATAAAGTACTACGCTTGAGGTAGAGAGGCATAAAAAGTGGCTGGTGTACCATTAAACCAACAGTAACCAAAGAGCTACGAGTCCATGTTTTACGTCTTGGGTGCTCCCTCCTTGGGCACTTGTGGAAAGCTGGAGCCACACAGCCCTGGCCCCCGTGGGGACTCTCCACCCAGCCCCAGCCCTAACCGCCGCAAAACCCAAGCCCCTCCTGCTCTCTCAAGCATTCCCAGACCTGCTTGGGAGCCACCCTGCTCCTCCCAGAAAGCCTCGCTATGTGAGTAGCAAACCCTTCCATACCCTCCTGGTGTTTCAGTGGCAACACCACGCAAACCAAACTTTGGGTGGGGGTCCATTCTGAGTCAGTGGAGTGATCACAAAGGGTGCAGAGGCCCAGGGTGGGAAAGAGCAGGGTGCTTGGTGGTTGCGACGAAGGCCTGGTCTACTCTCTGGGAGTGGGGGCTGCCGTTTGAGGGCCAGACACCACTGGAGTGAGACCTCGTTTCTTCACACACTTTATTCTTTAGAGCAGTTTTAGTTTTGCAGGAGACTTGTTCAGATAGTACAGCGGGTTCCCATATATCCCCTCTCTACCCTGCACACAATTTCCCCTGTTAGTAACATCTCACATTGGCGTGGCACATTTGTTACAGCTGATGGACCGATTTAACCCAAGTCCGTAGTTTATATCAGGGCTCACTCTTTGAGTTGTGCAGCACTATGGGTTTTAGCAAATGCTTACTGTCATGTGTCCACCATTAATAGCCCCACTGCCCTAAAAATCCCGTGTGCTCCACCTGTTCACCTCCCTCTCCCCCTGGTCTTCTGCAACCTCGGATCTTTTTACCATCTCTGTGTTGTTGTGAGTCGGCTCTGATTCATGGAGCCCCCATTCACAACAGACTGAAAGGGTCGCCATCGTTGGTCTGCTCAAGTCCTCTGTTATGGCCACTGTGTATTCTGAGTGCCTTCCAGCCTAGGGGGTCGTCATCCAGCACTGTATCAGACAGCGTTCTGTTGGGATCCACAGAGTTTTGGTTGGCCAGCTTTTGGAAGTAGAGTGCCAGGCCTTCCTTCCCGGCCTACTTTAGTTTCGAAGCACTAGTAAAACCTGTCCACCATGGACGATCCCACTGATATTTGGAACTGCAGGGGCATAGCTTCCAACACCATAGAAACACGCAAGCCACACAGTTAGACACACTGACAGATGGGTGCTGGACCATCTCTACGTCTGCCTTTTCCAGAACTTCATATAGTTGGAATCCTAAGTACATAGTCTTGTCAGACTGGCTTATTTCACATAGTGAATGTATGTAGGTTCCTTATGTCTTTTCGTAGCTTGATAGCTATTTCTTTTTATCACGAAATAATATCCCCGTGTATGAATGGACCACAGTTTATTTATCCACTTGCCTATTGAACATCTTGGTTGCTTCCAGTTTGGGGCAAATATGAATAAAGCGGCTATAAACACGTGTGTGCAGGTTTGTGTGGACATAAGTTTTTAACTCATTTGGGTAAACACCTCTGAGCGCGTTTGCTGGGTCATATGGTAAAAGGCTATGTTTAGCTTTGTAAGACACTGCCAGCCTGTCTTCCGAAGTGGCTGTACCGCTTTGTATTCCAAGATTTCACTTTAAGCTGGTTCTCCATCTAGAGTTCTAGTCTTTCAAAAAATCTTCATCAAATAGAAGAAAAAGTAGCCAGGAGGCGGTCCCAGGTCTATCTCCAAGGTGGTGGGTGTGCGGTTTGCAGCACTGTGGGGAGAGGCAGGCTGCAAGGGAAGGGACAGGGCTCCACTTGCTGGCTGCGAGACTTCGTGGTTCGGTTTCTTAGTTTCCCAGTGATGGTGGCACAGTGGTTAAGAGCTCTGCTGCTAATCAGAAGGTCGCCAGTTCGAATCTACCAGCCATTCCTTGGAAACGCTGTGGGGCAGTTCTACTCTGTCCTATAGGGTCACTGTGAGTTGGAATCGACTCTGTGGCAATGGGTTTGGTTTTTTTTTTTGGTTTTAACAGAAAGACTACAAGTGGGTGGCTTTAAAGAACAGAAGTTTATTTTCCCAGAGTTCAGGGGGCTGAAAGTCCAAATTCAGGGCACCAGTTCTAGGGCAAGGCTCTATCTCCGTCAGCTCTGGGGGAAGGTCTTCTCTGTTCAGCTTCCGTTTCCCAGTTTTTTGGCGAGCTCCACGTGGCTTCTATCTTCCTTGTTTCTCCTGTCTCTATGCAGCCCTTTGTATCACTCAGAAATCGTTAGGTTTAAGACACATCCAGTAGTGATATGGCCTCGTTAACCTAAAAAGGAAAGCCCTATTCCCAAAGGGGATTACCTCCATGGGTTAGGGGTTAGGATTCCAGAACATATTTTGGGGGACACACTTCAACCATAACAGCTTCTGTAGGGAGAAGCAGACAACTGAGAGCCAGGACTCCCTTTAGAGATCTAAGCTTAAAAAATAAGACCAAACAAAAGCAAAACCTCCCTCCCCTCTATTCTGACGCTGGCACTTGGGCCCTAGGGTGAAGGGAGCCACGACCTACGAGAGTCCTTGCCTGGGTGCCAGGTGCCCAGACAGCCAGGACCTCGGGGACAAGACAAGAGCCCCTGCCAGCCTGACAAACGCAGGGCACCTCGCTAAGCAGCTCTCTGCCTACATCCAATCTGCTCCTTGGAGTGGGTCCTTCTTATTTTTTAATTTGCTTTGCAAATAACCTTGAATTAAAAACCATATACATCTATTTTTAAAAACCCAGTCCTTTACTTCCTTAATTAAATTTCCACAAGATATTTTTCCCTAGGAAAATTCAATTAGGTTTTAATTTTAGTCATCAAAAAGGCACTGGTGCTTTGAGTATTTGATTTTTAATTTAAGCCCCTGACAGGGTATTCCAATTAAATCTTGTGGGCAGGCGCCGTACCGTGACCAGGCCATCACGCAGCAGGAGGGAGACCCCATGGCCGGGCCAGGAGGGCAATAGAACCAAGGGCTGGGCTTCTGATCGGCAGCTCAGGCCACGCTGCCCCTCAGCCAGAGTAGCCCCACCGGATCCTCAGCTCTGGGCCTGGGATGGGACCCCCACTCAGGCCATGGGGGTGGACTCAAAACACCAAGGGTGAGGGTAGGCACCAGGCGGCAAGGCGTCAGAGACCCCAGGGCTCAGACGGACTCGAGAGTTATGGGTTTCAGGGCACTGCATCCCCACTTCCACTCTCCGGGGCCAGCCCCCTTCCCCTCCTGCCCCAGAGGAAGATAGTTTGCAGCTGGCGCTCCCTTCTGGGTGCTGGGGGTGGGATGTGCTGGGGTGAGAACCCTGGGCCTGTATAGGGCTTGTCCTTCAGCCACAGAACCCCCAACCCCAGTCCAGAGTTTCAGGGCCTCTGGCTGCTGGAGGAGGTGGGCTGCAGGGTCTACCTCCCACTTCACCTGCTCATGCCCTCCCTCCCCTCAGCGTGGAGGACCACCTAGGGGCAGTGAGTGGACAGCCAATGGTGTGACCTTGAGACTTGCTTGTGTCTGGTCTAGGAGCCTGGGAGGCCACTGTCCACCTCCCTACACCCCCAGCAGGACAAGGCAGAAGCAGCCAGTGGGCTCCAAATGGTGGAGCCAATGGAGCCAGAACCTGCTCAGAGGGACCTGGGGAGGAGGAGGGGGTCCAAACTCCTGGTGACCCCATGTGGGTCAGAGCAGAACTGTGCTCCACAGGGTTATCAACTGCTGAGTTTTTGGAAGTAGATTGCCAGGAGAAACCTCCAACCTTTCAGTTAGCAGCCAAGTTCATTCACTGTTTACACCACCCAGGGACTACAAAGAAAAGAGACCGCATTTCCACGTGCTTAGGACACCACTCTGTGCCCCCACCCCTGCACCGCACCATCAGGCAGAGGGGAAGAAATGGAAAGAGGGGAGGACAGGAGAGGAGGGGCCATGAGCGACCAAGCTAACTTGGTGGCGAAGGGTCTTTGTTAGTTTCTTTTATTGCTTTACTTTTTATTTAATTCCTCTTTTTATTCTTGAGATCTTTGTAGATTCACATGCAGTGTGGGAAATAACAGGGAGATCCTGTGTCCCCTTTACCAAGCCCCCCCCAAAAAAACAAACCCATTGCTGTTGACTTGATTCTAACTCATAGCGACCCTATAGGACAGAGTAGAACTGCCCCACGGGGTTTCCAAGGAGCAGCTGGTGGATTTGGATTGCCGACCATTTGGTTAGCAGCCGTAGTTCTTAACCACTATGCCACCAGGGCTCCCCTGCCACCCAGTTTCCCCCAATGGTGAACTCTTGTGAAATGATAGGCCAACATCACAACCAGGGTATTGGCGTCGAGCCAGCCAAGACACAGAGCATCCTATCACCGAAGGGCCCCTC